>NC_066316.1:52079993-52388993 GCF_022539315.1 Serinus canaria | reverse complement strand
TGTAAATCTTCACACAAAGTTGGTAATTTTTTCCATGGACTAAAATTGAAGGCCCAGGTGTTTTTGACTCTGTGCCAAGGTCTCTGAGCCCCTTGCCAGGGTCTCGAATCACCCAGGGCAGCCAGAGGAATGCCCTGGGTCCCGACATGCTCTCACCCATGCACAAGCCCCAGCAGGTTTCTGATCATCATTGCCTGGGAGAAGCAGGACTCTCATTTCTCAGTGGTGACAAAATACTAAATCCCCCAAAAGCATTCCCTGCAGCCATTCCTCTCTCTGCCTCACCCTGGCATGGGACAGGCATGCTCACAAAACACAATCTGCGAACAGCAGCCTGCAACTTTCTGGGCAGGATGCTTACTTTCAGTACTTGCATTCTCATCATCATCATCGTCGTCGTCATCATCTGTGTACAGGATTGGCCCATCCGAGTCCGAGTCACTGCCATGGCTCTCTCTGCTGCTCTCACTCTCAGGAGGGGCAGCAGCGTCAGAAGCCTCCTCCACTAGCTCAGGGAATGCTTGATCTGGAGCCTCCCCTTCCTGGTCTTCTTTGGTAGCCAAGCTGTTTATTCATGAGTAGATAGGGTGACACATCAATGCAAGCAGGATGAAACACCAGTGAGAAGCAATTGAATAAGCAAGGATGAAAATAAAAGTTCTGTTAGTCAAAGTAATTACTTTCTAAAAACATACATATATAAGACATTTTTAACATATGCAGATATGTATATGTATCTATGTGTATGTGGTAGAAAAAAGGATGCAAACAGTCCCAAATGATGTGCTGTAAAGACTGCATTAAGACAAATCTTAATTGGCTTTTATTTTTTGTGGGGCGGGATCGAAAGAGAACAGTTCACAAAGCTGGGAGTGAGAGGAGCAAGTTGGAGAACAGACAGGACTGCAAATTTTCCTGTTCTGGAAGCTTAACCCTATTTATTGTAGATACAGTCTCATTGCAGTTGAGTTCAAAACATTCATGCTCCTTACTAATGAACTTGGAGATCAACAGCAGATTGCCCTTTGCCTTGGGAAAATCTTTACGTGAAGGAAGGGGAGATGCTGCACCAGAATGTAGAGCTGGCAACAGATGTACCAACAAGAATTTAAATAAAGGTCTCTAGGCTACTGTCATCTGGACTAAACCCACTTGGATTTATAGAAAAAATGCTGATTTTTGGGGCAGGGAAAAGACAAATAATAAGCCAGTTTAATTTTTCTGCCAACTATTTTGCTTCACAAATGTAATTATGACTTTTCTCTTGACCAGATTTTGTGATACCTGAGATTTAGACAAGTTATTAGGCAGTAAAAAACCAAACACCTACTAACTGAAGCCTGAAAAAACCCTCATTTTCAAGTCTTCAAGTAAATTCAGCTATTGAATCGAGAACTCTAGCAGTGAGATATCTAATGACATCTACAGAAAAAAAAAGACATCTACGGAAAAGAACCCCATTATAATTCGGCATAATTTCTTGTTTGCCTTTATGAGGGATAAATAAAAGTGTCACCAGCTTTGAGCTGAACTGCTGACCCCAGTGCCAGCCACCTGATCAAGTAAGAGACAGGTCATGAGCATCGACCTTCTGGGGAAAGATGAGGTACTGCAGGTGAAAGGCTCGAAGGCACTGGGAAGGAACAAACTGTGCTGGGCTGCCACACAAACTGTTCCCAGCCAGCAGAAGAAGCAGAGGAGAGCCCCACGTGCCTACAGTGCAAACAAATGTGGCTTCCTTGGCTGTGGTCTCACTGCTCCCCAGGACAGCCATACTGTCTCACCTTTCCGTGTCTTCTCCTCTGGCATCTGGAGCGCTGCCTGGGGCTGCACTGCTCCGACTCGGCTCCGTGCCACGCTCGGTCGGGAGAAGAGGCTTTGTGTCTGAGCCAGAGCTGCGAGGCCCTGCCACACAGCTGTCAGACACATCCTGGGCATCTGAGGAGCCAGCAGGCTGACTAGCTGCAGCAGGAAAAGGAGGTGGAAGAGGGGGTGGAGGAGGGGCAGCGGTGGGAGGAGGGGGCACAACAAGCTTGCTCGACTGGTCTGCGTTCTCCATTTCAAAAATTACGACAGAAGTTTGCTCAGGCTTGGGTTTTTCTGCCTTTGCTTCCAAACTGTCGGCTGTGGCGCCTGAGGGGGAAGAAGCAGCCCCGTCTGGTGCTGTTCGTGGGGCTGACTGTTTCCCAGGTTTCTTCTTGCCCCTGGGAGTCCCTGATGTGCCAGATTTGCTGGAAGTCTCCTTAGAGGCTTTGGGATGAGATGATGTGGACGAAGGAGATGGTGATGAAGAAGACTTGGAGACTGGTAGTTTTTTTGCATGAGAGGAACCAGCTAAAACAAGAAAATAAAAGGAATTTTACAGTCTTGAAATTACATGATTTCTGCACTGTATTTTCTGCATGAATTGACTTGTGCTGGTCTTAAAAAAAAAATACGCTTGATGCTTCTACAATACTTCATGTAAATGCTTGAGATGATTAAATGCTGCAGTTCCAATTTCACCTTTGTGTGGGAGACACTGAAATGATGAATACTTGCCCAAGAACAGCAGAGAGGACCAACCTTACAAATGGGTAGGAGTTTGTTTTGAGCATTCTGAATTGGCCTGTTACACCTGGCCTGGACATCATCTAAGAAGTCCACTACTTATTCTAAAAATAGTGTAGTGACTTAGCTAAAAAAAAAAAAGCTCCCTGTCAGAGAAAACTGCCTGACCTTTCCTCCTGCATGAATTGTTGGTCTGATCAATTTAAAAACCTTGTGATTTTCCTTATATTTTTTGATGAACATCTGAGGAGTGTTATTGAGTATCAGTCAATTATCTTTCGGAATGTTCTTGTAACTGGTGTCTTCCTAGGTAATGACAAAGAGCAGAGGGGCAGAAACCACTGCTGTCTCTGTGCACAAATGACCTTCAGAAGGGAGGTGGCCCTGGAGGCCTTCATCTTACCAGTGACCAACTCGGACAGTCTTGAAAATGTAGTGAAACAAGGTTATGACAGCAGCTGTACAAGCTGGCCAAGCTGGCTGTTTAATCCTGTGATGCTCACCCTACTGAAGCATTGATGTATAATGAATCTCACAAGAGATTTCAGCTAGCCCACATTTCCATGTGCACTCCAGCCACGTTTCCAATTGCTGTCTCAATGTCATGCTGTGTCATCACCTGAGATGGGAGCTTCAAACTTCTGACTTCCACTTAAAAAGCAATAAAAATGACAACCATCTAATGGTTCATCAAAATGCATCCAACTCAAATACTTCTGATATAACTTGAAAAATTCATTAAGTTCCAGAGAACAAATGAAAGCATTATAAAGTTACAGAGCAGCCTTCTGGCTAAGCTTACTGAAAAAACCAGAAAGCTGTAATAGAAATCTGCTGAAGGGCCTACTCTACTTATAAACATTTAAATAAAAACAACCCCCCAGTAGACTGGGAGAGAATCAAAGTGCAGATACTGGCCATAATAAGTTCTTGATATAAAAACAATTCTCAAAGTGAGACTGTTCTCAAAGGAGATGGAAATTATTCAAAAGACACTTTACTGTTCTCATCTCTAGCTGTTATGGTTTAAAAACATTTGGAGAGCTGTGAAGTTTTCAGTATTTCTGAAAAAAATTATGGAAACTTCAGGCAAATCCCTGAAGTTCCTCTTTGTGCTCCCAGGTGACTGTAAAGGGCACTGTCCTGGACCAATTGATACTGCACTCATCTCCCCACATCAGGTACGAATCACTCCGTTTACATGCAAAACAAAATGAAGCAGAAAAATGGCATGGGCAGAAGTTCATAATTACAGCAGAAATAGATGGTGATTCCTACCTGCATATTATTTAACAGAAATCTTACTGAGTAGGTGGATGGCAGAAAGAAAAGGCTCTGGTTCTGATCCCCTTCAGTGCAGGCTGGAGGTCAACAGAACCAGTTACATGCTTGCACTTAAGAACTGCAGCATAGTACAAATATATGGCCACACAATTGTGGCTGGGAAAATGTCAAAACATGTTTCCATTGTAAAAATTCTTCCATTATTCTCAGAACCTGCAATTAGCTACAGAAACTTAAAAGATTTCTCGCACAGAAAACTCCCCTACGGGTCCACATGGGTCCAAAGTAATTTTGCTGTTGTTTTTGACTGGGCTGGCTGACAATTTTCTGTCATGCCTCTTTTTCAGTAGAAGATTTGAATTCTGATTAAATGAAAAATTTAACGGTTGTTGTTTGCCTTTTGGCATACATCCATGCCTACATTTAAGTCCCATTCTCCAGTTCCACTATTTCAGTATGGAAACTTGCTGTGCTGCCCTCAGGAGAGCCACAGCTCAGTTATTACTTATATTCCCCTCCTCCTTCATGGGACTTGATCACTGGCTGCATCATGTGTTCACTTTCATGGGGATCTGACAAACCCCTTTTACTGGCACTGTTTCAAACCAGCTCTGCTTATTAAGTGCTGTCCCACTTTGAATGAACACAACATATTTTTAAATTTGGAAGAAATTACCAGTAGAATAAGAAATATACATGGATATATTTTACATCTGTATGGTCTGCAAGCACTGGCTGACTTTCAGCAAGGCTAATAGAAGACAAATCTGGAACCTGAATGTATTTTAGCCTAAAAAGTCAGATACCTGACAGCTTGTTACCAACTACTGGTATCAACAGTTCTTTATGTGTTGGATTGATTTATTTCTGAAAGGTCTGCTGTTACAAGGCTGCTTCACCTAGGAAGAGCTGAGTTTCCCAGCTGCATGTGAAATACAAGCAACAAATTCTGGATTTTCAAAATGTTTATCCTTGTAGTCGTCTAAAGTAGTAGGGACAGCTAATACCAAATTAATGGATATTTTATGGCAAAGTTATTATTGTAATTCTAGAAGTCTTGCAATGTTTTCAAACAGTCCTCTTCTGTATGCTTCAAATACAAAATGTGCCAAAATGTACAAGCTGTGAAGAGGAATACTTGCAGAGAAAACTGGAGGGACTGGAGGGCTTTGAAAGACAGACAGAGAATGAAAACACAGGGCTTGTGTAAGTTTGCCAGTACATATATGGAGCCCATTCATCACAATACTGCTTGTGTTCAAATTGTGGGGCTGTTTTAATTTTGGTCATTGTCTACACTGCAGCCATTCAAACTCACAATCAGTACCTTAAGAGCATCCACCTATAATCTTTAATCTTACATCACTGCTGAATTTTGGTGTACTAGTGTGGTGATAAACACACGTGCTATGTGCCTGATGATTGATATTTTCCATTTCCAGTATGTACTTAGAATCACAGCACCTGAGGGAAGCCTGGTCATTTCTAATGGTTGTCATTTTTTTTTTTTGTCAGCTAAACCAACTGCTATTCAACAGTCTTTTAAGATGCCTTCATGGTTTTATTCTTAACTTCTTTGTGATCTTGTCATATTGTCAATTAACTGGAATAGTTGATATTCCGGTAGAAAGTTACAGCAATACCAAATTAGTTTTAGTTAGGGGTAACTTGTGCTTGGTTTCAGAAGTCACCTTCCATCCTGCTTATTCTTGAGCTGTTTCTCTGGGTCATTTTTTTGCCAGCTTTCACACTTGAATTGGGAATTCAATGTCACTTGAACTGGGAATTCAGTGTTGTCTCTGATGTGCTCGGTGCTGTACACAGGTTCACTCAACAGCAAGGGGCTCTGTGTGTTGTCTGGGGTGTTTGTGGCCAGCAGAACCAGAGGCCAGCAGGAAGCTCTCCAGGGACACCCATGGCATGCTCCTCAGTGACCCTGCTCCGTGGGAAGGCAGGAGTCACCGTAAGCCCAGCCAAGCAGCCCCATGCACATGCACCCACGGCAGCTGCACTGCACGGGCAGTACTCACCAGCTTCTCGATTTGCGCTGGCACCTGCCGGCTTGGGCGGCGGGAGAGGAGGCTGCTTAGCAGGAGCCTTTCCCTTTTTTTTAGCATGAGGTGCTTCGTTACCCTTATGGCTGCTGGCGGTGGAAGCGGCAATGGCATTTTTTGGTGGTAGCGGAGCTTTTTTAGGTTTAGGCTTAGGCTTAGGTAGTGGTGGAGCATGGGATGTCGGAATTTCTGGGCAGTGACCAGTGCTCTCTATGGGTGAGAAAGTGAACAGAAGCCAACTGACACAGACATACACCACGGAAATCCAACAGCAAGCCTCAAAACAGTGACTACTTCTGCTGCTTGAGCTCTTGGGAATCAGGAGAGACTTCATCTTCTGCCTCTTAATGAATTATTACCTCAGAAGAAAGTTACTCTTCACCTCAATCCAGGATCTTCTCATGGAAAATATTTACCTGGAACTTCTCTCAGACTCATCTATTCTAGACGTCCAAGGATCAGCCTTTACATTCAGTATCCCAAACTAAAGTGCTGGCTTAAAACTAAATGAGGGAATGCTTTTTACTTCTCTCACAAGTCTCCTCAGTTCCTTTTCAACCCTACCCATGCTAAGATCAACAGGTTGTAAAACTCAGATTCACGTGAACCTGAATGTGAACAGGGCCATTCTCCCAGCCACAGGCTTGCACATGGCTAATTTTCCTAATTATCCCCTGAAGCAATTAATCCTTCTGAGCTGCATATTGTTTGCTCTTAGCAGCTTTATTTTGGGTAACTTCCTCAGAGTATTTTTACTCTTCAGAAACAAATGAAGCTAAATAAGATAGGTTATCATTTGGCATGGAAATGCTCTTCCCTCCTGCAGGTTCTTTGGGTACTGTTACACAACTGCATTTTAAAGAGTCTAGATTTCATTAGTAAGCAGGAATTTGGTCTGTATCTCCATTGTCCTGTGCAATAGGAATTGCTCTGCAGAGTGAAAGCACTGAGGACCCAATAGCCCCAACCAGCATTTCAGGAGACTTGACTTTGGACTTTCTTCAGGCTAGTTCTGTAGATTGCATGTCTAGTGCTGGAGGGAGTACAAGTTCCTGAGTGCATCTTTTGGTTTAGTTTCCTCCAAAAAACCCTCTGGTTTGCTTGTAGCCTGCAAACCAAAGCAGGGTAAGTGGGGATGACCAGGAAATTAATTTAAAAAGTGCATGCCTAATGCCAGCTGTAATGTTAATGTAGGTGAGCCATTTACAGTCCATGTATGACTGTACATAATCACTGTGGCTGTAAAACTTGGTGCTCCCAGGTGGAAGAGCTGAACTTCCCAGATGGGAATCTTGATCTATTCAGTTAAACCAATTTTATGCCCATTTTGTCTCAAGATAGCCTTCCCAAACCTTCCTGAAAATGGATATTATAGAAGCAAGAGCATTCCATCAGAATCGTATAGGCTTTCTTTGCATGTTACTGAAAACCGTGACTGGGGAAGAAAGAAGAAAAGCAAATACTGAAGAGACTTTTAACAGTCTCTTCTATCACTCAAGAGAAAACCATTTAATTTCTTGCATTATGTTCCTATTAGAGCCTCACTCTTCACACACATTAAATGGACATTCTCATCTCTCTTCTTTCCCGTGTTAAAGATTCCCAAGAGATAAGCAACACATTTTAACTTTAAGATTAGTAGATGAAAAAACAAATAATGTGCTAGACAACAAAGACATTCTTCCTCTCAGAAACAAAGCCTTTCCAACTTCTAGCTTAAGGCTTGTTAACATGAACCTAATGCATCACCTGCAGTTATTATAAGCAGCGTGCACAGATGTGTCTTCATGAGCTGAAGGAATTAACTGTCCAGTGTCTTCCTCCTTTATTTCCAGCCATAAACTAATATGCTTTTGCTAAAGCTTTGAAAGGACCATCTCATAGAAACCTTTTACAACTGTCAAACAGAATTTTTTGAGCACAGAGTCTTGTACCACCTCTAAGTTTTCCACAGAAAGACTTCAGATGGAGAAAGAAACATCCTTATTTGTTACATTCTGGCCTCCTTTTACAGCAAAAGGGTCTCCTTGTGAAATTCTACCTACCTTCATTCAAAGTTGAAATGGTGATATAATTCTGAAAAAGCAGGACATTTTAAAATTTGAAGTCCATTAGTAATAAACAGGGCAAGAGAAGAAATGATTTTGTATTTTGAAGATCCTGAAGGACATGATGATCAGAAATAATATAAGTGTAAACAATTCTTTGCTATATGTATTAACTAAAGATCCATAATGCTAAAATTTTATTTACTAGTAAGAAAGAATTTAAAACTTGTTTACTTATACACCATTACTGTGTTTTGTTTCAGGTCATTAGTAGAGAAAATGTTAAAAAAATAATGATAACCTAGAAAAAGTAATACAGCATACACCATATTCTAAAGTAATACAGTCAATCTACGTAAAACTATATAACTGATTAAATAATGTATATCAGAATTTATCTTCTGAATCAGGAAAAAAGGTACAAAATAAAATATAAGGCTAAAGCTTTACCTAGTTGCAAATAAAAACATCCTAGTGACAGCCTATAATTTTCAATTTTTCTGTAGACAAGTAACTAAAAACTATAAATGAAAACCAAAACCGTAGCAGTTCATTCACATCAAAGTTCTTGCTTGCAGACTTCAGCTGTGATTAAATCTGGCAGTTGGTACAGCATTTATTTTAACAGAAACGCCTTGTCATTCCTGGAACCCTATCTTTGTCTAAGACAGCTCTTTTCATGGTGTTATGTACCTCATTCCAAAGACTGGCAGAGTCCTGCACAGCTGCATCCTACTTGCTCAGACAGTTACACCTCTCATCCAGTCTTGACTGCCCCTTACAGCAAACCTTCATCTTACTCACAGCCAGGAGGAAATCTGTGATGAAGATTATTGTCTTTGGCCATATTGTTCCTCCTGGCATCTTCTTAGCTTTGTTGCTTTTACCTTTGTAGGCTTCATTTTTTTTAATCTCACTGTCAGTCTGGTTTTGCCCATGGTACAGTTTCCCATTTACTTGAGACAGATTTCCAGTTCCTACCTGACCAGTCCATTACATCAGCTTTTGACAGTGACAAGCCAAGTTTGAAGCAGAGGCTTTTCATTGCTTTTCCTCTGCTGACCCTCAGGCTTTGTGAATATTCACTGACTGTCCTCCTTTAAACTCCTCTCTGCTGTGGTGCCAAGGCTGACAATATCTAGGCTGCCACTATTGTGCTTTTTATCCTGGTCTGGTGTCCTCTTGTTTTCCTGTGCCTAATCATAATGCCCTTTATTTTACTATAATCCGTTGGAAAACTTGAGGTTTTCTGCATCAATGTAAGATGCTATAATAAATGTCTGGTATATACAGTAACACTGTAGTAATACAAATAACTTGTACTTGATCTTGAACAGTGACAGAGAAGGTCTGATATCTATAAATGGCTACAGATACAATTATGTTGTAATTGTACCTCCCTAACATGATTCTGCTTGAACATGGACCCTTGGTCTTCAGGCCTGCTCTTTCTTTTGCCAAAACAAGGGGGCATCTGAGTCAGTTCAGACCCATCTATTTGTTCAAACCAATCCCCCAGGTACCTCAGTACCAGCTGCAACACACTTCTATTGCTGTTGTTTTTCTTAATTTAGACATCTGTTCATCAAGAACTGACCTTTTAAAAAAAGGTCTCTGAAACACGTCAGATAGGAATATCTTTTACCCACTGCTCCCTTGATGGAAATATCTGCTGTAAAAGCAACTTGTTTAAAAATTACATCTTCAACAGGAAAGCAAATGTTAATATCTCATTAAGCATTTGGATCAATGATATGTTTATTTTTAGAATAAATTTTTCAAATGCCAGATTTTCAACAAACCTCACTTTCAAACCAGATCTTCTTGTTTCTAGAAAGCTTAAAAAAGCTCTGTTCTCATGTAAACACCTAAATGATGGTCAGATTTACAAAGTACTCAGTATACAACAGCTCTTGTGGGGACTCGTCAAATTTGAAAGACTTTCAGAGAGATGCCACTGTGTCACATGCACTAGAAAATCAAATTACTTGTTTTGCAAGCTAAAAGTGGGAGCTTTTGCAAATTCTGGACCAAGTGAACCTATAAAAATGCTGGCCATACTTTCAGAGGATAGGTTGTAAAATACAAGAATTTTTTTCTTTACTTCTGTGAACTTCTAAGGAACAGAAGGCCAGAGCTTTTCTACCAGAGGATTTTGTCCTACAGCATTGGTATTTTTGTTTGTGCAGCTCAAGCAGTGTCATGGAGCTACCTCACAGAAAAGCAGCAGTGCTGCAGCACCAGTGTATGTTCTACATCAGCTGCAAAGCACCTTCCTCCTGGAGGATGAACACAACACATTGGAGAAACACTCCATAAAATGAAAGTTGGAAATAATTTATGTTTGCTGTCTTCTGCAGGATCAATCCTTGCACAATGAAACTCTGTAAGAGTTTTGCAGATCCTGAGTTTCCTTTCCAGACTATGCAGAGAGCTGTGTTTTGATTAATCAAACTCCAGGAAGCTGTCAGTCAGGAACATGGGACACAGGACAAGACAAGGTGTCTTTTGTCATTTTTTGGACTCATTGATTGTGCTGATGCAGGTGGTCAACTCAGACAAATCCTTTCATAAACTTCAGATTTAACCAGCTCCATTTTTTGTTCCTGCTATTGCTAATAAAATTCTGTCCAAGAAAAGACCCATTCTAATTGTTAGAAAGCTTCCTTTAATTTCCACTCTAACTGTATTTCAAGCCACTGCTTATTCCTTTCTACCTGTGCCAGCATTGTCCTTTAGCCATGCTCTCTCCTGGCTGTTTACCAACTTGAAACATTCATCTAATGCACTCAGGCTCTCTCAGGCTCTGTTTTGCTGCACTGAACCAGGACAGCTGTCTCACAGTGCTGTTTGCAGCTCTCTCTGCAGTTCTGAATTCATCCTTCTTGAAGATGGATAAGCAAATCTGCACATCTGCAGACTTTTAGATCTTACTGACTCCATAATTTCAACAGCACCAAGTGCAAGAGGCCTTATAACAAAGACAGGGTAGAAAATAGGAGAGGGGAGAAAGGGACAGGTGTAACATCTCACCTAAAGCCACCACATTCAGGTATTTTGCATTAGTTTCATGATAAAAAAGGTTTTAAAAAACCCCTGACTATCATTCTACATTTTTAACTGCTCAATCTTTGTGTAAGAAGTAAGGTGCTAAAAAAAAAGATATAATTGAATAGTTAGTTCCTAAAAAAATGCACACAATCTTAATTCTAGAGCCACATTAGGATATTAGGATATGTTTCCTATAAAAGAAAAAACCTGAAACAAACAAACCAGCTTTACAAGTCAGGAGCTTTCTTCAGGCACTCAGTTTTTGTGGGTGAAAGCCTGTGCCTCTCTCATCACTCCAGCAGCATGAGCCAGCCCTGCTGACTTAGTGGACAGGCTCTGGCCAAACACAGCTTTATCTAAAGTAGCTTTCCTTTTAAGAATACTTGGATTCAGCCTCATTTACATAGTTCAGGTGATGAATCAAAGATATACTATTCTTAGAAGAACTGGTTTTACCCAGCAAGTAGCTTAGCTGGAATGAGAGATTCTTAGGGAGTCAGGCAAAAAAGCCCACAACCTTTTATGTCTGCTGCTCATATCAATGATCTACAGAGCTCAGGAGTGCAGGAAGCCAGCTAGGGACACAAGAGGGATGAAAATCTGCCTAGTTTCTCACAGTGACTGGTTTGCAGGTTTAATCTTCTGAGACAAAGCAGGCTCTTGTCTGAGACCCTGGAGGATGAGGGTTACTGCCTTATATTCAAACAGGTTTTGTCCTGTTTTGGGGAAATACAGAAAAGACCTCTGAGAAAAGGAACATAGAAAATTAGACTTTGAGGAACATTCCTTGGTAGACAAACTAAAGCATTAGAGAGCAACTATGCATGGTAGTAAGACCAGAGTTTGTGCCTCCAACCTTCTTTTCTTTGAAAAAGAGAAGACTAAATTTAATGGCAGATTTAAGGACAGCAGACAAAATATAGAGGAAAGAACCTGTAAATCCAATGTACCAAGGCCTGGAACCTTTTCCAGCTCTCATATGAGACTTAACCCATTAGGGAAAAGATATGCACATGTAGCCCAATAATTCATTTGGAAACAGGACTAAAAACTGTTTTCTTCACCCATGTTTACTTCAGACATGAGGAAACCTGAGATTGATCTCCTGCAAATGTCCCAGGAACATTCCAGAAGTTTATGCCCCATATCAGCCACAGCACCTGTAACAGAGCTCTGGCTTTCTGCAATGCATTTATCAAAGCAGCACCTAACACACCTGACTGATGGTATGCAAAACAGAACTTCTTACTGTTTTTTCCAGGCAGTATCTTGCTGATGGTTACTGAGCCTTTCACTTCTTCAAGCCCAAGCTAACTATGAAATCTGGAACCATTTGCAAGAATCATTAAAATATTTAGCTTGCTTTGACAAAAATCAGTAAGACTGAAGTTTACAAACTGAATTCGGATATAAATAAGGGGTTCACTCGTGCACCTCTGTTCCAGAGACATCTTGGGAGGGTTGAGAGGAGAAAAGCATCTCTGACACAGTACCTGGAGGCTTTACCATGTGCAGCAGGCATGCTGCATCACCATGCTAGGTCCTGGTATCCAGGGAGGCAAACAGTGACAATTTTGACACCTATTCTACTGATGTGGCTTTTGATCTTATCCAACACTTCTATAGGAGGCAGGATGCAGAGATCCCCTTCCTTGGATCCCCTTTGCAATGCTCAGACCCCACTTGGAATGTGGAGCTCTGGGCACTGCTGGGGATCCTGCAGCCCAGTGCAATGGTTCAGGAGCCCAGGCACAGTGGGAGATTTCAGTCTGCTGCCCAGACACCCAGGGTGTTCTTTGACATTGCTGCCTGTCCACTTGCTCCTCTGTGTCCCTTGCAAGTCTCACAGATTAAATAGCTGTAGTTCAACTCTTTATTTTCTGCAAAAGATGCTAGTAACTTTCATTACCCAAAACATTAGAATCCAGAAGTCAACCCAGTGCAAGCACAGCATGAATAAATGATCTCAGAAAAAGATTTATCTGATTTTTCAATAGCAAGGCTTTGTCCATCAATTAGCTGCTTTATATTAAACTGTCACTTGTTTCTTATCATCCTGCCATAAAGGAGAAATTTTCTTTTGAACACCCTGCTTGTATGACTGTCATCATTACTGCAAAGAGTAACAGTTATACTATTAAATTGCTCAAGAGAATTTTTCACCACTTATAAAAGGCACCTGTGAGCTGATAGGCAGCAGATGGGTACACAGCTTATGGAACTGCCTGGGAGCAAGGGGAACAATGTTCAGGGATTGTCTTCTTCACTTGCTTCTGCTTTACTCATTGTGATTTGCATTGCTGAGCCTATTGTTTGCCCTGTGGATACTGTATTTCCATAACTCAAGCTGAAAAAAATTTCCTCCTTTAACTTGTTTTAACTCCTAATATATTCCACATTCTACAACCTTATAACTTCACAAGGCTGAGATGCATTTTTTGGCAAACTTTGATTCAGTGGGAGTTGGAAATGCAGCACAACACCATGCTGCCAAGCAGCAGGAATGAATCCTGTCTTTGGGTCTTACAAATGTGGCAGGTGCACACATCTTCCTTCAAGATTTACACCTGAGTTCATGACTTAAGAAGCCTCACATTAGCCTCGCTGAAGATGAACCTCTTGCAGCCATTACTCCTGACTGTCAGCTAGTGCTCCATCCACCTAGCTCAGTTCTCATGATGGAGGGTTGTGATCTGAAGCACCAGAACATTTTTTGGTCTTAGCAGATGACAGTGAGCTGAGTATTCCTGCCTTGGCTCTGATTTTGATGCTCTGTGAGCATTAGCAAACGTCCACTCTGCAGCTGTGGATTCCTTGCTCTGCCAGTGGGTGTGAGTGTAATGCAAACCTGCTGCATCTGCCATAAAAAAATCACCCAGGATTAATCTGTCAGGTGAGATGCTGTGGGCCTTACTCTTCTGCTGAGTTCAGCAGGCTGGCTCACCTTCTTGCTTAGTGTGCTAAATATAAATAAAGAATAACTGAACCCAATGACTGTGGGGTGGCTTCCACTGAGTTTACACAGTGTAACACTTTCTGAGGTGTGGAATTGATCCTTAAAACCTTTTGTGGGGAGAGTATTCTCTGCAATAATCTATCTCCTTTTGTTTCAGGGGACTCAAGATGTTAACTCATAGGAGAACTTCATGTTTAGGTGCAAGAGAAAGTATACTTTCAGGGGTTTGCATCTTCTGGATGATCATATTGAGATTCAGTGAAGCCTAGAATACCAGTTTTGCTCATTTTTTTGTTTTCCTTCTTCTTCCTCCATATAGTCTTAATTTTCTGAGTGGGACTGGACTGTTAGCTATACTTTCTTTTGTACTGAGTCTACTCCTGTACAGTAATCATTTTTAATTTCTCCCCATAAGGTCAAAACAATATATAGAGAGTGCAGAATCTAATAAGATGTTTAAATAGATATTGAACCTCTCCTGCTCCACTGGAGTTCTACATTCTGCAAAGTCAGCTAGAGAGGATTTCAACATGGTTAGAAATGTGTATTTCTAAAATAATAAACTGTACCTTAGGAAAACTTCCAAGTCCTGACAGTTCCAAAAGGCTGTATTTAGTGATGCACAAAATAATAAGTGGTCTGATCTAACCCCAAAGTTAGACTGAACCATTTTAAAGGAGTTTTCCATGGCTTTATAACTCTTTTCCCTTGACCCAATACACATCTGGTTCTAGTTGGCACCAAAAGAAAGATGTATCTAAATGTCATGACAAAGGTTAATCTTGTATTTCTGCCTTGTTGGGAGACAGGAAGTACTAGAAATCTCATAAGATTCTCCTTGCACATCTATCTACTTCTTAAATAGTCAAGTGATTTACGTAGCTCTGAGAAGAATTCAAAGTTTTCTGTTAGCTGAACTGACCCTCTCAACCTCCAGAGGATCATTCGTCAGTAGGCAGAGTTTAGCAGAAGACATTGGAAAGGCTGTTCTGTCCTGCCTCCATGGCTTCAGCCAGCCATGAAGGTCTTGATCTTTTGCATCTTTGCTCTTTCTGCTAGGAAAATCCAATAAATGAAATACTAGTTAAGAACACTTTTAGACAGGGGAAAGCAGTGGTGCATTATTGAAGATGGTAGAGAAAGAAAATAAAATTGGTTCAAATACTGTGATTCCATACTAATCATATTTCCTGTATGAGTCAAACTCAAATAGATCTGAGTGAAGGTAGCAAAATTAGGATGGGCACTGGGACTGCTAAATATTTACCAGTATTTACTACAATTCATCTATAGAAAACCCTATAAAGCAGGGTTTTATTTTCCATAAATGGCTTAGTTTCTGTTTGCAGTAGTGACACAGCCCCTTGAATGTGGGGGAAGTGCTGGACTGCAAGTGTTTAAGAGTCCCTGAAAACCAATTGGAATGGGTTGGTGAACTTACTTTCAAAATGATAGATGGTTTTCAAGTGACTTAAACACTTTTGAACATTCAACCCATGAGCCACTTCTACAAGGATGCTGCAAGGTGATGCATATGCACTCAGTGTGTTCTTTCATAAGAAAAAAACCTGACTCCAAAGCTTGGCCATGGCTACAAGGAAAGGCTCACAGTGAATTTAGAAACTGAACCTCCCTGCATGCACTGTGATGTTCAGATCATGCTTCTCTTTATTACCTTACCACATGCACAGGAAAAGGCATGCCTACCAGTGAGGGAATACTGGTGTTTCACAAGTCTTATCTTCTCAGCAGGTTCTGCTGGCATCCTTGTGGCAGGACAGAATTCACAGCATGTATAGGTGCTAGTGGAAGAACATGTTAATATTTAAAGTAGGCAAAAAACCATCTGTGAAGAATACATTAATTTACCTTTCTGATCTTCTTTTTTTCCTTCTGATGCCGATGCTTTTTCTGATAAAGTGCCATTATTTCCACTGGCTTTTACCACATTTTCTTCCTGTATGGTTTCTTCACCAATGGCTATGGTGTGTCCATTTGAAGTTTCAAAATTTACTGTTACATCACCATCTGAAATGAAAATTAAAGAGTCATTGCCCAGTTTAACTACTTACTTAGCAACTACTTACAACACACAGCATCCCTCTGCTTTCAAGCTTCTGTGGAAGAAAAGCAGGAAGACTTACTGAAATTTGAAACATCAGGCTGTAGATCTGCTCTGGAAAGTAACTCTGTAAAGAAACTCTACAGGCTTTCATGTTCTTTGGGTAGACACCTCTGCAGCAGTAGGCTTGGAAGTCCATGCTGGTTTCCTTCTTCATGTCTGTTCATGAGTCTTGGTTAACACAGCAAAGAGATGTGTGCATGGACCACAAAAAGCTGTAATATGTTCCAGCATGTTCCAAAAATGGATAATGGTGGGGCAGAGCTGCAGAACTACTGCAGAACACTCCCAGCATGTAAACAAGCCAGGAATTCTGACAGAAGTTCTCAGAATGTATGTGCCCATTTACTTCATAAAAATATGCCACAAAGACATCATCCAGTCTTAAGAACCAAGGTGAAGTCTTCTTGTATCATACATCATTTCATACTTAAATTCTGCAAGTCAAATTCTTTCTCAGCTTTGATGATACTTTACTCACCCAGACTAGATCAGCTTCAGAGTTATTCTGAAAAAAGCTTATTTCCCCATTTGTCTCTATATCGCTGAAAAGTGCTACTCTTGCTGGCTTACAGCTTTCTCTGCTCCATGCACTTTAAAGTTGCCACTGATTTTCTTCTCTGGTAATTTCTTTCTGCAGGATTCTCTTGCTGTCAATCCAAAACATAAGCAAATCTACGTGGCATCTCTTCTGATTCCTCCCATTGATTCTTCATAACTGTGGCAATTCCACTTCTCTTTCTTGCTGTGTGTTATCGGATCCGGATGTTTGGCTCTTCCCTGGTTTCAACACAATTATGCAGCCTCTGTCCTACCACCTTGGGTGCTCCCACTCTGTTTCATTACCTTCCGCATTCTAACATCAATTTGATTTGTAAAAAATGAGTTCTGCCTTCCTAACTTAGTCTAATTTACTACAGCTGGCACTTGCACTTGCCTTAACTGCAACATTCAGTTTCTTCAGCTTCTCTCTTCCAGGGCTTCTTAAATCCACTCTTTCCTCTCTGCCTCCACATGTGACACTGCCACCTCGTATTCACATCTTGCATCTGCAAACACCCCCTGCCTCCAAGTGCCACTTGCCACTTTCCAATTCATTCTTCTTCACTCCATGTGAAACGCTGTCACTTCTTCACATTTCTTACCTCTCGCTTTTCAAGTCTCTGTGTAGTTGCCTCTTTTAGCTTTCATCCCCATGGTCATTCCTTCCAAATACCTTCACACTCCTTAACTGTCTTTTCTACCTCTCTATTTTTAGCACCTTCAAACCAACCCCATATTCTTTCAAAATGTCCTTAAAAATTACAATTTTCATCAAACATGAAGCACAATGTGATGAAGATTGATATGGGAGGAAGAAGAGAAAATTGTTCACATTTATATCCTCTTCTCATTTTGCTCAATCCTTGTAAGGAATCCAAGGTCCCGTCCCCTTTTAAGGATGGAAGAGAGGGTCAAGGAGACTGATGACCAAAGTATTCATAATTTTATCAGAAATTATAGAATTTAAGTTAGACTGTAACCAACCGGAGAAGTCAGCACATTTCATGAACTGTTCCCACTGTAAATACAATTTACAGCCTTCAAAGGACAAGGTCACACAGGTCCCCAGTAAAGCATGGCAAAGCCCACAACACATCTGCAGATGGACAAACTGAGGTATGGAGAGTTTACAAGTCTTGTTTTAAGAAAATGACAGTGGCAGAGACAAGTGCAGAGGCCAGCTATGCTGAATGCCATAGTCTGAGAATTAGCCAAACTCTGTACAGACAAGGGATGTCACACACCAACAAACAGACTTTACTGCTAAGTATCTATGGGTATGGTACAACCCATACACACTGATACTTTACTGACTCTTCAGAATACACAGAAAAATACAATTTCTAGGAGAATTTTTTTTTGAAAATGTGGAGTTCTTAGACTCCTTGATAAAATGACATATGGTTTAATTTAGGCTACAGAAAATTATTTTACTCACTTGACTTTTATTTGATCTATATTTATAAAAGATGAAGAATATTAGAGAGAATACCACTAGAAACATAATTGGATGTAGCATAGAGGTACCTACCTTGGCTTACTCATGCTTTTCAGAATGAAAATTCTGGCTAATGCCAGATACTAAACCTCAGAGCATTTTGAAACAAGTGATTTCTTGCCCACTGTTTTATGCTGGTGCCATTTGTGATTGTGGCCTGTGTGATATTGGTTGGATCCATATGATCTCAGCACTGGTACTTTTTGATACCTGAAATGTATTATATTGATTTTTCTGGGTTCCAAAGCCCCAATTTTTCAGCCAAAATTTCTTATTTTATACTCTAGTGGCTTTAGGCAGCAGACCTTGACTCAAAAACAGATTTATCACTAATTAGAGAAAATTCTGGCAAACAATAAGCAGGAGCCACAGAAGTCACATTATTTACAGGGAGCATTAAAATATTTCAGGATATGACCAGAGGTTTGCTATGGCAGAAGCAGTTACAGAGCACAAATCCCTTGAGTTAACTTCAGTTGTCAGCTGGCCCAAATTACCTCTCACACTTCTCAGTTGGTCTCCTCATACCTATTTATACTACATGGAAACAATGCAACAGTGGCTTTCTCATACATGTTTAGTGCTTAGTGGCTAAATTCTAGTTAATGTGTTATCACCTTGCTCAGGCATTTCCTTCAGCACTCCCCTTCTTATCAGCTCCTCTCTGCTTTGTCTTGTCGAAATCTTCCTTTCCAACACTAAAGAAAAAGCACAGTTAAGAATAGATTTATTCTCATACTGCTGATGATTGTGAAAAAAATGTAGAGAACTATTTTTTTATAGGAAGAGAACTCTTGTTTCCTCCAGTTCTGCAGAAGAAGAGGTCAGGGTTTTCTTGAACAGTCTCTGAAAATATTGCCCTGTAATTTCAGGCACAGGAAGTGGGGACTCATATGATCCAATATCTTCAGCTCAGCAAGTCTCCTTGAGGCTTCTTTTATGGTCAGTGGAAAAAAGTACTTTCAGGGTGAAATTGAACTCATCCTAGCATAGGCATCTAACATGTAAAAGTACATTTTTCCCACTGACTAGACTGAGTAGCTCAGCTGGGGATACCTTCATCTGCTTTGTACAGGTTTTGAGTAGCGAGACACAAATCCTGCTCAGAGAAAGCAACTCAGAGTAGCTCTTGTGACATGCAAACTGTTTAAAGGAAAGAAAAAACCAACAAAAACAACCTTAAACAGAAGCCAGAAAGTTGTGTTCTAAAAGGAAATAACATCCTCATTGATTGGTGCTGGTTGACTTTCATGGAAAAAAATACAGCATCCTGGTTTTAGGTCAAAAAAACCCCAAAAAAACCTCATACACAAAAACCCCAAGACTGTGGCACAAAGCATTCAATTTATTATGCTTATTTCCCATGGGAAAATTGCTGAATAGTTTTATAGGGAATAGATAGATGTTAGAATAGAATAGCTCCACATTGCATCCTATCCCCAAGCTGCTGCAGCCATGTGGGAGATTAGTGTAATATTCCATGGGACCATGGTGCATGATGTTGACAAAACATGAGCATCACTTGTAAAGTCCTGACTGCCCTGTTAGGAAAAGGCAGTCTCACAGTCTCCCATCCTGATTCTGTTTACATACAGACATCAAAATCCATGTGATGTTTGGACCTCAAGCTGAGGGCATGTGGTGTCCAGCTGTGCTGGACTTCATCCTATTAATGCTATGGGATAGGGCTATTTGTCTCATTAACCAATTCAAACACTCTCTAGGGTCAGTCTAATTGCTGTGTGCAGAGTGATAATACCTTGTGCAGTGTTTAATCTCACTTGTGCCAGCCCAGCTGGAGTGACTCAGCAGTACAGTGGAGTGACAGGCTCCTGGGAAGGCAGGGAGAAAGGCAGTTTGACTCTTTGGAGAAAGCTGCCCTTCATGCCTAGCAAAAGACCTTTCCCAGCAGCAGGTGCTCAGCTACTGACACAAGCAGACTGGCTGACCTCAGGTGCCTGAAGGTATCACTGCTTACAGCTTCCCACTCCCCTTCTCCATCAGTGAAGGGGATTGTTGAACAGAATGATAGAATTTGGGTTTCAGCTGGAAGGGAACTTAAACCATCTCGTTCCAACCCCTCTGCCATGGGCAGGGACACCTTCCACTAAGCCAGGTTGCTTAAAGACCCATCCAACTGGTCTTGAATGCCTACAGCAATGGAGCATCCACAACAACTCTGGGCCACCTGTTCAGTGCCTTACCACCCTCAAAGTAAAGAATTTTTTCCTAACATCTAATCTAAACCCACCCCCTTCCAGTTTAAAGCCATTTCCCCTTGGTCTATCATTACACACTCTTGCACAAAGTCCCTCAGATTCTGTGGTCCCCGAAGTTGCAGTACCAGGTTTGTTTCTCACACTGCAAAGTGCTGGGATTCAGCAGCTCCTCAACCTAGGATGTATTTCCCCATCAAAACAGCACCAACTCCTGGCAAAAGAGCTGGAGGGAGTAAGCATTTTAAGCAGCCCAGCTCCAGCTACTCATGCCTGTGAGATCAAGAGCTCACAAATGCAAGCATTACTGGCTCAAGAATGTAAGCTGGCAGTAAGTCTGTGTCTATATACTCAGGTACTTGGAGGGATCTGTCCATTAAAGGTCAGACCCCTGCAGCATTCCAGTCACATGTGGCAGCATAAAGGAGCCCATGAGTGCGGCTGCAGACTCTCAGTACCAGCCAGCCTCCTCAGGGACAGTGTGGTGGCCTGAGCTCTGATCAAGTTAGGCTGCCTGGGGTCCCACACCTAAATTCCTCACAAGCTCTTCCAGTTTCTCCCCTGTCTATTTAAAGCACGTGCCTTGTCACACACATTGGCACAGGAACGCACCCTAGGCTTGCAAAGAGGTTTTCATGTAGGGGAGCAGTCCCACAAAGACTGTTTTAAAAGGGATGGGGGGTCATGGAGACAGAGAACTATGTGGGCAGGCATGGATGCAGTGTCTTGGTCTTTCTAGAGAGCAGGTGCATTCACAAGCAGGGTGAAATCTCCTTTGACACAGCCCTGAGGGATGAGCACCGTACACATGCCCTTTATACTTGTTTTGTTGCCAGCACTCTAAAGATTATTTTATTATTTCAGCATTACAAATATTTAATTCCCACTCTTTTTTTCCTCTCTGCTTTCTTTTTACATCTCTTTTCTTGGGGACAGTGAAACGAGGTGATCTCTTACATAACTGTGGGACAAATCAATGCCACCTGAAAACAACAATGCTTTTTCCATCAAGTTAAGAACATTGGATCAGACCTTCCCCCATCAATATCTCTCTAGTTTTCAGGATGGTATTTTTCTTTCAGTTCTACAATGCTGAATTAACAACTGCATTGAATTAATTATCATGGGAAATGCCAATTGTCATTGAAAGGCATGAACCTCTTACACTTCAACTAAAAAACCTCAAAGCATTTCATAAATTACACAGGTTTCATAACAACCCTGAGACATAACTATCTCCTTTCCACATATTAGAAAATTTGTGAACAGATAAGAAGCTTAAGTCCCAGTCCTCCATCTACTAAAATGCTAGCCATGATTGGTGGTTTTATTTAAACTGATTAAGCTCAATTAATTCAGCTTGAAAAGCTATTTATTTTAAACTTTATTGGCCCCATGGAAAGAACATAAAAAAAAATCAAGCCAGTGTTCACTCCTAGTAACATACTTTCAATTCATACAAAGAAAAAGGCAGAATCTTAATTTGAATCAAAGTGGCAAAAATATGTCCCCTTGTATAAGAGGAATGATTGGCCTGTCAACTTAGGAACTTATACTGGGCATTATTTAGTTAGCCTGGACTCATCATAATAATTTATAGTTCACTGCAGATTATGCAATATATTTGGTTTATTTTAGATTATGCAATATATTTAATTTAAAATATAAAATACAAAAGTAATTTAAAATACAAAAGTATTTTGTACCATCCTGTCACCCAGCACCATCCTTCAAGCATTTCCTGACTTCTGAATGCTTGACTTTGTAACTCTATCATTTTAGGAAAGCTTACTGAAACATAACAGTAGTCAAAAGTAGTTAGCTCAGCAGACTGGTTTGAGATTCTTAAAACTCTGTGCAATTATGCTGAGTGACCAGCTGATGCTCTCAGCACAAATCTTTTCTGCAATATGTGTATATAAGAATGGATGTTTATCTATCTATGTGAATATATATTTATATCTCAACATGTCTGTCACATATATGATATGTAGATATATATGTGTATATATGAAGGTGTCAAAAGAAATATAAAATTTCAACATGAACACCAACATACTGTTTCTAACTTTAAGCAATAAAAGAATATCAAGAACAATTTCTCCGCCTCTGTACATGTATGTATTGAGATTTTTTACAAAGAGATCAGTCCTGACTGTGAGGGTAACTGGTTAAGAGTCCTTGCCTACTGAAGAAGGCTGAGGTGAGGCAGGCAGGCTCCAGTCTCATGATCCAGAAGAATCAGAAAATCCCAGGTAAAAATCCTTCCCCTGCTGCAGTCAGCAGCAGAACTTGCCCTGACTTCAGATGTAACCATCAGAAAGGATGTAAATTTATTGTATCGTATGCAGCCCTCATTTACTCCAGTAAATCTTACTGCCCTTCACAAATATTTGCTGTTTTTCCAAATACAAGGAATAGTAACACTAATAATGGGAACAATTTACCTCAAAAAGTAGCTCCTCTCTCTCTCTCTCTATCTCTCTCTCTCTCCCCCCTTCCTCATCCCCACAAAAAAGACTGCTTAGTGATGGCCAGCAGCTGCAAACCTCAGGCAGTCTTAAAACCCATTCCTTGACTCAGAGTGCTGTGAGATTCTGGACATTCTCCAGTACTTAGTTTTGTTCTTCTAAGAGAAGCTTGAGAGCATTCCGATTATTAATTTTTCTCTGACCTAGTAAGAACTAAAATTGCCTTCTGATCCCTCTCTGTATATACTCTTGCAGTGAAGCTTTGAAGTGGCATCTACTTTGTGCCAAGACACAAACTGCTGTCTTTTCCTTCGCAGCAAAACACTGCAGAGGAGAGAAACCCGTGAGATGATGGCATTTTATGTTTGTTTTTCCTTGATTCTGAAAGCCCTCTAGGCAAAAAGCATACAGCCAGTGCCCAAAGAACAGACTTTCTGAGATAGAGAGTGGAAAACGTGTTGCTAAAGGGAAAAATTCCAACCATCATTCCCACACTGGCACCGATATTAACATCTAACATCTAAACATCCCTCCTTTTTTGATGCTTGTGGTATTTGCAGTTTACAAACATCTTCCAATTGCTCCTAAGACAAAAAGTGCTCCATGGAACACATCCTGGCAAGGCCATGGCAAGAACCTATTTCAAAAAGCCTACTGAAAACCCAGAGAAAGTAGTGAGAGCTCCTTCCAACAGCCCACATTCTGTCCTAGAAGAAACCCTTTCTTCAGCTGCATGTGGATTTACCATGCTGAAACCCTGCTAAGGGAACTGGCAACAAATGAGGATCATTGTGCTCTCTCCCATGGTCCCAGGGCAGGAAATGGGCTTCCTGCATGGAAGAGGCAGGCACACAGACAGCCCCCACTTGGGCATGAATATACACCTCTGATTGAGCAGTGTGAGGAAGAGGATATCCTGTAGGATTTTTATTTTGAATGGATGTCATCCCATTTCCTTCTCAAGTTAGATAAGCAAGTTTCTTCTGCCGTGTCACTGAGCAAGCAACAAGGGGCAGCTTGCCACGTCAGTGCCTCTTCTCAGTCTCCACTGGTCCTGGGTCTATTTCCTCAAGAAATACAGAGAATACTATTTTTATTCATCCCTGAAATTACCATCTAAGGCAGGATGAATGCGATTCAAACTTCTCAGTTCAAGTTCCAGCCTCACATGAAGCACATACACAAACGTAAGTGATCCCATGCACAGTTTAAAAGCAAATCAGTGTCTTGAGGGACCACAACATCATGAACAAGACCAGTGAATTAAGTAGCAGTGAGTATCTAAGGAGGCACTTTTGAAAATGCTGACCTTAATTTCTTTGTGCTTAATTTCCTGCTTTTGTAAAAGAAATACTGACACCTGCTCTGCCTTGGTATTATAAGAATTGAGGTGTCATGCTTGCAAGACTGGATTCAGGCCCTCAGAAGAAAGACAGTACAACATAAGAAACACAACCTTTAACATGGACTTACCAGATATTAGTTAAAAAAAAAAAATTGAAAAATGATACATGCATTATTGTTTAATGGCATAGCAGTTTAATACATGCTAACAGGTTGTGAAAGTTTGGGCAATCTCTGTATACACAGCTTATGAATGATCATTACTCTGAAGATCTTGTTGCACATAAAATCACATACCTGTCCAGCAGAAGCTGCAGAACATTCAGGAGTCATTAACTAGAAATAACTTTGCTTTAGCAATAGGATAAAAGTACTGGGAAAGCTGAAGGAAACAGGAAGCAATGAAGGAGATATCAGACCGAGGGGATTTTTTTTTATTTTTATTGCAGTAACAAGAAATTGTGGGGGGTTTGTTGCAGGGTATATGGGAAAATGAAAAAAAAAAAAAAAAACAAACAAACAAACAAAAAAAAAACAAACAAAAAAACAGAAAAAGGAGAGAAAGAAGGGTTTGAAGAGCTCAGAAATCTGTTCAAAACTTCAGCTGGCATCTGGAGTGATGAAGACACCAGAGAAAATGGCTTATTTTTCCTTTTTGGGTAAAAAAAAAGCTTGTTTTAGAAGTTTTGCAGTCAAACCATAGAGCTCCTTGCAGTAACTGTCAGGGGTTGGTATGAGTTTAAAATGTCAAACAGTGTATCTCTAAGAGTTATGGGGAGCTACTGAAAACACTTCAGGAGAGTAGTGTTGGTTTTATTGCCTACAGCCTTGGAGGACAGTAGACAGGGCTTGCACTGTGACAATGTATCTAGAGAGCTCACAGAAGCTCACTGGACTCTAATTACATTCAAGTTTAGGAAACCACAACATCAAATGTTTGAATCCCAAACCAGAATTTTGGGATTTTTGTAGAGAAAGTTTGGCTAGAGCAGTGACACAGACACACACACACATATATGCAGGGTGGTATTCAGTTTTCTAAACATGGATGTCTAAAGCCACTTCAGATGCCCCAGGGTTTCAGAGCTGTCTGCACAGGGATGACAAATATGATATCAAACCTTCTGGGAGAGCAGCCAGGACGCCCCAGAGCATCTCAGGTGGCCCCAAACAACTATGTTTGGCTAACTAAATCCCAGCCTTTAATACCCCTCTTTTTCAGACAGAATATAATTCAATCACAGCATTTGATTGCAGACCATCCTCCAGCCTTGCCAGTGGGGCAGTGAAGGGCCAGAGCAGCCTCTGTGAAGGCAGGGGCTGCAGAGCTGATCCTCGTTCTTCTGCTGGGCATGGCTACATCTGCTTCTCCCCCAGACTTCTGTCCCCACAAAGGCAGGGTTTGTCTCATAATTCAAGTCACTGACTACCAGGAGGACAGAGAGATTTCCCAATATATTTGAGGACATGTTTAGTAAACAAATCAGCTGTGTATTTTAGGGGATAGGTTCAAGACAGAAGATGAACAAGGTTTGGTTTTTCCTTGCCAAGGATCAAATGGTTTTTCTGTATGTCAAATGCCTAAATAATGGCAAACAATGCCTAAATAATCCTTGCCATCTAACAAGTTCAAAAAGCTTTTCAATTACCCTGCAAAACCATCACAGTGTTTTCTACTATTTGCCACCACAGAGCTACAGACATACCTGCTGATGTTTCTCTGAATTTGTCACTGGTCTTCTTCTTCCGCCATTTCCAAGGTTTAAAGATTTTGCCAATGTTGGAGAGTTTGCCCTTCCTCTTGAAGGGGGGAGTTTGGGATCCTGGGGCTGGTCCATCTGAGTTAGCAATTGAAGCCTTGTCCAAACCATCAACTGTACAAAGGAAAGAAATAAAAATAACTGAAGGATGGAAAACCTAATAGTAGCCAATAGCTAAACTCCTCCACTCCCAGACTGCAACAGGCTGTGTGTGCATCAACATGGATTTTTCCTGTTCCAGAAGGCAGCCCTGCAGTGCTTCTCAGCCCTGCAACTGCAGCTGTCCAGAACCTGCATCTCGTGATGCTCATGCGATGTATTTGTGCAGTCCAGTGGTTTTCTATCCCTACAGGAGAATTTCTTCCAACATATGTTTGGGTGAGTTTTTCCCAACCCATGGTGAAGTTGAATAACTAGCTATCATCACATAGAAAACAAAACCCTTGCAATTTGAAAACATAAACTGTTTCTTTTGGGTAAAATTAATCTTTTCTTAAACAAACTCCAAAGATAACTGTTCTGGCAGTGGAATGGGAACAGGTCTGTTTGATATCCCTGGTAATCAGTCCTTCCCAGCACAGCCTGCCATGAGTCAGGCTTCTTACTAACAAAGCATATTTAACAATAAGCTTTTGAACTGGAGCCAGAACTTTAGGAAGGATTTCTTTACTGCAAAAACATATTGAATTATATGAAAGCCAATACTTAGAAAACTTCAAGTTTTGTGAACAATTAAGACTCATCCCACAATGTCTTGTAGCATACAGTTAAAATAAATTACCCTGAGAAATCTACTATTACTTATTTCTATTGAAGAATTAATATTTTTTAAAGCCTTCCATTTGTAGTCCTGCAAACACTTCCAGTATGCTGAATTTTACTCCTATGAGCAACAAAGCAACTGCCATTACTTAGAGAGACAAAAAAAATTATTCATGGGCTTAACTGTTTGTGGCACATAGGCTCTGTAGTTGCTTTCATTCATCTAAAAATTCTAATTATAACCAATTTGGAACAGAGTTGATGCCAGTCTGAACAGTAGTAATGATAATCATAGATCATTAAATCAGAAATGCTATTCAAAGAAAGAAATACCAATGTCCCCATTTTACAGATGGAAAATATGAGGCACAGAATTGTTAAGTGCTTAATTTTATGTTTGCCAAATAGCTTCCTGAATCCTGGTCCTGTGACCCAGCTGCTAAAAAGATACATACTCAGCCACATAATACCATGGTGCAATCTTATTATTCTATTTCTCAGACAAATGACATGTAATGAATCCTATATTTGTCCTAGGCTTAAGATTAATCCAGGATGCTAAAAAAAATCTTTTCTGTGAGAAAGCTGATGTAATGCAAACGGAGTCCAAGAAACCTTGTTTCCAATGTTTCGAAATAAAGTACTGGCAAGAAAGATTCATTGTATAACTTAGTTGAAGTCTATGAAGTTAAAACTAGTGATAAATTTCCTCACCTGTGTGCCCTGGAGAGCAAGGTGAACCTTGGAGAGATTTAAAATGAGTCAGCTTTAAGATGAAGCAGTCAGCCCCCAGCACACCCTGAGAAGCCAGGTGAGAGATGACAAGATCACCAAAGGCTGTGGGCAGCTCTGCAGAGAGGCACAGGGCAGCACAAGGAGCCCTGCACGGGTGCCTTGCCTGAATTCAGGGACTGCACCTTTGTCCAGGCTTACAGGCATTGCCTAGGGAGTGCAGTCTCCTATGGAATGCAGAAGCCTCTGCTGGAAACTGTGGATCTAAGGGAGAATTACAGTTATTTGGAGTGTATGTACAAAGACAAGAGAGCAAAATTTATCTCTGCAATTCCAGCTGACATAAGAAGAGATGAGTGCCAGTTTGCAGCCAGGAAAAGCCAGGTAAAAGAGGTAAGGAAAACACCACCAGGAGTTGGGTAGTGCAGCACTGGAACAGGTCCTGGGAGGATGTGAAGACAGCCAGGCAAACCTCCAAAGCTCCTTCCAGGGCTGACCTCACCTACTGTCAGGAACAGTCCTGCTCCAAGTAACCTCCTGAGTCCCTTCCAGTCAAGATTCCCGTGGTGCTATGGGATGCAGAAACACATGGTCTCTCTAGTGAAATCAGCACCAGTAAATCCAAATACTCAGGAGTGAAGCCATGAAGAAAAGAGACCAGGATCTGCTGGCTGTAGAGCCCTGTCCTGGGGCAGGAGCCAGGCTATATCTCACTGGCAGAAGCTGTGAGATATCAGCTCAGTGGAGTGAGAGGCTACCCACCCTTGAGGCAGCAGGACAAAAGCCATGCTCTTCTCCCCAGTGGCTCAGAAATGCTGTGCTGCTGCTGTGAAGAGCCTGCATCCTGCTGACAGACAGCATGGGCTTCTAAGCACCAGAAAACTGATCTTTCCAAATGCTCCTGAGTCACAGAGTGCAGCCCATTGCTGGAGACCACTTTCACAAAAACCTCATCTAGATTTTTTCGCCCTGTGCCTAGCAGCAGAAATGGAGGAGAATTAGGGCTCCAATAGCTCCTCACAGAGAAATACAGATTTACATTGGCCCCTGTTCTGCCCTCTGCTGATAAACTGGTAACCCCAAAATAATCATATTCATCCTAGCTGCAGAAATCTGTCTGCTTCAAACTGAGCAAATACACAAAATTAATGGAAAATAATTCTATTCAGGAAGATTGAAACTTTTGAAAACATTATGTCAGATGTCAACATTAATTCCTTCTGACAATAAAAAGCAAGGAGTTGATTTATCTAGTGAGTTCAACAAGTGTTCAAAATTGGGAATTTGCTAATCCATGGACCTTGTACCAATTCCCTCATTTGAAATATGAAATGTGTATATGAAAAGAAGGAATAAACATAGCGAGATATCACAGACTAACTCAAGAAATAATCTAAGATAAAGAAATACGTCTAGAAAAAGGAACTTATTTGTATTCAAAAGTGCATATATTATGTGTATTCGTATATATTCACAAGCTAGCACATTTTATCAATTAATAAACTATTTAGGAAAAAACCCCACCATTTCAGCAAAGATATTTCAGGGCATTTCTAGAAAGATCTTTACAAAAGTTGTTACTCCTCTTGTTTGAAACACTCCACAGGAAACTGATGGTTCATCTGCTCACGATTTGCTTTATAGGCCGTGTACTACTTAAGAATAAAGCAGTGTGTTTTTCACCTCAGAGAACTTATCTACCTTCTATTAACTGTTACAAACATTATGAGGGGAAAAGAAACATCTTTGCTCTCTGAGGTTTAGAGGAGCTTGCTGACTTGTATTACTCTACTGTTTGTATATATAGTATCTTGAAGTCCTGCCTTCTTTAAAAAGCCAGTGAGTCACTTTATTGTCTTCAATAAATATTATTAATAAGTTGGACACTAGGACTTCTGGCTATAGTACCTGCACAGTTTACATGACCATATTCCAGTCCTTTGCCCTAGGTGAAGATTTTCCACCTGCAGGATCAGCTGGGTGCACAAGAAGGACAAGAAGTGAGGAAATGAATCCTGCACGTCGATGTCCCATGACGAGGAGATCTTGCTGCAAAAGGCCAACAACAAGGCCAGCAGGGACACTGCAAAGCTGAATTGTGCCACATGGGCTGTCAGTCAGATGAAGTGCACAAAAAGGACAGCCTCTCCTCAAGCCTATGGGCAGCCAGAGGAGATGAGATCAGCCTGTGGATGACCCTGACTTTCCTACAAATGCTTAGAGATGACTAAACATGTCTCATCCCAGGAAGGCTACTTGCAATAAGCAGCGCTGATCTCTGTAGCTGCTGAGGAAACTTTTCACTGCTGTGAATGATCTCCAGAGATGCTGGGGGGCTGAGGCAGGTGTGTGAACCATCACAGTTTTCCCAGGGCATGGTACACTTCGACACTAAGGCGCCAGCCCTGGCACATGCTAACGCTTTTTTCAGATAAGAACTTACAACTAACTTTATAGGAGCAAAATGCAACACAAGAACGACCCACCAGGTCATTTCAAGCAAGTCTAATACCAATTATTGTAAACTAAACAGTGTGTTTTTGCTGGTTCCAGGCCTTGTGATCAGAATGCAGCAAGACCATTTTTTAAAAACTTTGACTTAAAGAAATTCAGGATGAAAAGAAAAGAGGACTATATTTATGACTTTAGATGTTCTGCATTTTTTGCTTCTGTATATTTTTTCTCTTGGCAGTGAAAATGAAAAGCCAGCAGAAGAATGTAACCCCCGCTCCCCTCCCCAGCACCTTTCTACACAACTGATCTAATCCAATCCTGCTGGAGTACTGGTATATATTTAAGAAATTCTTTCTCATATCAGGGCTATTAAATACAAGAAGGTGCCAGCAGAATGTCAAGTTCTCTTCCTTCCCCACCGTGCTGCACCTTTCATGCTGCAATCCCTTCTCTCACCCACATCAGCCAAGGCTTACCCACCTGCACTGCAGCTCTGCTCTGGATCCTTGTCATACAGCGAGGTTAAGAATGGCAAGGTGAAGGAAAAGTCCTCCTCCTATAGTTGGACAACACAACCAAGAGGGAAGAATGCACAGAATCAAGTGCCCCACTGATACCAAGGCACTGAGGTAGCACTGGTGCCTAACACTTTCACTAGCAATAGTTCTCTTGCAGTGTTGTTATGGTATCACCACATCACTGTTGAAGCACGTGAGGAAAACCTGTCAGAATACAGGTGACTCAGGTATTGCCTCATCTAACCATGAAGGAATTGAGAAATGCAGCAGAAGGTGCCTTGACCCCACTTCAGTTACCTTACATGTGGATTTGGATACAATTTCTGTGCTTATTACCAGTTAGCTAGTACAGTTTTGGTTTTTTTTCTCTTCCTCCCACTGCACCCTGCTGCCTTGCAGAGATGTGCTACAAAAGTCCTCTTGGTTTATTGAGAACTCAGAACCTCTTCTGACAACAATATGATTTTCCATACCATCTTGCCAGAGGGCACAGAGTTGGAAATCATGGTTTTTATGCCAGCAAAATAAACATGTTTTTGCAGATGCCTATTATCCCCAATTAGCAGTAAGTCATCAATTTACTATAGAATACAAGCTGCTTATTCCTTGAGCTTACTGGCAAACTTCAAGACACTGCATGACAAAAGGTTTGACGTGGTCATTAAAAATCAGAAGTCATTCTGACACTATAAATGTCATTTTCAATAAGTATCTCAAATTATTATTTTTCCTGACCCAAACCAGATGGAACTTCTGTTTTTCTTTCTCACATTTTTGGTTTGTGGTTTTTTTGGTGTTTTTTTTTTTGTTTTGTTTTTGTTTTTTTTTTTTTGTTGTTGTTGTTGTTGTTGGGTTTTATTTAAACCTACTTGGAAGGGAAAAAATACAGCTAATCCATGGTGGATAAACTGGTAAATGGGAGAGATATCATCTACCTCCAGGCAGCACAATGAATTGGCATCTGCATGCTTTTGCCTTGCCATACATCTGGAGTTTAACTTTGCAGAAACCCTGTCATGAGCTAATTGACTTGATTGTGTTTTAATTAAATGAAAGGAAAAAGCTGAAGTTCAAATGTGGGCGGCAGAGTGGTAGTTTCCATATGGAACTGCCAATGTTGCCAAATGTTAATTGGACCTCCTGCAGGCAATCAGCTGAACAGGCTGGGTAGTGGCTACTTCACAGGGAGGCTGGCTGCTGCCCTGGAAGAGCCAGAGGGAATTCTCCTAGGATAACTGCAGCAGGGATGGAGACAATGGCCTGAATACCTCCAGGTTTCTACATGGATACACGCACAAATGGATACACACACACTTCTGGGGCTGTTGGAATCACACTTGGATCAGCAGTGCCAAAGACCAGAAACGGCTCCAAGTCCAAACCTTGCAACTCCCACTGCTTCCATAGGCAAAATGTTACTTTGCTGCAGGAAGTCAAACCTGGCAAGAGTGGAAAGTTCAGCCCAAAAGATCACAGTCTGTTCTGCCTGTGGTAAGCCCCTACCTAAGCTCTGCAAAATCATAGGTACTGCTACACAGGCCCTTCAAAGGAAAAGAGGGAAGCCTGTGCTTCCCTGGAAGTCATAGCGTGGATGCTCACGGCTCCACGTTTCAAAGAGCTGCATGGCTCACAGGGATGCTCAGCCACACTTGCTCTTCTGCAGTGTGCAGAGAAGAAATATGACCAGAGTTTCAAACAATGATGGATTTTTTCCTAGTTCTCGCTTTCTTGGCTGAACACCTGGGATTAACTGGATTATTTAGTTATCTGTCTCTTAGGTAGAATGCCCTAGTCCTACAATGATCCCCAGCAAGCAAGCAGGAGACCTCACCTGGACTTCCTACTAATTACACAGGAAATAGGACATATAACAGGGTTAACTTTAGGGCTTGACATGTGCTTGCTGCATCACTGGGGTAAAAAAATGTTGCTTTTTCTTTTTCCTGGTCACAATAACCACCTCAGCCTAAATTGCTGTTTTTGTGGCTCTCATTACCGCAAATTGTCTCTTGCTAGTGCATCCCAAATGCAGGTAACACACTTGTAAGCTTTCACTCACTTTTAATTCTATAGAGAAAAAAAGCTAAGTTATGAGTGTAGGACACTCTGCAGAGACACTAAAAATAAAAGGCAACACAGCCAGTCAGGGCTATGCAGCCTCACTCAATTACACTTCCCATGCAGGAACTTCATGGTTCACAGCTGATCTGCTCTATCTGCACTGGCATCTGTGCTAGGTGTGCTCTACAGCACACTGAGCACAGCAGTCAGACCTCTACAATCACACCACCTCTCTTCCCAGCTATTTCTTATGTCAAAACACATCAGGGATTCTCTTAAGGTCTGGGGAAAAAAAAAAAAAAAAAAAAAAGAAAGATCTAACCTAAGTTTGCAGTAGGCCCACAAACATGTGTTTGTAAATTAATTATTGACATTTTTAATTGTTTATTGACATTTAATTGTTGCAGTCAATTAATTATTGACTGCAACATGCAGTCCTTATTGGAACAGCTACACAACTTCTTCCTCCCCTTCAATAAAATGCTTAACTTCCACACTTCCAGCTTCCTGAAGAAGGAACAAGCAAATGCTCAGCCATCCTGTTATACAGGTTTGAAAGCAATCTGGCCAAAAATCTTCTTGCTACCTCCTCTTTCATCCTGGACACAGCTGGCTCCAACCAGAAGGAAAGGGATCATAGGTTTAATGCAGGCTGCTTACTCTTTTTTTCTTCAACCCCAATACTTGAGAAAAAATCAGCAAATGGAAAGTTTCCAGACAGTCACATTTTCCAGATATACAAAACATCATATCAAAGGTCAAAGCAACTCCTCCACAAAAACAGGGGGGAAAAAAAATCCAGGCACAGTGACATGTGGGGGGATAGAAAAAACAACAACTAAAAGTATTGTACATAAAAGAGCAACCTAACTACTTTGAGCAACTGAGCTGCTAATTGAAAATTAATGCTTCTTGTGTCTGAATATTAAGGGATAAATCTCCTTGGAGTTCAATGGTATGCATTTCTATTTATAGTTTAAATATTTTATTGGATGATTTTGTAATTTCACCAAAAAGTAAGGTGCATGTACTCATCTTATTAAATTCTGTATTGATATTTTAAAACATCACATCTGAAAACCAGAACTGCAAAACTGGAAATACTTCTTTACTGACTTTTTTTGGCATAGCCTTATTATGGGGGAGAAATATAACTGTAATAAATTCACAACAAATCTTTTTAGCTGCAGGCAAGTGGTAAATCTCCCCAGCAGATATTGGCTAGAAGTGTGAAAATAAACTGAAGCACCTGTGGCCCCTCTCCTGTGTGGTGACAAAGAGGAATTAAAAGCAACCACCTTTGCAGTAGTTGATAGGTGTGTTATACCAATGCTGAGATAAAACTGGGTGAGGAGAGTCAGGGGGAAGCCTTTGGCCCTGGTTTCCACCACCCCAGTTAGCAGCAATTTACTCTCCATCTGCCCCCAAACATGCCAGGTCAAAAACCTAGGAAAAGAGTAAAAGCATAGCCAAAGTTACCCTGAGCTGTTTGTCTCTCCTCTCCCTAAGCAAGCCAGAGGGTGTCACAGGTCTCAGCTTGCTGGATCCTCTGGAGGTGTCCATCATCCCAAAGGAGATGCTGCAGGATGTTAGGAGATTATTCTGCTCACTCCACATCACTGGCTAAAGGACTCACTGCTGATCCCTCCCTGATGCCTTTCAGGCATGCCAGCTATACCTGGAAAGACAGAGGCATTTCCCTGCAGACCTCTGGCTGAGTCCCCAGAAGGAAGCACCACTGCAGGCAGAGCTTTACAGAGATGCTGCCCACACAAGTGGGCTTCCAGTCATCTCAGCATCACCAGCACAACAGAAACCCTGGATGAACCACCAGCCATTTGTAAGGCTGCACATCATCACTGCCCTGAGACAAAACAGCCTTTTGTCTGGGTTTCCAAAACTGAGTCAGCTCCTACTTCTGAGCTGGAGAATGTACCATTGAGCTGGGACAGGAACAGAACAGGAGTGAAGGGGAGAGAAGTTTGGAAGACTTCTGCCAGGAAGTGATCACCTGAGCTCACTGCCAACAGGTGTGAGAGATGCTCTGATGCCTTCAACACATCCAGCGCTGAAGCAATGACCACCTGAAGTGCTAACATCATCAGCTGTTTTCCTCTTCAGCATGAAAAAGTTGGGGAACCCAGCCCAACTCATTCCAGACCAGCTAGTGCCCTTGCCAAACACAATTATGTATGAATATTACATGTTTATTATTACTACCTTAAATCAAATATTTCACAATTAACATGTTTATATATCTGAAAGCAATTTTGGTTCTGTGGGCTCCCATCCCAATGCTTCCCCACTCCTAAGAACTATGACAAGGAGTTCCTGATCTACAAATTACAGAACATTAACATACCCAAAACCTTAGGAGCAACTTGATCATCATGTCATTAAATGCCTGGGACAGGACAGCCCAGGGCTCATTGTGCTGCCTCTCAAGAGCACCATTTTCTTCTTTACTGGCACCACTTCAACACCTTTTTTTCTAGTACAGGAAACAGCATACTGCACTAATGCACTTGTCCAAATGTGTGCAAGTCAACCTCAAAGCAAAAAGTCTCTTTCTGTGACCTTGCTGGCCTCAGAACCCTGCCAGGAGGTCAAGAACACTTTTAAACCCAACCAACAAATTTCTGATTGTTGCTGTCATTGCAAATATTTGTACAGGCTTTTAGCTCTGCTGTCTTTGTAGAAAGAACTGTGTTTATTTTTAAGTTCAGTTTTTAGCTGCCTTCAAAATGCTCGTCTTTGTTGCTAGATACCAGCTTGAATAAACAATAATAGCGAAACTCCAAAATACTCAGAAAAACCTATTAATGATTTAACACAATCTTCTTAGTCAAAATACTAACGTGCCAACTCTAAAACCACAGCCTGTAAAAATCATTCATATCATTCTGTATGTATAATATCATAATTCTTAATACAGTCTAAGTTATCTTCTTTGCTATGAGGAGAAGGGAGTTGCCAAGTTGCAGCTGACTTTTATTCTGCATCATGTTTCATTACCCTCTTCATCCCCAGCCACACAGCAAACAGCTGTTTTACTGCCTGTAGCTTGTTCTTTACTAGGGCCAAGGTAGGGGAAATCAGGCACAAGCTGATATATTTTTTAGCTCAGCTGCCCTTCTCAGCAGGACATGCTCGTGTCCTTGTCACAGGACGGGTCTGTGCAACTGAGATGGGATTCAGTTTTATTTTAAAAAACATTATGCTCCCTCTCCTACAATCAAGAAGCAGTAATTCCATCAAGCAGGGTGATGGCACTGTAAATCGCTGTAGTAAAACCCAGTGGAATTGAAGTACCACCTTCATGAAGCTTTGAGGCTGCATTCATACATATTTTTTTACTTCAGCCTTTCCATGGAATCAGTGTTGATGGAAGTGAGGTGCTGGCAATAAAAACACCTTTAGCTGGAAAGCTAAAGAGAAAGCTGCTGCCCTCCAGCTCATTGCACTGGGATGCTGGGCTGGAGCCTGCCCTGCTCACAGCTCACCCTGGGGGCACAGGTGCCTGTCACTTGTGGAGGTAGGGCTGGAAAACAGGATCCCACTTCCCTGTGGGAGTGCCAGCAGCACTCTCCTTTTAGATCCAGGCACCAGTCCAGGACTAAGCAGAGCATCAAGCACTCCTGGGAGGGAGAGGGGGTCAGGAAAAGGGCTTGTTGAAGCTTCAGGTGGGGAGATGTCATCTTGTTGTCAGAGAAGGCACTGAGAACATGCTTTGCTCTCCCAGCAGATTCTTCCCTTAGGGGAAAACATCTACTCTGTAAGAGCATCATCCACATGGCAGATACATAATTGATACCTTCATTTCCCCACTTGGCTGTTCCTGGCGTGTTTGGGGCCTCCACTTCTCTGCTCTCTGTTAATAATGAATGACTGCATTATCACAGTGCTTAAAGAGGGCTGGCCATAGATCAGAACCTCTTTGTTTAAAGAGGGGTATGGACAAACACCAGAAAGACCCTTCTTGTTTCAGCTCCAAGTATAAAATGAGAGACAATAGCTTGAACAACAGATTTCTGATTTTCATTGACACCTGCTCAGCTGCTGCATTAAAAAAAAAAAAAAAATTAGCTATCTACAAGCCCCTGTGAGTTTGTTTGCCAGCACGTCCCTCCCTAACTTTCTCATTCAGACATTGACATTTTAAGCAATCATAAAATAAATCTTTGCTGTCTGTAGACTAAAACAAAATGCCAACTTCAACTTTTATATGCCAGCTTGAACTGAACTGCTTTAGCTGGAGTTGGATGAGGATCCCTTGAGCCAGAAAGCAAGCACCAACAGAAAAACCACCAGATTTCATTTCCTCCCCACCAGTGCTTTCCAGCACTATACTACAGCATGGCCTAATATGTTCATTCAGTACTTAGCTTCTGCACACAGAGCTTCAAAGGGCACCAGAAGAAATGCCTGTCTGTCTGTCAGGGACACCTGAGCCCACCCAGCTACTCCACCATGCATCAATACATTGCTGTGCAGGAAAACCTTTCCTTTTTTCTAAGTGGAATTAGGAATTAGCAGTCATCATAGCCCAATGAAACATTTTAAGCCTTCCAATTACCATTATGATGCATTCAGGCTGATTGTGAATCGATAATATATTGATTTTTTACTTTATACAAAACCCAATATAAACAAGAAGAATAATTTAGCCTATTTAATGTGGACAAAGGTCACTCCAAACTAGATGGAATGACACGCTTCACTGTATTCTGTATTTTCTTTGAGACTGTCTTTAAACCTTTAAACAACCTAGCTTTCATTAAAAAATATTTTTATTATTTCTTACTTATTTAGAGGTAAACCAGGCTACATGACCCTTGAGTACTCCCAAGCCAGAATACAAAACACTGACATGAATTACTTAAAAACCCAAATGAAACAGAAGCTGTTCTCACAATTATCAAGTTTCTTTAGTTTTATGATTACCAGTGCCATGACCTTGTTGATACTGATGAATTGAGCACAAAAGCTTTACTATTTAGCCATGTTCCTAAGAGTGCCATAATAAAAACTTGATTAAAATAGAAGAGGTGGTGCAAAAAATCCCGAATATGACTGGCAAGCCCTGGACCTACTGCTAGCAACTCCAAGCAGCACTGGAAATTCCAAATCCTTGCAAATAAAGTATGTACAGCATCAGTCTTCACCAAATTCATCTTTGGCATTATTTAAGGTCTATAAAGCTTTCTTTTTTAAACTACTACCAAATGTTTTCCTAGAGAGGGAACAGCGTGTGCCAGAGCGCTCGCCTGTTTCCATCGGTCCCTGGGAAAGCGAGCCATTTCTTAGGAAATCCCACAGGAATACTCCAGAAATTCCTGCTTGCAATTTCTGCCTGACCTGACTGTTTCTCATCCTGGGCTTTCTGCAACTCACCCAGCAGCTGATGCACCCAACAAGGGAGAGGAAGGGCTAATTACCAGCTTGGTTAACAATGAATCAACACGTGGACAGTGTCCCACAAAGGAAGGAGCAATCACTGTTCCACTGGTGGCACTTCCACTTCCACAGGGTGTCTCTCCTAGGGTTTGCCCAGAGGTGAGCAGTCCACCCTAGCAGGCAGGGCTTGCTTGGGTTTCTGCTCTTCCCAGCCAGCAGACCCCAAAATAACATCACTGCAGGGACCCAAGGAGGGAAAGGAAAGCAGAGATCCCACAGGTGATGGATGGTCTTTTCCCCATGCCCAGGGGGCACGGAAGGAACACTGGAGAGCCCTGGAATGGCAAGCAGGAGTCAAACCCAGTCCCTGAGCCCCTCTGCAAGGCACAATGTCTTCACAGCCACTCCCCAGCTTTACTTGCACTGTGTGGTTTGGAACCTGTTGAGCTCCAGCCTCAACTGAAGGAGCAGAGGACCTTCCTGCAGTCCCTGGAAATTTACCTCCCTCAGGAAATAACTCCCAAAAAATTCTATGCCATACTGAAAAAAAAACTGCCTTGTAACTCCATCTGCAGTGAAAAATGCTTTGTATGAGAACAGGTTTTAAAATAGAAAGGTTAATAACTATTCTTTAAAAGAGAACCTTCAAGCAGCTTACAAATAAATGATGGCAACTCTGTTGAGCTTAGCAAGAAGCTGTGACATTTTGGAAATGAAAAGAAGTGATAGAGAGTTCAGTCATTTTTCTTGCCTTGAAAAAGGTTTACAATTTCCCTTAAACCTCCCTCCCACTCTTGCTAACATGCAAGTACTTGGCCCATCTTCACACACATATTCAACATTTTTAGAACCTGTACTCACTTTTCACCCTAGCTGGATGCTGAACTTTGGGAGAGAGTGGTAATTTTAACACCAGGAGAGACCCAAAAAGTGACTGGTGCATTACAGCATGCAACTCCTTGCTGTGGGAAAGCATTTCTGTCACATGCTGTGCTCACAAGAGCTAGGGAAGATCAGAGAAAAACCTGGAATTGTGATGAAACATCTATAAACCACAATAAGCGAACCACAAGGTTTCTGTATCTAGCAGGAAATGTTCTGTATATCAATACAAATGAAGAATACAAGGAATATAGGTAAGCACAACAGCACAGTCTGATTCAGGTTTAAAAAAAGTGCTAGAAAAACACCTCTAACCTTCACTGAATATTTTCTTGTTGTAGAAGGAATGAAATTAAACTAAATCAAGCATTAACTGGCTCTTTTAATCTATTTTTTTAAAATTCTTGTATAGGATCAATGATAACATGCTAAACTGGAAAGCACAGAAATGCAAGATGTGTCCCACTCAGCAGCTTTTTGACAAGTTATGACATTTCATGCATTTGTGAATAGTGGTCACTGAGAACCAGTTCCATAAGTATTCAGTGCATAAATAAATAATAAATAAAGTATATTTCAGTTTCACTTAAACCAGGACACTTTAGTTCCATGCTTGTGAACGTGTACACAAACAACATACAACAGGGCTGTACACAGCCTTGCATTTGAAAGGCTGCCTTTAGTTTTTGGTCAGGGCTCAGCACAGGAGGAGCAGCCTGGCCAAGCACCCAGCCAGTGACCCATGTAAATCAGCCTTCACCAAATCAGCTCAGCAATGCTGGAGCAGCCAGCTAAAGGCAAGGGTCCATGGATTGTGTCAGGATACCAGGGAAAACATGATCCTCTTTCAGGTAACACCTGCTCTGAGGAGGACAAAAAACCTTCAGAAGTGTCCTCAAAGATTCCAATCCAAACAGCTCCATCACCAACATTGCCTTCCCACCTCAGTCAGCCTCTCTGCTAACTTCAAGCTTCTGTCTTCTAAACCACGTGGGAATCAAAGGTTTGAGTGGACTTTTAATTACCTTTCATGCCAAAACAGACTTTTAGAGTATAATTGAGTTTTGTGGGAAGTTTAGCTTTGAAAAAAGTTAAGGAGAAAAAAAGAAATGAATGACAAGAAAACAAAAATTGATTACTATGGCACACACATTTTCTTCACACTCAGAGCAAGACAAAACACTGTTATCTGCTCAATTTGCTCATGTGCTAGGAATACCAGAGCTTTATCTGCTACTAACACTGCACATTTTATGCAATAAAAGGGGCAGCATACAGGCTGGGAATGCCCCCTGGCTGGAGTGTGGAGCTCACAGGGATGCACAGTTCCCTTCCCCAGCAGTGGCAGCACTCCAGGCTCAGCACCTGCTCCCCAGGGAGGCAACTGAGCACAGAAAAACACAAACACAAAATATGAAGTGACTCTTGTTATTCATACAGAGGGAAGAGCCTCATTTCTAAATACTCTGGAATCCATGGCCCTGCATGCTGGCTTTTAGAAAGGACCTTTGACTCCATATCTTTTATGTAATATTTTAATAAACCCACTATTTTCACAACTGAAATGAGCCAGAGTGTAAAGCCAGGGCTAAATGTGCTAGAATACTGCCCCTGATGTGCTTTGGTCAAGCTGTTGCATGTAATCTCAATTTTATATGAAGTCATAGTACTTGTCTGGGGTGCATCTGGATGTTGCTTTTATAAGTACAAAAACTCTGCAGGTAGGAAGAGGTGAGTAATTGGTGAAAATACTGCAAGGACTAACTAAAAAACATGTAGGTTTTTGTGCAGGGAAAAGTTCTCATCACTAATTTCACTGACATGCAGCTCAATGCAAGGGGCTCTTTTTCCAGGTAAACACCTGGATGTCCCACAAGAAGGACATTTTTTGTCTCAAAACTTTTGCAACCACTTCACACATTAAAAAATAAATTGAAAAAAAAAAAGGCACCAAAATGTAGGTGCAAAGACTGAATTATAAGGAAATATCCACAGTAAGACAAAATAAACCTCTCTACATTTGCAAGTTTTCCCTGAATTGGCATCTAGACATGTAAGTAATCACTTAAACCAGAAAGAATTGGCTTCATGCTGGTATTTTTTTATGAGCTTGAAGTGCCTGCTATTTGTTTTTAGGAAATGGTTAATTTAATTAGCAGCATCTGTTCTTCCTTTACTCTTCACTCAGTGTTATGTGGAATTTACTGCACAAACAAGAAAAAATCTAAACTGAAAGAAAGAAATCTCTGGGCCCTTATAGACAGAGGATGTATTCATTCTTAGAGAGTTAAGAAAAGCTTGTCTGTGCCACTAGACACCTCCCTGCTGACATGAGCACACTGGTCTCACTTCTGCCCTGCTGCTGTATCCAGGCCCTCTGGGAGAAAACCAGGTTGCCAAATCTGCTAACCAGCAGCATAGCACTGTCAGGGTGTAATGATGTTATCTGCTAAACCACAGGCAGGCAGAGGCTGAGCAGCCTGCTCCCCTGCCAAAGCTGAAGAAAGAATTAACCACAGCAGTGGGAGAATTCATGAGCTGTCTTCAGCTGATTCCTTCATCACGGTGAGCTCACCTAACAAAGGATCCCATAGAGCAATGGTGCTTTGCTCATCTCACCTTCTGCTGATGTTTCACTTCTGTGGCTGAGGAAACCCTGAGTGCAAGGTAGGATGAGCTACAGAAAGAGAGAGAGAGATGTTTTCTCTACAAGCAGATCCCTAAGGACAGCTGGTGGAAAGGCAAAACCAGCAAGATCCGTGGCACGACTTCAGCCACAGATTTGTTGAATCACTTACATCCAGGGTCTGTGACTTTCAGGTCTGACGTGATCCATCTGCAGCTAAGTGGGGGAGGGGGAGAACAACATTTAATTATCACACAAAACCCATCTTCAGGACTGATTAATACTCATGGAAGATTTCAGAGCTGGGCCACATGAACCCCTCCAAATCATGCAAGGGTGATTTTCTGTGGCCTTTATTCTTGCATGCTATCAGATCTTGCTGATTTTGCACTGAAGCAGCTGGGAAAGGCTTGAACCTTCACAGGGCTGAGCTGCAGCCACTGCAGCCTTTGCCAAATAAAAATTGGTCTGTGCAACAATGTGCAATGACAGACATCAAATTTTGTGTCCAGCTTCTCCTACTAACTAGAGAAACCTGCAGAGTCACAACCTTTTGTTAATGGTTTAAAATGTATTGAAAATAATGCTTAGCTTTTGTAAACTTTTTAGTAGCCTAAACCTCTATTCTCAAGGGTTTTCATCATTCATGGGTGTCTTCTTCCTCTTTTTCTCTTTAAAAATACATAATCCTTGAGATCCAAAAGTGACATTAAATGCTTTTTTTCCCCTCAACACATTTTTTGCTATGCACTTCAAACTAAGCTACTGAGTTTCCAGGTGCATTAAATGTTTCAGAAACACCCTGTTCATCTTGCTGGATCTGGCTAAAACGTGTTCTCCTCCTCTTCTCCTCCCCTTGCCTCCGGTAGCAATGGGAAAATTAAATCATCTGGAGGAGAAGTGCAGGGGAGAGTTAAGAGAGAGGTGTTGCTGTAAGTGTCCAAGATACTTTTTTTTTTTTTCAGTTTCAGGTTTCTGAGAATTCCCCTAGGCTTTTCCAACACAAACTTTCTTCCTCTTTTCAGAATCATGTTCTCTCTGTAACAGGACACAGTTACATGACAATACTGCCCAACAAAAAGCTTTTAAAGCAGAGTGGCAGTCAGGTAATTTCTGCAATGCTTTGTAGTTAATATCTCTTTCTTTTTCTTTTTTTCTTTTTTTTTTTTTTTTTGCTGGCTCATGTTTTGCTACTCTCTTGTTACTTTCTCCTCCAACTAAAGTATATTCTATTTCTGCTTGGTCTTTGTCCAGCTCTCCAGAAACTGGCTCTATCCCCAGTCTTAGTTGTCTACTTAACTGTTCATTCCCTTGCACAGACACAGTCTCTCTTATGTCTCACTTATTTCTTCCATACACTACTTCTGTGTGTCAAAAGCAGCATTATTCAGGCAAGAATAAACAACAGCATTGCTTTTTAAAGAAATCAAATCTAGTGTGCTCTCATAAGAGTCAGGTCAGCCTTCCAAAACTTTCCTTCAGGAATTTAAGCACAGAACTACCCTGCAATTACTGTGATTGTTTTAAACCTCATATGGATTTTTAGCTCTAATTATTAATACCAATATTCTCCTTTTTTTATCAATCACTTGAACAATTCATGAGAATAGGAGAATCATGCATGGTGGTAAAACGTGTAAGGCAGGAAAACCACTACACCCTTCTCTGTATCAACAAAAAGGAGGCCAGATTTGCAGTGCACTAGAACACTGCTTCACATTTTCAGAACAAGAATATTCTTAGCATCTGTGCCAAAACCAACACTTCCTTCCCCTCAGAAATGCAATAAATCTATAAAACTCCAAGAAACAAACCAGTAATCTTCAGACACATTGAATGAATTTACAGGGAAGGAAATGCACAGCCAGTTCTGAATTATTAACAATGAAATAAATTATAACACATTATAAATGCATAATTTAAATACATCTAATTTCTTGGCAATGAACTATTTGGATTTTTTTCTCCTCATAAAGACAGATAGCATCTAAGAATCATTTCCCACCAGCTTAGGGGGACTTGAAGTTGTAACATGACTCAAATTACTTGATTGTATCCCACTAAATCTCTTTCCTAAGCATGCAATGGAAGTGTCATTTCTTTGTTGATTCATCCAGGATCTTGTGGGGGGGAAAGGGAGGGAAAAGAAGCCCACAGAGATTAGCTTTCAGCCTGGGTGACTTTCTGTTGCTTGTTATGACATAAGTGCTTCAGGTAAGTTGATCTCTAGGGGTTATCAGCAAGGAGAGCAATTGGGAGAGGAGTCACGAACTGGACCCTCTCTTACTACCCACATCACACCCTGGTTTTACCTCAGGATGTTGCTGCTGCTGAGTGAAACTCACCTGGGTGGTGCCCAAGCACTAAAATTCCTCAGCAGCAGAAGGTGAAAGATATACAAGCCACGCTGAGGCTTTCCACAGGGAAAGGTTTTGCCTTTGTCCCCAGGGGCAAACACTGCCTAGGAACATGTGTCCTGGGCATCTTGCTCCCTACAGGAACTGCAGCTGGGGCTCTTCCATGAGCTCCTATTGCTCCAGACACGCTCCCAGCAGTATTTACACTGGGGCACACCAGCAGAGGCTGCAGCTGGCTGAGGAGGCGGACATGGACACGGCACACGGCGCTGGCTTCGCAGCCCTTGGTTTGAGGGGGAAGATGACTGCTGCAGCTCACGGCAGCAGGCTGAGCTGAATGCAAAGCCTGGCTCTTGGAATCACAGAATGCTTGGGGGGGTTGGAAGGGACCTTAGGGATTATATAGTTCAAACCCCTCTGCCATGGGCAGGGAGCCTTCGACATCCTGGCTTCCATGCTGCCATTGTAGTAGTTTGTTTCTTCAACACACCATCCTCTTCTCTGACAGGCTGAGTTTTCCTGGGCATTCAGACCAAATTTCTCTCACAACAAATGCTATTTTACTTTGTTGATCTGACTACCAAACACCAAATCGCTTTCCTGCTGTTGCCTGCACTTGCTCTACAGCCACGCAGGCAGAGGGCACAAAGAGCCCTCCCTGTCTTCCTCCTCAGCAGAAAGGGTCAAGTGAAACAACAAGCATTTAAGTGTGCATCCACAGTGTTGCAAACCCCAGAAATAAAACCAGCGGTGACAAATCCCCAGTCAAGAGTTCACTTTCTGAGCTGAAGCTTCCAGCAATAAAGAAAAGCACTTAAGCTTGAAAAAGAGTGCCTGTGTGTCTCTAAGTCTTGTCAGCAATGTTTTAAGGTGAAAGTGTAAATTACAATAGAAGTGAAAACATCAAGTTTCATCACTTATCACAGTTATTCTAGTTGTGCAAATCACTAAGTTGGCTAAAATCAATACATGTTGGAGATTGTCTGTATTTTGTGCAAATTATCTCTAGATCATAAACTACATGATCTGCATGGATATTGTAATAGCCCAGGCTCTAAAGCCCAACCAGTATCTAAGGCCTCTGCACCATTTCTGGGCTTTTACTGGGCAACACATTAAAATGTTCAGATTCAGAAAATACAAAAAGGATTAAATAACACTGAAATTACTATGATGCATCTACCTGATGAGGATTTGCTAACAGCTTGGGCAGATGGTCAGAGTGAAGAAATCTTAAAACACTAATTTAAAAAAGCACATTCTCAGGGGTGAGGACTGCAGGCTGATCTTTAGGAATAGAACTGGTTTTGCTCATACAGTTCCAAATGTTAGGACAGCTGCATCACAGCCTAACTCTGCTGGGCAAAACATCATTCTAACACATATGAAATCAATGCAGGAGTCAGAGAAGAAAAAGGCAAGGCAGCTCCTATCTTTTCATATGAAACTTCATTTTCACAAAGCTATCATTGACACAGATTTGATATTAACCCTCTGATGATCTGTCATTCTCATTCTACTGACATGCAACCTGACAGCATACCCAGTATTTCCACAGAATGATGGAGCAGCCACAGATCCTCATTTCTCCCTAGCTTTTTCCCACTTACATTGATTATCACAGTTGTACAAAGCAGTGAGAGAACAAAAAGGTAAATAAAACTTTCCCTCTGGACAGAGACTTTATTTCTGAGTCAGGGACTTTATTTCAAGTCAGGGACAGCAGAAATTCACGTTCCTTTGCAGCGACCTTGTATCACGCCTTGCAAGAAACTCAAGTCTTAAATCAAATTTCCCAATAATGAGCTGTCATAAGACTAACAGAGGTGATTTCAAGGTCTCTGCTGATTGCCAGTCCAAACCACTATGTGGACTACAAAAAGGCAAGGTTAAATTGATTCACATATTGCAATATTTAAACACAGGAAAAAACCTCCAAACCCAGAAGAGAGGACACCCCAGCCCTGTTACCCATGTGATGCTGGTCAAACAGAGTGAGAAGAAAAAACAGTCCATCTTCATACCCTGCATCACCTGGATATTCATGGTGATCTTCCTACCTAGCTCCTACTGAACCATTTCATAAGACACTACAGGTAATGGCACTCTCTGGACCCTACCATAATTTTAATTTGCCCAAAAATACACTTGACAGTGCAGGGCTTGTAGAGTTCATGAATGGGGGGGATACAAATTACTCAGTGTCACTCTTTGATTTGGCTTTGGGGCATGAAAAACTAACAAAAAGCACCGTCATCATCTGCCTACTTTCCCTGCCCATGGCTTGGGCTTGCAGTCACAGTTTCTCCTGGCTCAGAAGGGGCACCAGCAACCAGCCTCACTCTCTGGGATCTGCTGGGGGCAAAATAGACCAGAGCTACCACTGCCTGTTGTTAGAGTAATTTTGTCATCACCAGCTAACTACCTCCTTTCTTTTTTCCTATGCCTAGAACTGGCCCTACTCAAAAGTCAATCCTTTCATATCAGAAAAAGAAGAGGATCAGGAGACTGCATTGTGCCAGCCAGAGAAGACAACAGCTCAGAAATTACTCCTCCACATGGGACTGAATGGCAGCTAGTTGGGGTATTTCTGCATATCAGAAATATTTTTCTAGCCACTGTTACAATTTTATTACAATAGGTAGAAATAAGTTCTGGGAGCAGGCAGTTTGCTGAATTATTTTTAAAAATCCATCGGTGATTGACCCAAGGCACTAAGAGCACTCAGCACTGTGTTTTAAAACAATTAATTCAGTGAAAAACAAATTCCTGCCAGCATCAATTCAGAAGTATTTTTCTGCAACATTACATTTTTTAAACCTCAAAAAACATCAGCGTCCAAAAAGAATAAAAGACAACTTCAAGGAATAAACATACAAAGAAAGATACAAATGTGTAAGTAATTTCTGTTTTTAATAGGCTGCACTATTTGATGTGGCGTAAACACTGATGAGGATTTGAGAGCTCTTTGGTTTCCTCCTGGCTATCTCAAGTGCTGTCCTGCTTACTTCTGATAAATTTTCCCATTTGAACCAAGGAATTAAATAAAAAGGACTGGAAAGCATTTTGAAAGCTGTAACAGAAAACACCACCTAAGGATGAGGCCATATTACTTACTCAGGAGAAATTACTCAGGAGCAAGAAAGCCAAGGAGGAGGATCTAGGAAGGAAGGACAACTGATCCAAGGGGTGGCTGGGATCCAGCGGCGTGGGATCAGTTGTCGGTGGGGCTTAGCACAGGGGGCTCAGCAGGAAACAAGATCTTCCAGGAGCTTTTCATCTGGGGGAAGTATCGGGGTGGTCATCTGAGAAGACAACCCCCGCACAAACATAGGCAGCCAGCAGAGGCTCTGCCCCTGCCCGGGAGCTCCTGTTCTCCTCATGGCAGATGAGGAAGTTGATGATTAACGCTGCGAACAGGTGATTAGTGGCTCCCAAACACCAGCACATGAGGATATCTCAGCCAGCATGCCTGACATGAAAGGTCACGTACCCTGGCAGCTAAACGAGCAGAAATTCTGGTCATCCCTGGAGCAGCCTCGGAGGGAGAAGAGGTGAGACACCAACCTGTTGAGCACTGCACCTCTGTTTTCACACACACGTGCTTCCCGTGGTGTGGTTGGTGCCCCGTGTCCTTATGAGACCCATGTTCCTGGCCAAGCCCCAGGGTGCAGGCTCAGGTTGCAGCCTCCTCTGCAGGGAGGAATTGCTGCAGCCCAGGAGCCGCGGGGGCACCGCTCTGCTCGGGTGGGTCACGGAGCAGCACGTACACTCCGTATTCCATGAACCTGCCGCACTTGAAAGGTGCGTAATTTTTTCTCTATAAATAGTGATTCATTCCACATGCTGACATTCAGACCCTCACCAACAGCTCAAATCAGAATCACGGTGTTGGGTGCATGACGAGACCTACGCTTCCAGCAGTTGCCGTTGCTTTTCATATTTCAGCGCAAGAAACACAAACATCAACTTTTAAAAAGAGCTCTTGCAGTTCCCATTAGTAGCAGGCACCTTCATGGCTACCCATTCTCTCCAAAAACATGGGCTTTTTATACCTTTGACCAGGCATCCAAAATATCCACTCAATCAGCCTGAAGTCGAAAGCAGATTACATACTTAATTAACCCAAATTCTGAAGCTGTCACAACTGTAGTCCCATCTGACAACACTGGCAGGGTGAAGAGTTTCCCAAAAATAGCTGAATAGCTTTGGATAGAAATTTAGCACCAAATGAAAACAGTACACCGTTACATTGAACTTAAAACTCCTGCATAACTTAAAAAAGCTTAAAAAAAACAGGGAGAAATGAATAGGATTCCCAACGTAGTCTTATGAGAGTTCAGCCTCAAAGTCCTCAACCAATTTAAATCGCAGGGAAAAAAAATAAGGAAGATGAGGCTCTCTGTTAAGAATGTCCTTTGTGGCTGTGGACAAGTCATTAAGGGCTTCACATCAAATGGAACTTCCCATTTCATCTCAATAGCTCTGCTTTCCTGAAATGACCAGCTGACAGGTGTGTTGGGAGGAGCTCACTGCACCTGAAGTGCTTTGAAATGCCTTCCTGTAAAGTGCAAGGAGTTTCAAAGTTCTTCCACTTTACAAAGGAAAAAATAGCCAGAGGAGAAAAAACAATTTCCTTTTTAAACCCTTTAAGAATTATTACTCTGAGGGCTTTTCTGCACATTCAGAGACGGAGTGGACTGAGTCAGGATGAGAATTTAGGTCTATGGCTGAGCAACTCCATGTCCAGCTCCTCAGGAACAGGAGGGCTTGCTCCACAACAGTGCCCTCAGTAAGGCTCACAAGCAGCTACTAATGCAGAGCACTAATGGAGTAACAACTTCTACTAGACAAGTCTTGGAATTTCCCCATGGATAACCAATTAGTTTGTTTAGCAGCACCTAGAAGTGCTGAAGCAAATATTAGTTTTCCATTTCATTTCTGGATTATGACAAGCTCTCCCAGCTAACACAATTACAGTTGCTCTGCACAGACGCAGGTGAAGCTGCTGTTTCCTAGTCCATGAACAGGAAATCCCACAAAGCCAAGAGAGATGAAAAGCAGCAGTCTGAGAAACATGTTCACTTCTGACCTATGAGAATCATTTCACCGAGTGCCAAGGTCAACAAACAACAGGATCCTACCAGTGACTGCTTTCATCTCATGGGGGGAGCTGGGTGGGAAATGGTTTTCCTGTGCTGTTGAAGTACATTTTCATGCCCTTGAAAAAAAAAAAAAAAAATCCAGTGTGTCTGTAAAAGGATGAAATGCAAGCCAGACAGTTTGTGCTCTGTTTCTGCAAACGTATGTGAGGAGGGGAACTCCCCCAGCCCAGAGGAGCAGCCCTGCAGATCTCATCCTTGGAACAGCAGGTCAGCACAGGGCTCTGACCCCCATCTTCAGCTGGCCCCAAGGAGCACCCTGACCAGTGGGGCAAGAGTTTCCCGGGACCTTCCTTTTGCAACTTGTCCTACCCCTTCCCATACCCTCCGCTTGTGCTCCACATTCCAGGCTGAGCTGCCTGACCTATTCCTAGGAACACTAACAAGGTCTGTTTTTACTGGAAATTTCATTATTGAAAAGGCATCACTGCTCAAGAAACAACAAAAATCTTTTCCCACCTAGCTAGTTCTGCTTTGAAATGTTACCTTCCCAATATGCTGATCATGTCTCCACTGTTTGTTTCTCTGTGCTATGGCTGGTACTAAACTATCAAAGAAGAAATCCAAAAGGAAAAAAAAAAAAACAAACCAAAACTAACAGAAAAAAGTGCACAGCTCTGCTGCCCTTTGATAAGCTCTAGATCAGAAAGCAGAAGAGATAGCTTTTGCACACAATGGCTGATAACCCCCAAAAGCACTCAACTCCAGCCAGTAAATGGGGAGAGGTCACGATAATCAAGTCCTGCCAGGCGTGGGAAAATCAGAGAAGAGGAAAGAAAATGAACAAGGATATGTGCTCCTTGTTATCCACACTATCTATACTGTCTTCCCAAGCTCCTGTTGCAATTGATGTTTGTTCACATTTTCTAACCACGGCAAATAACAAACTTTAAAAAAAAAAAATCTAAATGAGTGGAAAGCTGTAACCTGGCAGAAGGAGCAAAAGCTGCCTATGGACACCAACCAGGCAATCCAAGGCCTGCTTTGCTGCCCATCTACCACCCATAGTTATGAGAGATGATTAAAGCCCAGATCCTCCTGTCCAAAACACTTCAACACCCACTCACACACAGCTGATGGCAAACTCTAGCACGACAGGATGGTTACAGAAAGTTCCAATGGAGTATGAAAATCTGAAGTTCTTCCTCTCTTTATAGGCATGCTAACCCATCTGGTATGAGTCTACATCTGCCCAGTCGAGAAGGACTTTGAATTTTATGATTAGGCCTCAGTCCTGCCCTTAACCCAATGAGAAAGTGACACTAGGATCTTGATCTGTTTAAGTGCTTCAACATATATTTACATTTCTGAGAGTAAAACCTTTAACTTAAAGCAAAGCTTAAAAACCCAGCCCTTCAGGACACTGGCTGAGGTCCATCCTGAGTACTGCGTTATGTATTTATTTTATCTCTTCTAAGTCACTCTGTGACTTTCAGGATAAATCTTTTATTTCAGTTTGTTACATCAAACCATGTTCACTTGACCAGTCTACCCAAAGGCCCCGTGGTGATTTTCTAGTGGTGCCCTCCCCTGCACAGAGCCAACAGCCCCTCTGAGCCCGGCAGAGCACAACAGGGCTCCTGGGGCAGGGTCTGAGCCTTCCAGGCTGGCATGGCTGGAGGAAAAGGGAGCAAACAGGCAAGCAACTCCTCACAGCTGCTTTTGTGTGGCTCACTGGGGATCTGAATGCACTATTGATTCCGTAGCACTAAAACAGATTTGTAGCCCCTGCGTGTGCAAGACAGATATCTCCTTCAACTCTAATCTCTAGCAGCTGTCAAAGACTTAAATGGCTTGGAGCTGCCTGGAACGCCAACATCAATGAAGATTTTAGGCTTGCTTGCCTAAAGGGCAACCCATGGAACAGGAACCAGTGAAAGTCATTCTCCTGCCCTGATCACAGATGGATAGGGCCCCCCAAACTTCACAGTGGATTAAGTGTCCAGATCATGTCAGTAAAACAGACTAGAGAAAACAAAGGAGTGCACCCCCAAGAATCCATGCCACCCAGAAACCCACTTGCCCCTACAGTTTCTTGTTCAGGATATACCCTCCCAACAATTTCAACAGAGATAAAAATGCAGTGGAATTACTTTGCCAGAAACCTCCCAGAGGCACTGCCACTGTCTCATCACAAACTGCAGCGCTCTTAAAATGAAGATAACTAAAATTTACTTGGCAATATTGAGGCAGCATCATCAAAACTTACATCTTCAGATACCTGTCTCTCACTGCTCCTGATCAAAATTTTTTTTTCAATCAGGAAAGAATTCAACAGTGATTTTTTTTCTTTGAGGTAAAGTTAGAAATTCAGCCCAATTATTGTCCACTATCATCCAGCCAAGCAAACACAGGCACCACAGTTATCCTTAGTCAAGATACAGGGCCCCCCCAAGGCAAAATGCTCTCACAATGGACTTTTGCACTTAAGAGTTTGGTCACTTTTTTTGTACAGGAAGTTTAACAAAAAATTTAACCGGTCCATCTGTTTCCTTACATCTGCTTTTCGATGACTACCTTGAAACAATCCTAACACACTGGCTGCTGGGTGAAACCTTCAACAGGATGGTAACATTTATTGGAAATGGTCCAATTTTTCTTTCACACAATGTTTGACAGGTGAGAAAGCCATCCAAGGTTTTGACTGGGATGGTGTGACTAGGAATATAACCAAGTTTGTCTAAAAATTATGTGTTAGTACTAAAACTATCCTCTGAAACAGCAATGAAGGAAAAATAAAAGGGGAAAAGAGAAAGATTGTTGCACTGTCTCCCATTTGACAAAACATTCCCACATTAATAGCAATAAGCAAATTAAGGATAAAGTTCAGTCTTCAGCATTAAGTCCACAACAGGATTTTGTTAGTTGGGGTTTTTTTGTTTGGTTGTTTGTTTTTTTTGTTTTTTTTTTTTTTTTTTTTGTGGTTTTTTTTTGTTTGTTTGGTTTGTTTTTTGGGGTTGTTTTGTGGATGTAAAGGAAACAGGCATTGAGGAAAAACAGGCACACAGGAATTTCGCAGGAAACTTCAAATCTCGCTGAAGTTAATTCAGATTCTACATCCTATTATTGTGGGAAGAAACCCACTCTTCAGTAACTAAAACACACCGGCTTATCTTAACAACATTCCCGAGAAGCGCGTACAACCTTCAAAAAGTTGCGAACAGCCAGGACTGCTTTATTGTGGGGATGGGAATGGGAGGATGGAGGTGGCGGGGAAAAGGACCCGAAACAGTTCCACTCACACGCTATTTATTTATTTTCAACAGTCTGCTTACACATAAAATGTCCTGCAGCTAAAAGCAACCAGCTGGGCGGGTTACTAGCCGCGCTCCTGGGCGAGGTGCCAGAGCTCCTTCCCTTTCCCTACGAAGGGGAAGCTTTCGTACTTATTTATTTAATAACGGGAAAAGAAGGAGCCCCGAGCCTCAGGGAAGGTGGGAGGCACGGCGGAGCCTCTCGCCCCCCGGGGCCCCCGAGCCGGGCAGTGCAGCGCCGGGAGCGGCCGCCCCTCCCGTTCCGCTGCGCTCCGAAGGAACGGGGCAGAGGCGGCGGCGGCCCCGGGACCGCGGGCACCGCTCCGCCCGCCCGGGGACCGCGGCTCCCCTGCCGCCACCACGGACCACCGGCGGGAGCCCCCCGCCCGCCCCGCTGCCTCCGGTACTCACCGCCGGCCGGCTCGGGCAGCGTGGAGACCGAGGTCTGGCCCATGGCTCGGCCGGGAGGCGCTCACGCCGCCCGCGGGGCGCGCAGCCTCCGCCGCGGCTGCTCCAGAGGGCACATCCCGGTGCTGGCCGGGCCCGCGCTCCCCGCCGGCTGGCGGGGGGCGGCTGCTCCGGCTGCGGGCCGGCGGCTGCTGCCTGTCATCCCGCCGAGCTGCCCGGCCACCGCCGCGGCCCCGGCCCCTCACCCCCGCCCCGCTCCGCCCCAGCACCGCCCCGGCCCCGCCCGGCCCGGGGGCTGCGCGCCGCTCCCGCCTCTGCCCCGCGCGGAGCAGCGCCGGGATGGCAGAGGTCTTTAAGAAATTTGAAAATTAAAAAAAAAAGATATCTATATATCAAAGACATAACCCCCCCCTTCTTTAGCTACACGGGAAGGACTGTGCTCTACTGGCGGGGCTTCCCGCGCCGCTGGCGTCCCGGTCCCTGCCTACCCCCGCCCTGCTCCATAGCCTTAGTCCAAACACGGAGTTATTCCCACCCCTTCTCATCCCGTCTGAAGGTACAGGGGAAACTTGAAACAGCCTCAGGGAGCGATCCCATCGCCCTGCTTGAGGTGCTTTGCTGTTGGGAGCAGTTTTCAGGCTGCGCTGCGGTCACAAGTGGAAAAGGTGCGCCCGGGCAGGGCATGGGATCCTGACCAGGCTCGTTTGGCTGTCGGTGAGCTCCGGAAAAGTGCCCGACGCTCGCCACTAACACAAGTACATAATCGGAGACAGGACTACTTTCAGTTTTGGAAGAAAGAAGATAGTCGAAGACAGCGGTATCCAGACAGCACTCTGCCGTAACAGGTGACCAGAAGGGACAGAATCAAAGGGATAAACTTTTGAGGAAGATGGGGGAAAACGGACATAGTGCATATAGCTCTAGGGCAAAACGAACAAATTCCTAATTTGTCTTCCTTAAAGCATAAGCATCATCCAAGCAGTGATACAAGCTTAATGCTAGAGCAAACAAGTAACTATTGCCAAAAATGAAAAAATAAAAGCCCCCAAAAACTTGAGCACCTAATAGCTATTACTATGCAGCATCTAGAAATAAGCAGGGAGATGCATATATATCACAGGAGGACACAAGGCTCACCGAAAGAACATATATTAGCAAGACATGGTGAAATGATCATTTCCTAGTGGTCTGGAAATCCTAGAGGAAAATCCTAGAGGGGTTGAAGTGATGTCCGGCTAGCTGATCTTTGCATGTGTTAGCACTGTGGTGGTGTTTCAAGGATGGAGAAGTGTGTTTGTTAGTGTGGGACCCATAACCAAGGACACAAAAGGAGCACAAGAAGTTGCTGCTGCCTGTGTGGTAGGCAGAAGACTTGTGATTGTCAGCTAATACATGGAGAATACAACTAATGCTAGTCTTCATGTTTTTTTAATAGAAAATAGGTCCTGGTAAACAGCTCTTTTCTTTCCTCATTTTCTATGATTATGCATTGAATTGCCAGAGGTTTGAGTGTAATAGACTTCTGCTAGGTACTTGATTTAGTAAGAGAAAAAAGTGAGTACAGCACAAAATTAATAAGGCACAAACAGATGAAGAGCTAAATGAAAAGCAGATCAATTGTCCAAGCAGCACTAGCATTTAATGAAGATGTTGGTGAGCTGCAAGGAGGCTCTTCAGAGTTTTGATCAGGAATCTAAAGAATTATTTTTTCAAACAGCTTTAAAAAGACTAAATAAATCACCACTGGCAGCAATTTTAGACAGTAAATATTAACGGAGTGATGATGAGAACAAGGCAGTCACAGAGTTATCTGGATTATTTAACAAACTCAGGTCTTTCAAACAGGTTTCAATAGGGTCAAAATGAGAAAAAAGTCAGAGGATGGAACAACACAACCTACACGGCCAAGGAATGTATCTTTGACAGGCACTCCATAGAGGAGCTTGGAGAAATTCAGCATGAGCTCCTAGTGAGCTAGTGCTGGTGGAAAAGGGATTGATATGTACATACAGCTGTGCAAGTAGAAAAGGGTAGGTAGAAATCCCATTGCCTCACTGTGCTTTTTATCAGACAAAAAGTGCTGTCCCATATCCAGTGCTGTTGTCTCTCCTTTAAAAAGATGCTGTGTGATGTGAGAGAGCTGGAAAGAGATCCAAAAGATAAGATGGAAATCACAGAAAGCCGTCTCCAACAAAAGGTGTGGAAAAAACCAATGAACTTGGGAAACACAGACATGTTGCATTTTAACTCAAGAGTGCCCTTGCAAAGAAAGAACAGCATTGCAACACTCCTGGATGTTGAAGCACTGAAGGAAGGGCTCTTTGTCTGACACCCCCAAATCCAGGTTCCACACAAAGCATGGTGTTGAAGACAACCGAGTGGGGCTTATGCAGAGAACCAGGCTGAATTGTGCAGTGGGAGCCAAAGGCAAGGTAGATGGCCTAATGATCCCTTTGTCAACCCAAGGAAAGGCTTCCAGAAGGTCAGCTTGTTGTATTAGATGACTTCTGTCATTAATTTCTCAGGATTTTTTTTGCATGCAATTTGGCACATTCATTTTTCTTACCTTGAAAAGTTATTTTTAAATGGTTTGTTTTGAGAAACTCGAGTTACCTCTTTGGAGTCACTTGTAAACAGGAACATAAAAGTTTTCCTGTCTGCCTCTGGTGAATCTCATTAATTTTATCAAAGGAAATTGTGTTCCCCTCCTGCGTAAAAGCCCAGTTTACAATGCAAAAGTGTATACCATCTGTCTGCAATGGTTCACGTGACGTAGTAAAGTCCTCAAAGTCAATTTGTGAGCTAAATAAATGAAATTTAGTTACCACATCCTTCATGTAATTGAAGTAGTTGCCAATTTCTTTTGCTTTAGTTGTTGTGTTTGTTTCTGGTTTTTTTCTTCCTAAGTTAACTTATGGTGACAACTTTCTTTTCTATGAATGGTAAAGGAAACTGGGCTGTTGAAAGATATATTACATTTCTCATATGCAGGGCTATATTTATTTAATTGCCTCCATACAGAAGGATTCTAACCTCCTACTGACATTCACATGTGAGCATCCACACAAATCCACAAATTTAATGTTTGGTTATCTCTAGACTTTAATTCTGCAATATGATAGAGGTGTTTTCATCTGTGCATTAGGTTTCTTTCCATGTTGATAGCTGACACATAGAACAGTTGAAAGTTTAAGGATATAGCAAATTATTCTAGCAGAGATTTAAGATTACAATTATGTAGATAAAATACACTTTTATCTGGTATATTTGTTTTTTAGGGTGTAGATGATCCTACTATATCTTAAGCTGTATATTCCACTTTGCACCTAAACCTCTAAGAGGATAAGACAAACAGACTTCTAAGCATTTTGCAGTATTTTAGTCTTCTGGGGTCTCTGGAAATCCACAATTGCAAACAAAGCAAAAACAGGTAGGGGAAGATTAAAGCAAGAATTTCAGGATTAAAATTTCCATGATCATTTTATCCAAGGCTAGTCTTGTACTGAATGAAATTCTGCAAAAAGATGTTAAAATATGTGTGTCTTCCATCAGGTGGTGAAGCAGCAGTTCAGCTGATGGGTACAAGAGGTGCCAGTAAGTCATGCCAGACTGTTCTGACACAGCAGCATCAATGGGGTTCCTGGAACCCATGTCCCAGTTAGATCTGAGATTCCAGTGTGAGTAATAATGTCTGATTGCTTCATGCTACACACACAGAACTCTTCTTGCCCAAAGTTACTGCGTTGAGAACTGTGGAGAGTACTCTTAAAGAGACACTCTGCTGACCCTCAAGAAGGGAAATATTCCACCAAAAGGGAGAAAATTAGCCTCTTCCTAAATTTCAGAAGTGTTTGTAAAACTAGAATGTCTCACTTGTTGAAATGGCTGGTACGGGGTCTCTTCATGGAAGATGATGTAAAACTTCCAAATTTTTCCAAAGTCAGAGTGAGATAATACACACAATGATCTATCTCCCACATGAAAGGGTAAATTCCTTCCCCTCAACAAAACATCAAAGACAGGGCTATTTCAGTGTGTGCACTATACTGGGATGATGGATGGCAATAGATGACTTACAACTTGTAGGATGTTGTTGCCTGGTCTTTACAGTTCTGTAGGCTCGTGTAAAGAGGCATTTTAGAAAGGTGAAATTGTATTACTATTCTCTCAGTTACCAAGATTAATTTATGGCCCTAAATATAACAGAAGCTATGAGGAGGGTCTATCACATTTAATCCCAGGATTTGTAATGCAGGACTGGCAAATGTAACAGGAAAAGAGTATTTTCCAGGTGCTTATAACGAAAAACCAAGAGGATGGTACTGAGTCCAAAGCAGAAATGATCCAAACAGGTCATTTCTTATGTGTTCCACCCACTCACAACTCTGCCAGTGTGCAGAACTGCTGGAAGATGATCAGCATGGTCTCTGGCAGGCTGCAGAGCTGAATGATAAAACAAACAAAGCAAAGGTCATGGCATGGACCAAACACGAGCAAGAAGCTGGGTCATTTTTTAGCCATGGTCACAGTAAGGTGTGTGACAATGACATTGAATTTGTACCTGTCTGCAGAGAACCTGCAGTCATTTGGGGGGAGTCTGGGGGGGTACCTCCACAGTCTCTTTGCTTGAGACTGAAATATCAGCTGTGGTTGAGTAAAAAGCTAGTTCTGTTTTCTGTGAAACTGAATGCAGTTTTTAAACAGGCACCATGCAAAAAAAGTCACAGGCCATATTCATGGAATTTACAGGCAGCACATTGGGCATTTAGGCCATTTCCTTGGAATAACCAGAGACTTTTTCAATAACCCCAGAAAGTTCTCTCATTTGAAAATATTTAAAAATATTTTTAAGTGTCCTTTTTTCACTTTTAATGGCTTAGCAATGCTGTGCCTTCACCAGTGTCACCTACCAATTTCAGTGCCCAAGTGTAAGGAAAAAAAAAAGAACTTGAAATCTTCCTTAAAAGAGAGGCTGTTGTTTTTGTGAGGGATCATCACCAACCTTCCTCCCACAAAAATCCCCATTGCATACTGTCTACATAGTAGAATGGAAGGAACCACACAGAACTGACAGGAGCTGCTGCAGTTCAGTCTCTAAATTTGGAGCTAAGGGTTCAGAACTTTAGATCACAGGAGTTGATATGAATATATGGGTTATTCTGATCAAAACATACAGCAGAAGTTTTTTGGATGAGATTTGCTTGTTCACATTAAGATTGCACTGGGTAATGGGGAGCAAGGTCATCACCTATGGAAGATCTGAGGGGCTCAGACTTGTTTGGTATTCAGATGATTCCAACTCCTGTTTCAATGTCTGTTCTTATTTATCCATACTGGATCTTTGTCATCAGAGGCAGGAAAAACAGCACAGCTGGGCAAACCCTTTCCTGCTGATTTGGCACAGATGGGCTTTCTTTCTGCTCACAAATTATCTCCAAATAGGTTCTGCACTTGCAAACCTGTTTGCTACTCTGAATTATTCACCATAACAGTTTGCAAGCCGGTTTTGAACACAGGGAAGCAGGTAAACAATTCATGGCAACAGGAGTTCAATAATTCATCACCCAGGCTCTGTGCTGGGTGCCCTCAGCCATGGGCATCTCTTTGTGCTCTCTGACTCAGGGGTTTTACCTGTGCCTGGAGGAAACTTGCATAGAAACACATCAATATGGTTTTAAATGGCTAGTCATGAATGCTTATGGATCTACTTGTGTGGTTCTATCATCTGATCTGTGGCTTTCTTATGTTGTATTCTTTAACATTACATTGCTCTTTCCCATATTAAGTAGCTGCTCAGCAAGTTTTTCTAGGAATGACTTTTCCAGACTTGAAGCACGTTGAAAAATCTCCATTGTCATTTTAATAACAGATTGTGGTTTCTCTGGTACTGTACACACTGGACTTTTAAAGTAATTTACATACTGTGTGTGGTTGAAAGGCAGAAAATAGAAAGAAAATGGTCCCAACACAAATATTTAGTGAGTCATGAAGAGCAGATCTTCTCCTCTGCTGTGCATATTCCTCAGCTTCAGAAACTGCCCTACACCCCCACTGTGCTTTCTTCCTACATTTCCATTTCTACATGCTCCATCCCCAGCCAGTTCTGTTCCACAGTATTTTTCAAAGGTGTTTTCTTTCCCTAATGTTCTTTAAAGGCAAATTCCAAAACTTTGAATCCCTCTGAGACCTTTCCCTCCATCCCACACTTGTTGCTAATGTTTGTTTACTTTGTTTGTGATGATCTGGAGTCAGTTCCCTCGCTCCACTTCATTAAGCCTGGCCTATGCAGGAACCTTCATTTTCTCACAGACTCAGAGCATTTCACCAATTTTTTGGAGTACTATTATGTTCACATCCATTGTTTTAAAAATTATCAGCTGCCTAAAGACTCCTGATGTAAGTAGTGGAAGTGTTGTCATGCAGATTTTTGAGAACTACTTGTGCAATATTATGAAAGTGAAAAAATTAGAGATTCATCAGACCGATCTGACACAAGTGTTGGAGTTTTTAAATTTGAATTTACTGGAAATTAATATGTTATAAGAAATGTGTGCTCTTCAGGATAAGATTCTTTCCTTCCTTTAAGAAGGGCTAAACTTGATGCTGGAAAAAGCTACCTTCTGTCTTTGTTTAAAGCATCAAGGGGAACTGGAATACTGGATCACACAATGTCCCTAAGCCTAAATCAGTTATTCCTGAGAAACAGGTGAAGAACCCCAGGTGGTGACATGACATATTACCCAAAGTCTGTAAGGTCACACCCTAATATTGATAATGTAAATGCCACACTCCTGGTTTAAATTTTAAACCTTAAATTTTCAAAAACTATTCTACATGTTTTTGACTGTTAGTTGCAATAACTCTTGGTATTAAGGTGCTTCATACATGATCATTTCCTTTGTGCCTCATTCTGGCTCCTGGATCCCAGCACCTCCTGTTGTGCAGCAGCACTGTGACAGTACAGGACAGAATTTCCTTTCCAGGCAGAAAATAACCATCAGACATTTTCTAATCAACAGTGTGTGTTGGTCACCAGATTTCAATTTTGTCCAGGGTTCCAGATTTATGATGAAAGACAAAAAAGGACTACATTAGAAATTATAAATAGCATCCTGCCTGTCCTAGTTCAAGCCACTGGGGAAGAAGAAAACAGTGGCGTAACAATGACACGTTGGAGTGTAGAGTTCCTCAACAGACAGGATTAGCTGCTGCTAGAGTTTGTATCAGTAGCCACAATAAACAGAATGAACAGGCCCCTTTACTGATACACTTGGCATGTCCCCAGCTGAGAAAGAGAAGTAGGGCAGCTAAAGGCAGCTGGAGGCCTATTCTTTCTCCAGGTCACCACCTTTCCTCCTCCACCTCTTCTCTCAAGGCCTGTTGCACATTTCATTGTGTTCACCATAGCAGTAGCACAGCACTGGAGGTCCCTAATTCATCATTCAAGGAAAGGCTCCTACCAGCTGGACCAGCTCCCCTTGGCCATTTTGCATTTTTTCTCTCTCCCCTCTGGGTCTAACAGCAGCCTCTGGCTGCTGCTGCTGCTGCTGCAGGAAAGCCCAGCTGTCCAGGAGAATTCCTGTGCTCTCCAGCCTGTCCAGCTGAGAGAGAGAAGCAGCCACGATACCAACTCAGCTGCACTAACCATTTTCCTTAGAAAAACACAGCTTTCTGCTCTTCAGGGCACGTGTGGTGGTTGCTGGCTGTGGCTTTTCCTCTGTGTTTCCAAGCTCCTTAATGAATCACTGCTTTTTGGCACCGAAGCAAAATAAACACATCATTTTGGATGCCTGTGCCAAAAGTATGTGCACTTGGAGCAGGTTTTAAATGATAGAAAGCAAAAGGTTTAATGAAATGTGCAGGCTGCGTAGGTAAAGTTTTTCAAAAGAGCCAGAAAATATGAAACTGAGGGTCACAACAGTATCATCAGTTGTTCAGATCTTGTGGATTTTCTGGAATACATGGAGGGGACTTACTAGTGTTGTATCCACTACAATTCTCCATGGGAGAAAACAGTAACAGAGAGCAGCAGAAGGGTGCAGGATCACTCATCAGCACGGTGGTTAGATGCCTACCTCTTTCCTTTCCATTTCCCTCCCTCTTTCCAGTTTTCTTTTCTGCTGATTATTTCTTTTAACTGATTCAGTGTAACTACACACAGCACAGCAGAGTTTTGCACTGATGCTTCCTAGCCTATGTGAAGGGGAAAAGACATCCAACAAAAAATTTGGCAGTCATACTGAGTGAAGTTTCTCATTTGCTCAAGCCAGTTGTGTGTACATACCTTGTCGTGCACTTTGGCCCTTTTGAACTGCATCAGCCTGCCCATGGTTTCAACAGCACTCATTTGCTCTTGCTGACTTGAGTGAGAATTGAGAAAAAGTTTCGAAAGTGTTTGGCACCAGTGTTCTTCTAGTTCCTCTCCATTCAATTAGATTTTAGAATGGATTCAGATGTATTGCTGGACTATAATTAGCTCTGAAGGACAGAAGCCCACTGGGGACTGGCTCTTTTCTTTTTAAATGGCCAGCTGTAAAGACACTACCTTGAACAATATCCTGAATGTCAGCAAAGTTTCAAACCTGGACTCATGCCTGATTAACTGCCGAAAATCAGAATCATCTCTGCCTTTGGCAAAGCAAAGTCCTTCCCTATGAAGCTGGTTTACTACAGAAATATCTGGATCAAAATGCAAGTTTCAGCCTTCAGTTTCCTTTCCCTGTGTGTTTCTACTACTGTGAAAATGTGGAATTTTTTTTTATCCTACTGGGAAAATGCATTTTTTCCACTCTCCCATGACTCAAAAACATCTGAAAGATTCTCCCTCCAAGCTGAAGAAAAAGAAGGGGGAAAAACTTCACCTTTTGGCAAAGATACAGATGGAAATTTCTGACTCAAAAGAGGATTTTCAAAATAAAATAAAAGAAGCATGTGAAAACAAGGGGTTATAGTGGAAACTATTTTCATAGCCAGCTCTGAAGTAAGCACTGCTGTTCCAGAGACACATGGTACTGATGCAAACATTGGTTTGAAGCCAAAACCCCTAGCATGCTAGTGGAATCCGGAAACACTGCAATATTAAATACACCTCAAAATATATGTCAGACATCTCCCCTTGTCTGTTCCACTTATTCTTCACAGCAAGACACCCTGCACTTAATTCATCAGTGGCTGCAGAGCAGCAGAATAAAGAGCTGGTGGTGGACATTCTTTCCTGCACCACATTCACCAAACAGTCTTCTGGAAGGCTTTGGGCTTATTATTCCCATTTTGCAAATATTGAGCCAATATCCACTTTCCATCTGCAGCACTTACACACCATCTATTATTATAGCATGTGAGCACCTCTTGCTGGTTCTAGGGAAGTGTTATTATCCCCAAGGTACCATTCCCATATTTCACTTGGGGTGATGGCAGGAGTGAGCGTGCTACAAAATGTGTGAGGGCATCCTGCTCAGCTGCACTCCTCGTTGGCAGACTCTCTCTCCTCTCTTTTGTCTGCTTCTTTCAGATGCTATGAAGCAGTTGTCCTGGCCCTGGGCAGTTTTTTATCATGGCAAATCCCCTTTGTCTGCTCTGGTGAGACCCCACCTGGGTTACTGTGACTGACTCAGCAAAGGGAGGACATGGACCTGTTAGGACAAGTCCAGAGGATGGCCAGGTAGATGATTTCAGGAATGGAGCCCCCTCCTATGAATACAGGCTGAGAAAGCTGGGGTTATTCAGCCTGGAAAAGAGAAAGTTCAGGGACACCTTCTAAAACCTTCCAGTATGTTATAGGGGGCCTGCAAAAGAGCTGAGAGGGATTTTTCACAAGAGTATGCAGAGATGGGACAAGGGGGGAATGGCTTGAATCTGAAAGGCAGGGGGTTTTGATTCCATGTTGGGAAGACATCCTTCTCTGTAAGGGTGGTGAGACACTGGAACAGGGAGCCTGGGAAGCTGGTACATGCCCAATCCCTGGAAATATTTAAGGCTGGACAGAGCTCTGAGCAACCTGATCTAGCTGAAGATGTCCCTGCTCATTGCAGGGGTGTTGGACCAAATTACCTTTCAGAGGGCCTTTCCAGCCCAACCTATTCCATGTTATTTTTGCACCTACCATGATTACAGCTGTGGTGCTTGGCTTACGTCTTTGCTGATCTGTAAGAAAGCCCATAACCAGTTACAAGTGTCCAAAACAAAGGTGTAAAATGAATCTCCTGCTTTTGTGCAGACTGTCTGTTGGATTCACATTCTCTAAACAAAGACAGACAATTCTCTCTCTCAGGTGTTTTCCTGGAGAAGCAGAGAAAAGAATGATCAGAACAATTCTTATCTCACTGGCTGCTCCTGTGTTTGTGCACAAGTGGAATGCATTATGGAAGATTGTTTACCTGAAGGGATTTGGTAACTGGATTCTGGTATGAGTGTTTTGTTTTCTTGACCAATCTCTGCAAGCTGTGTCCTGATCGTCAGTCAGGAGAAAGTCACGAGATTTTGTTGAGTTGAGTTCTTGTTCAGTTTCAGTTTAGATGTAGTGTAATAAAGTGCAATATAGTATAGAATAATACAGTATAATAAAGTAATTAATTAGCCTCCTGATATCATATCCTGGGAGTCCTGTCCATTATTCTTCCCACCTGTCTGGCAAAATTGCACCGATAAACATCTTTCCTGCAGATTTGAGGCTTTTGCTCTCAGTTCTTGCCTCTCCATGAAATATAAACACTAATTGATATTTGTGTTTGTATTTCATGGAGAGGAGTAGAGCTGGTGGAACATCCCCCTTTCCACTGTATTCCCCAGAGGTTTAACAGGGAAGTGATGTCCCCTCCCTGCTGGCTCTGCCATGGTCTGGATGGCTGCAGAGGCATACCAGCACTAGCAGGGCACTGTCTGGGGCTGTTTCTTCTCTGCCTCTCTGGCCCCAGCTCCCCACAAGGCTCTTCCTAAATAGGATCCACAGGGTTCACAAAGAGCAGCCAGAGGCAAGCAGGTGGGGCTGGCAAAGCTCCAGGGCTGCTCTGCCAGGGATTCCCAGCACCTCTGGGACAGGAATGTGTTCTGTGGGCGTTGGCCGTGGTGGCTGGGCTCTGTACTTTGAGCAGCAATGTCAGAAAGGTGTGACTGGTTCAAGGACACCATCAGATCCAATTTCATGCTAACAAGCACACCCTGCACCTCTCTCCTCTCCCAAGCACTTGTTTGGGTTTTGTTTTGAACCTTCAGAATCAGCCACTTTCCTTCTCCTAATTGGAGGCAGCCGCCTTGGCAGCAGCAGGTTTTACACACCCCTTGTTTCTAAAGCCATCCTGGATGGTGGGAAACAGATCATCCCTTTTTAGCTTCTGTATGACCAAGTGTGCATGGCTGTGCACAGGGAGGGCTAAAAAGGGCTGGGCTTTGCACCCTTGCCAGTGTGCTGTAGCAGAATTCTGATCAGGTAACCTGCTAACATCTCCCTGCTGAGGGCTGCTTCCAACGGGGCAGAAAGCCTGGTGAGCTTTGCCTCCAGCCCCTCCTATATGTGGGGCATTTGGTCTTTACATGGTGATTGTACAAGTCAAGTGTCAATCTGTGAGTCTCATTTTGCTATCTAAATCCTTGTGTGTCATTCATTGACTTGCTGGTGGCCAGAGGAACCAGCTTGCTTTAACCACGCTACTCCTGGGGGTCCTTTTTGTCCTGATTTATTTTGGGTTCATTCAGTTGCAAACCCACACACAAGGAAACTAAAACAATTGTATCAAATAAGCCAGGAGTGGTTCTTGGGAAAAGTGCTTTTACCAAGACTAAATATCAATATTGCACTTTTTTTCTCACTACTTTTTAATACAGCAGATTGTTAATGCAGCACAATTAGTCAGTTCAAATGAAAAAAATCCATTAAATTCAGAAACATTAGAGCCAGATGGGCTGCAGGGGCAAAAATGCAGAATTTTTAAAGCTAATGTAAATGTAATATTATTGTTTTCAGTTACAATCCAATTAAATTGGGCTGACAGAAGAAATGCCCAGGAAGATAGCTTCTTTGTGAGGAAAATCCATTCAAAAAAATAGTACATCAGATGTTTTCATGGTGCCGTGGCTCACTGAATTACATTCCAGTATAGATACTGCAAAGCTGATGTGGGAGAGCCAGTAATAAGACCTTCACTGGTATGTCACCTACTGGGAGAAAAAGGATTTAATTTCACAGTGCTTTCTGCAACTGTAGAAAACATTAACCCAAGAGGACCCCTTGTGAAAGGAAGAAAATACACATTTCTGAAAACAGGACCTGCTTGGGGAGCTCTTGTGGCCCCTTCCATGGTAGCACTGGGAACCAGGTGGCAATGCCAAACTCCTTCTAAAATCTTGGGGGTGCAAGGCACAGCCCCATGCCATGCAGAAATGCCTTCATGTGCACTGAGGATAGCTTGTGCTGGGCTCTCTGGATGGAAGACAAACGCCTTTGGTTGTGAGGTATGACCCCCAAAACCCAGCTGGGCATTATTTTCTGTAAAGTCACTTGGAGAACTGTGCTCGCTGGGGTTAAAGGAAAAGGTACCCTACATGAGACACCCACAAGCAGTCCACTTCTCTTTTTAAGCAGTTACTCTTTCCAGAATACCTGAGACATTTCCTTCTATGTTAGCTGTGTGGCACAGTAAGCAGTACTTTCCTACCCAAAATCAGTAAGCAGGATTCTGTATAGAGTCTCGCCTACATAGGGGATGGAGCAGGACAAGGGCATTCCAAAGCATTCTCAAGCACAGATCCCACTCCCCTAAATGACTGAAATTCAACACAAGATGTCTTTAGGGTTTTCCCATGAGCTGCACAGTAATTATGAACCACAACCTTGACTCACACATGGTGATAAAACCCAGTGCCTGTAAATCTGTGAATGTAGCTGGCAGTCATAAAGTAAATTATGCAGAGCTCAGGTCAATGGTCCCTTCTGTGTTTATTCCTCTTATTTAATGGTCCATTGCTGGAGACAGACTGAGAACTTTCAGAATGTTTTACAATGTTTTTATGTGACCAAGAAGGGTGCCCTGTGCTTTCCATCCCCATTATCCTGACATGTTGAACATAAATCAGAGTGCAGTATGCAGATTAACATTTGAGGAAAGCAAAGAGCACTTTTTAGGTTTTTTAATAATGTGTACAGAGAAAAAAGTCTTCCTTTCTAGAGTAACCCTTCAGAGAGAGGGCTTTTGGTTAAGGGACAAAATAGGGCCACCTTCATTTTGTGTAGCTGAATTTCACAAAAGCTCAGTGTCCCAGTCTGGGGATCCAGGCAGACACCCATTCAGTTCAAGACACAGTGTGGTTAAAATAACATTACATTGTCAGGGGTCAGATCCTTGCAGCTCAAGCTAATAAAAGTCAATTTTTTTAAAGGTATGGAGACTTAACCCTTGTTCAACACTCAGTACTAACTCCTGGCCTCACAAGGCAGGTTGTGTTCAAGTAAAATAATTCATTAAATGAATGTATTTGCAATTATGCATGTATCCATGTGAAACAGATGCAAGTCAGTTGCATGTGCTCTCAGGTAAAAAAACCCAAATTTTCCTGTGTGGCCAGCATCAGTGAAAACCTTCTCAGTGCATAGACATTTGTGTTAAACCATCCCATTAATCCTAAAAAATTCTTAGAAGTCTGAATAGACGTTCCCTTCCAGCAGTTCAAACTTATGAATTGTAAGAAGTATAGAAAGGAAGACATATTAAAGATGTCTATTTTACCAATCTAATAGGAAAAAAACCCTATATTTTAAGGAATTTATTTAATAAAGTAGTAAATTAAAATTTTAATAAAGCTAGTATTGTTATTAAACTAGTATGGTACTAGTAACCTATTCAAACCTGGCATTTCCCTATGATATGATAAATATTAGGTGTTTTATAAATAATTTGGTCCATCAAATTAAGTAATATGAGACAAATGGATCCACAATTCATGCCAGGCATTTTTTGTTTGTATAAGTTGTCTAGCAACATTGGTTAACTGATGGACCATAACACCTAAGTAAGAAAAATCCAAACATTTTCTGAAGTTTTTTTAGGCTTGTGTGTTAATTTTTACACTGAACATAATTTGTCTGACTGCAAATTGTTCCAAACAACATAACATTAGGTTGCTCTCAGGTTATTGCTTGCTAGAAGCTGAGTCAGTCTAAAGGACAAAAGACAGCCCAGAATATGGGGGAGGGTGACCTTCTCCATGGACAGAACATTTCCATGCACATGTCAGGAGCCTGCTGCCAACAGCCTGGTGCTGAACTGCCAAACACAGCCACCATTCTGCTCCTCTTTGGTGCTGCTCCACTCGGGTCCCTACAATGCATTCCACTGACAGTGAGTTTTATACCTAATATACTACAATGCTCAAGCACATGTGCAGTGCAGCAGCCACATGGGAGCTCTGGGACTTCTTGTTTTTCCCTGGCAAGGCACTCAATCAGCATTTGTAGCCTCAAATACCATGCAGGGCCCAGGCCATGTATTTTTCACACACAAAAAAAACCCTTCCCCCCATTATAATTGCAATCAAGCCTTTATGAAAACTCTACTCCCTACACCAGGCTATGCATTTTCAGAGAAGAGATGTATCAAAATAACTGACAAGTTATAAAATAGCAGAAAAGAAAGCAAACATTGTGTGTTCTTAGGTATAAAATCCATTTCTTCCAGGAAGCTCCCAAGTTTCAAGAGTTACAGCAAAGTTCTATGTGCTCCAATTTATCCAATTCTCTTTTTTGTGCATTTTTATCCACCCTTAGAAAGCTGGCATGTTTTATCACATTAGAATTCAATGTAAGAAACCTGAACACATGCTCATGCTTCACTGCTCAGAGGTTATTAGAATAATCTGCAGGAAACACCACAATAGGGCATTGTTTGTGAATGTAAGCAAAAGGTTACAAGGAAAGCCTGCACCCAGAGCCGACTCCTTGACTCCCATCCCCTTTGCTATGGAGAATGCACATGTTGTGTGTGGTGGCCATCTCCATCACAGTCAGTCTCCTCTGCTTCCCAGGAGAGAAGGTACAGCAAGAGCACATTTATCCTGAGAACACAGAGTAGCTGGACCAGTGTGCTCAGTGAGAGGTGACCAGCTGTGGCACAAAGCAAACCTCTGGCTCCTCCTCACTGCAGTATTTGAGTACCCCACAGTGCCCAGCAAACAGATCTGCAGCAGGCGTAATACAGGCATAGCTTTGTGAGAAATTATTTCCTTTAACTGAAATTTCCTTGGATCCACAAACTCTCAGTTCCACAGTCCTCAACACCCTCCTTCACTGCTGCCCAGCCACAGAGGCACCAGAATGACCTGTACACTGGAGCTTGGCAGCTAAACCTCCTCCTGGGAGTACCACCACAGCAGTGCCCTGCAAGCACTCACACTGGTGGAGATATAGTGCCCAGTCCCTTTTGAAGAACTCTAGAGAGTCCTGAAGACTCTGCTTGTTGAGGAGCCTTTTCAAGTGACATGGGGCTGCCCAAAGAAGGCATGTTTGGGGAAAAAGCTTTTTCTCTCTCCTAAGATCCCCATACCCAAGAGATGAACTTAGATATCACAGTGCTGGGTAGTGAGGCTGTCTATCATCTGTGTTACAGGGACTCTATTTCCAGCCTAAATCCCACACAACACCAGCATTTAGATGGAAAGACCCTTTCTGTCCATCCATGCAATAACTTGGGCAGGACACAGAACAGTTTAGGGGGTGGTTCTTGACTCAATATTGTTTTCTGCTTGAAGGGGTTAATTCCTGCTTCTCTGACTTTCCAGTGACAGAAACAACCTGATTTTTTTGCTGGTTATAATACCAGTATTTCAGGACTTTTATCCTACCAGCTGGCTTTAGGGGGAAATACTGGTCACGTTTCTGCATGTAGAATAAAGTACTGTTAGCAAAGTGGCATAGGGCTAGGCTCTTGTTTCTAGTTCTCCTTCCAAAAAAAAAAAAAACCACCAAAAAACCCCAACAAAACAGAAAAAAATACCCAACAAAACGGCAAACAAACAAAAAAAAAAACAAAAAAAAAAAAGAAAAAATCAAAACAAAAAGAAACCCAACAAAACAGCAACAATGACAACAAAACTTCTGCATTTTAAGTAGGTGCAGAGAAGGACAGATGAGGGCCTTCATCAGCAGGCTGTATTATCATATACACAGTCTATTTAAGGCAAAATGAACTGCTTGTTATTTTGGGCACTGTGCAGTTTGCAGACACTGCCTGTGTGCTCCAACCACAGCGCTCACCCTCACCACAACCCACTCTGCTGCTTCCAGCTCTTTTGTCCCAGGAGGCCTCTGCTGGCAGGGGTGCCCTGTGGTGTAGGATTCTTAGCTGCCTCACTAAGAATGACATCACAAACTGAGGATTTAAATGACTTGATTAAAAAAAAAAAAAAAAAAACGAAAAAAAAATCTTTCTGGAGTACACAGGAGAGTTCACAGCACCTGCAGAAAGCAATGGTATTGACTGGAAAGCATTGCCTTGCAGTTGGAAGAGCAGCACCAGTAACCTAGAAGTCAGGTTTAGCCAGTGAAACCCTCCTGCTAGTTGTGACACCCAGGCAGTGTTTAACCATGGTTTCTCTGCAGCTGTGTAAGAGTTCCAGCTGCCTTGCCAGGCTGGCAGCAACAGAGAAGCAAGGAGGGTGCCTGATTTCAGAGCTGCTGGGATAATGCCAGAAGCTGTCCCTCCCTTGGTGTGAGTGGGTATAAAGGACTGGACTTCACTGGTTCTGGCTTGCCCCCACCTGCCCCTCTCGCCAGCAGTTACCACCTGAAAGGAACATGGGGAATGCTCTGTACAGGATCTCTGGCTGCTGCTGGCCCTGGGGTGATGAGAAAGAATTAAACTTCTTTCATTTAACTACCTGTGCCCTGAAAAGCAGTGCAGGGGGGATCGTTTCAGCAAGGCTTCCTGGTGCTGGGAAGGCAGGATAGCCAAGGCTCATGTGTGCCAGCGATGCCTTTCTGCTGGGTCCTACAGGGGGCAATTAGGGCAGAGGCAGCGAGATCCAGTGGAAAAAAAGCCTTTCTTAAAGGAAGGAGAAATCCTGAGTGTTGATTGGGAAGAATCATGCTGGAGGCTGTTTAACACCTGGGACCCCTCATTTCCAGCCTTCTTAGCAGTCTGATATAAGTTGTGCAGTATTGTTTTTCACTTGTGCTACTTTCTAGTCACCTTCCTTTTTCAAATTTGAAGTAGATTCAGCCTCACCAATGATCACTATTTTAATTTTATATAGATACACACAGACATGTTAAAGTAGATTTTTATTGCTGTTGCCAACACTATACCTCTACAGAGAGATCTTTATTTATGATATTTATTTGTAAATGGGAATGTAAGAAGTCCAAATTAGTTTGTCCAGTAAGAAGTCATGGAACAATGTGTAGGATCATTGCAGTTAGAAAGCTGCAAAGGGATTTTAGGGCATGCAAAGGAGATTCAGAATTAAAAACATTTCACAGTAGCTCAGATTGCGTTGTTGCAAGACTTCCTGGACCCTTCTCAGATTTTTGTGCTTCAAGGAAGACATGGGACACCAAAGATTACTTTGTATCCCAGAAGCAGTCACTCCAGGCTCCAACTAGAGCAAGACAGCGCCTTTCAATGTTGCAAATACATGTGAGGAGTGTCTCAGCTCTCTGAGACAGAACTGGTCAGCTGCACATGTGCCTCCAGCATAATGTTATTATGCAAGTATTTTTGCAAATTGCTGTCTCTCAACACTGAGCCTCCCAATATGGAACTATGATCTAATTAGTTTTGTCCCTGATTTTATGGCCTTTCCTTTGTCTGTACTGAATGCATTAGCTTCTTACCTAAATATGATTTTGTATTTTCTTGCTAGTCAGTGCCAGTAGCACCATACAGCTGGAGCAAAGGACCAGATCTTGCTGGATACCTCCTGAATCACACCTGATGAGTGAAAACAATTCCCAAAATGCACTTGGATTTTGAAACCTGGCATTTGGGCACAGAAGAGCCCTTTTGATACACAGTGTATAGGTTTTGCATCATTTTAGGTTCTACAAATCAGAACCAAGCCAAGCATCTTCTCATGCAGCAAGATAGATGTATGAAATATTTCCCTCAAACCTGTTTTTCCTCCAACCCATGTTACTTGAAATTATTTGTATTCAATCTCTTAATTCTTTCTGGCTCAGTCTCTGTATCATCTGTTTCACATTTTTGCCTGGGACTGATGTCAAACTCACTAGCTAATGCTTGTGAGTCTACCTCATTTGCTCTCTTTAAAAATTGTTGCAAGGCAAATTAATAATCATTTCTTCAAGAGCATGCAGTTCTCTCACAAGGGAGACCAAGGGGATACATTGTGAACCTTACCTGGGTAGTTTCAGAATGTTCCTGAGGCCGGGCAGCTCACTGGCTTCCCAGACCACAAGCACAAGGCCAGGAAGCTGTGCCAGCTCCACCTCTGGGCTACAAAGTAAATGTCAGCTCTGTGCCTTGGCCTGGCCGACTGTTTGCAGCTCTTTTGCAGCACTCTCCCTCCCCACCACTGCTGCAGACTGCATGTATTGCAGCAGGCTGGGAGCTCCCTGCCTCCCTGCCGTACTCACTCCCCTCCTGTACACATAGGAAAGGTGCACCCAGCCCAGCACTCCATCTCTGAGAGTCTCCAAGCACTGCAAACTCTCCACAGGGTCCAGGCAGTGCCTTCACCCTTGCGAGTCAGTCCTGCACATGCTGAGGGTCTGTGTGCTTGGGAATCATCTTTGTTCCTTTGTGTTTGCAATGTCTCTTGACCTGCAAAAAGCACGTGATGCAGCCATCCATAAATACATGAGAACACAGCTTGTTCTATAAATGAGCACATAATGGAATTTGATTTAGTATCATGAAATAGGAGGAAAATATTGGGAGCAAAGTGGAAACGTTCATATGCTTAAGAATGGTAAATGTCTTGGACAAGTCACCTCTGACAGAGCAAAAGCTGAAATAGGTTAGGAGCCACTTCTCAGTTATGGGAAGTCCTTTCCTACCTGCGTAAAGGATCTCTAATTTCTCACATTTGGGTCAAGCCCATGTGACCAGGGAGTTGGCAAGCAGGCAAATCATGGAGCAGGTGAAAATTTTCTTTGCTTTTTCCCTTAGCTGAGAAGAAGCCCAGTTTGATACAGGTGAGTGTTGTCTTATAATTTTGTTTCTGTTCCTAGAAACCCAGCTAATATCTCCCCTGCTCCCCCTTCCAAAGAGTATGAGACAGCCAACGGGTGATCCCTGTTGGCAGCGATCTAAATCAGCAGTGCATACATTGAACTGACTCAGAAGGCTCAGAAAAACCCTGGATTTGAGCACAGCAACCTACTTTCATGGCATCAGCTGCAGAACTGGAGCTCTGGTGCACAGTGCAGAGCAAGATAAAGGGAAGTACAGAACGTAACCACTCCAAAATCCTCTGCAAAGCCACGGGAAAGCTTTATGGTTGCCAAGCTACTAATATCATCAAAATGCTTTTTTATTTCCTTTTTCATTCTGCCCATAATACACTATGACTGTGAAAATGGGGAGAAGGGGAAAAAATTTAAAAATTAAAAAAAAAAATTAAAGCCTTAATCATGCAGATTCAGACAAAGCATGCAGATCAGCATGAGAATGTGAAAGTGAAGGGGGATCACAGTAGCTATGGGGACCAATCCAGCACAGTAGCAGGCAATAGGTTCTTTGCTGTGGGAAGCACCACTTATGCATCCTGTGGACACTTGGGTGCTTTCCTGAGAAGCTGTAAAAGGCAAGGGTGTAAAAGACTAGGTGTGCCAGAAGCAGAGAAAATGAAAGCCTGAGGTCACACAACTCCATCCACCCTGTGCTGAGAAGTTTATTTGTGGTGCTTTTTCAGGCAAGCACTTATCAGCTGTCATGGTGGCAACCCCCTTCTCCATTAGCAGTCTGATCAAATGCATGAGGTTGCACTTACTGCCCTGGGGGAAGAGCTTAAAGGCAGAGCAGAGGAAAGGAGATCATGGCGAGAGGCAATAATGACACTAAAGTGTAGTTAAATGCTGATCTGGGAAGGATTTTGACTCCTGTCTTCACCTTGCTCACCCTGAGAGTGCTCCTTTGAAATGGATGCACATCCTATCTGCACCTGGAAGATGTACAGAAACTCTAACACTCGGGAGCCATCTGCTCTACCAGGGGAAAAAAGCTGAATTTGCCTTCAGAATTTAACATTTTGCTTTTAAAAATCCCCACAGAACTCTAGCTGGGGTTGCAAGCAGTGATGAGGGAACTTAGTGCCATCTTGTCCCCAGATTTGCAAGCCATTCCAAAAAGCAGCTAACAACATTTCTGTCACAACAGGCAATGGGGCTGTAGGGAGAACCAGCCTTCGAGGCTTCCCTGATGCACACACAGCATTACTAGTGCAGTGGAGAAACACTACCCTCAGAAGTGTTCTTAAACCATAGCTACACAAAGTGCCCCCTTGCCTTAAGTGGCATATCCCTGGCTTCTTCACCTGCAGTGCAGAGCAAAGCAGTAGGCAGGCCACCACCTGAGAGAGGAAGGGGACCCCACAATCATCCTTCTTATTCCTCCCTGGGAGAAGGTAACATCCTGGGAAATAGCACTGGCTCTACTCTTTCTCCTCCAGCAGCTCGAAATAGGACTCCAATGGTGCTGAGCAGTGCCTCTACTTTGACAGTTTTATACCTCCGTGCTCTTCTTTGCAGTCATTCTTCCTGAGACACAGGATAAGAGAATCTGCACAACACTTAGAGAACTCGAGGGTTTGCAAACATCACAGAAACTTGTGTGAAAATGAAGAGCTTTGTGTAGAGCCACTGCATCTCCTCTAGTATTCGAGTTAAAGAACTGTCTCGGGGTGACAACACCCACAGCTAAAACAAGGAACATTGCTAGATATCACATTGTTTTGGGGATGATATAATAATATAATGCACTGCTCATCACCCTTAGATTTTACAAAGTAAATTGTCCATCTTCAGGGACCTCAAAATCTTGCTCAAGACTTCATCACATTTACTTTTGCCTTAGAACTTCCCACTTGTAGGTTAAAAAAAAAAGTTTCTTTTCCCCCAGTACCTAGACTATCTAACTTCAGGAACTGCCAAGATACTCCCACATATCACCATGTAACCTTCCCCAGCTTCTAAATAAGACAGGTAATTCATCAGGGTTGTTGGCACCTCCAAAACCATGGGCAGGGGTACGCTCTGAGGACTGTCTGCATCAGTTAACAGCACAGTGGTGAAAGATCCTCAACTAGAACTAGAACTAGAACTAGAACTAGAACTAGAACTAGAACTAGAACTAGAACTGGAACTGGAACTGGAACTGGAACTAGAACTAGAACTGGAGCTAGAACAGCTGTGTCCTGAGCGGGATGCTGTGCAGGTGTAAGTCCCTGCATCCCACCTCACCCCAGCTGGATCACCAGTTGGGGTCCAGCCCCCAGTGCTGATGTGGCTGAGCTGTTTAGGCTCAGGTTAATGTCTGCTGGGCAAAAGGCACCACACCACACCAACGTGCTCAGAGCTGCCTCAAGGACCTCCTGTCACCCAGAGCAGGCATGGCATCCGCAGGATACCAAAGGAGAGAGCAAACAAACAAAACCCCTCATTGCCAAGTTTTGCAGAAACACTGAGAGAAGCAAACTCTACCATGGCTTCCCATTCCCCTTTCTAACCCCAAAGCCATCGTTGTTCCTAAATTCTGTGGTGCTTTATGCCTCTTGAAGCCACTCATGCCAAAGTAAACAGCTGCTTCAACCTCTTGCGGGCGCCTTAAGCTGTTTTGTAGGAAATGCATGTTTGTGCCTTACAGAAGGCACATATAATACATCACAATCACTGTGCTAAGTGACACAAACTGGGGGATTTTAAAGTTATGTTTGGCAACCTGCCCTTACTGAGCTCTAATTATTCCTTAATATCCCAATTTAAGGGCAGCATATTGGCCCCATTTATAAATTGTCTGGCTTTTATGAGTTTGTGTCACAGAATTAATGTTGAGCAGTTTTCAGATTCTTTATTGAAAACTGCTGATTGTGTATTGCCTGACAAAGCAAAATGTCCCCATTAGAATAATGGTTTATTGTAAATATGGTAGTATTAAAAATGCGTGGAAAAAAAACCCATTGTAAAAAGTGTTATGTGAGCTGTTATAATTTGTCAGTTTAATATCTTTGTCATTTGCATTTCTTTTTAAAATGCCAAGAGCAATTAGACCTTATCTCACCAGTAGAAGTTGCCAAATTTCACTTGAAATTAAACTAGAATAATGTGTCATGGGAGTTATTTTAATAATATTAAACAATAAAAACAAAAACAGAAAAGAGAAGAAAAAGGAGCCATACAACATCTGCAGCTACAAAAAAACCAGCTAAAATATATAGCCTGTTTCTGTGATAAAATCACAGTCATGAACTCCATAGGCTTCTTCCACCAACAAACCATTTTCTCCGACAGTAAGGCTATAACAAAGTCTTTCTGAACTATGATTTAAATGTCAATAAACAGCTCCCAGCAGCACAAATTTTATGCCTGAGATCGCCATATTTTCAGTTCATCTCTCCACATGGTTTCCAGGCAAGCCTCCATAATGAAATACCCCTTGTTTTTTGGACTGACTCAAGTCCCAGTGAGAAAGACAGAAGGGACTTGTGAGTCAGCAGGAGCTGGAGCTAGGATGAATCGATCACAACTTTGTCTCCTGTGGAAATACCAGCTGCTGTCATGTTTCTGTTGGAACTACATGGTGCATGCCTTCTAGCCATGGTCAAGCCATGGGTGAAAAAATTGTTTCTGGGATTGTCTCCCACTGTGCCTGCCTCTCTACAGAGACATAGTGTGGCCTTTATCATTGTCATGAAATATTTTGTTGCTTTTCAGAAATGCTTTTAAAGGGAATTTCCCATAAGCTGTAAAATAAGCAATCTCCGAGAGTTACATTACAGGAAAGGTGCCGCGGAGAAAAATAAGAAAATATTTGGCCCTGGTCAATTCAGTTTCTTGCAGACTTTTGCTTTCTTTGAAAATTGAATGTTAAGAGGAACCCAATTCTTCACTCAAGTCCATTATTTGACTCATATATTTCCAGCAATTCAATACCTCTCTGCTGACAAGCCTGGGTTAAGTTGGTCTCCTCTGGGAGAAAAGCAGACAAATCAGCCCCTTCTTGTCTTCTTTGCAGGAAGTTTTTGTGCTGGTACCACTGCCCCCAGGGTGCTTGGAGAGAATGCTTCTGTGCAGGTATCAAAACAAACCCCAGCAGCCTCAGCCTCCCAGTATCTGCAGTCAAGGTGATAGATCTGTTCAAATGGATGTGGATACTTCCTTCTTCCTGCATCTCCAGCAGCAAATGGGACATCCCTTCTGGTGTGGAGCTGTGCCCAGAGTCAGGCACACACACCTCTGTGGCTGCAGGATAACAAATCCAGTTATCCAGTCTTCTCCAACACCCTGCCTCTCCGTGGGCTCTGCCTGGGGACACTCACTTTGCCCTGGGGACACTCACACTCACCCAGGGATGGCTGGGCCCCACTTGGCAGCAAGAATGATTGGACACAAACTCAGCAGTTTTATTCAGGATTTGCTCCTGTCTGCTGGGAGAAGGTTGCTGGGTATTCTTACAGTCCTAAGCTACTTACACTTTCCAATTATACCTCAGGAAGAAGTCTCGTAAACGTTTTATGTGAAAATATAAAAAAGGCTTAAATAGTGAGACAAAGGGGGAGAAAAATAGAGAAAGTGAGGATTTTTTGGGTAAAATTCCATCCAGTCTACTTTTTGAGCCCAAAGAAATACCCCTGCAAGTCACCCCACAATTAAGTATCACATTTCATAAAAGACTCGCTGTTAGAGACAATGAATGATGGCGAAACAGCAGCAGATAAATCCTTATTGTCAGCCACCAGCTCTTTGCTCATGCAATCTTCCTCTCCCCCTTGTCTGTCACTTCCAGCCCCCTCAGTTTTGTTCCAGGGTTCAACCCCTGGAACACAGGCTGGTTTTTTTGGAATTATTTGTACCAGAGCCTCTTAACACAACCTTTCCTTGTGTGGACTGATTTCTTGTACTGTCAAAATAATTGGCTCCTGCAATTTTGGTTTCATCCTTGCTAGAAGCATATGGAGAAGTGCTGCCTCTCAGACTTGGATTACTACTTCTGTACACAGCACTTGCTTCTGCACCATAGGTGGCAGTGATGATCCAGAGTGCAGAACAGAGGTCTGAAGGCAGCAGGCCAAGAATGCCACACAACCAGCAGATGCAAACAGAAGGCATGAACTCAGAACCAGATGGTTTGATGCTTGCCAGAAAAGCTTGCCAGCTTTTACCAGAAAAAAAGAATCATAAATTATTTGTAAGTGAAATCAGCGTTATACCATCTCTCTAAACCAGCTAGAGTTCGTGCTGCTTCTCCATAAGAAGCACCACAGCAACTGGAATCTTTGCTTAAAATACCATGAGTGTGTGTCAGCACAGTGGAACCACAGCAGCTCTAGCTAAAGAGAGCCATTTGAAGGAGGGTGGCTGGACTATCTCCACATTAGAAGATGCTCCATCATTTTAGTGCTGCACAGTGTTTGGCTACCTCTAGTGCAAGTTCCCATGTAGTCATTCTATGCACTGTGTGTATAGAGACTTGAAATTAACACAGGGAGCAGCAGCCCCACAAGGAAGTTTAATCCTCTCAGAAATGTTTTCCAAGGTCATGGATTTATAAGCACACGGTGCCAACTCCTGGGTAAAGGGGCAATAAGCCATGAATAATATTCTAAAATTACAACAAGAAGAAATTCAATTTTCTAGCAGACAATGACCTGTGATACACTGAGTGTTCACTTCAGCCAGGGGCATGGGTGAAAATGGGAGGCAAATTAGAATACACAATGTAGCATAAAGAAGTTTCTTACTGCTTTTTATTTTATTGTTCATGAGCAAACAATTTTGTGATCTGTAGAACATGCCAAATGGAGCCAATAAAAGAAACATGGCATGGATAGCCCCATTTATATAAGAGTGGGACAGAGAAAGGAGGTGCTGTTGTTCCCTCTAAAAACACCTTCACACTTGGGGAGAACATGGACAAAATACCATCAAAGATCAAAACAGAAGCTGCCGCAGGATGTGACTGGTTCTGCTGCTGGAGTTGGGAATTGTCTCAAGGGCTCACAAACCTGTGGCATCTCCATTGCAAGTGGTTTTTTGTTAATGGGCTTCCTAATTCATAGGGACAATTCAGACAGATTAAGCCTTAGATGGCCAAAGGATATCAGAGCCCTTTATGGGCAGCAAATGAACCTTACAACTCACTGAGATTGTTATCTAGCCTAGTTCTGCACACAGATCAGCTCAGCTACATCAGAGGGTTTTGAACACCATGAATTGATGAGAAATCAGGATCATAAGCTGAAACCCTCCTCCCAGTTTTGTTCTTCTGCCTGTTTTTCTTTCTCCTCTGTGTTTTAGAAAGATGCCTTGAAATAACAGGTAAGACACAGCAAAGTGTCTGTAAGGTCAAATCCTCAACCAGCATTCAATCCCGGCAGTCTAACTGAGTGCTAAATAAGTCCTATTGACTTATGGAAAGACAAAAATGACCACTTACTTCAAAAGCAAGGGAATTTCCATCCACAAATGGTTTCCTGTGTCTCTTACCCTTCCTGTGAACACATGATGTCATGCAGAAGGCTAAACTGATCACTTGCAGTCCTCCCCATCCCACAGCATTTCAGGCTTCAAGTTAGTGTCACCTCAATGGAAAGCTCCAAGTTTCACTATAGGTCAAACATAAAGTTTGATGTTGCTACTGGATATTCCTCAGAGATAGGCTACACAACAGACAAGACCTCCAGTCCCCTTAAAACACATTTTTTTCTTGAAGGCATAGCCTGCAGCCATAGCAGCAGAACCTACATAATTCAGGGTAACAATTAACCACAGCTAGCTCATTACTGCTAAAATAATATTTCAAGTGCAAAGAAGTCATATAAATCCCCAAGAAACATGAAACAAGGCCTCCTGGTTTTGTTCACTACTGGTATGGTATGCATGACACAGGACCTTACTAAGGTGCCATTGACCCATGAGATTCTTCCCCCAGGCCTTTGGCACCTCACACTGGCATTCTTCTTGGTAAGAAAGAGTGTACAAGACTTGTCTGTTTTAAGGTGAGATGCCTGTCCAAGCAGGACCCAGCTGACTAGGAGCTCTGGGGAAAGGGATGTTGCTGATCTCACTCCTTAAAGGAAATCCCCACCCCCAAATGCATCACTTGGGAGCACTTCTGTTTCCACAGCTTCTTTCTTCCTGCTACTCCAAGTTCTTTGCTGTTTTTGTACTTGCTTCCCAGCCCCCCTGCTCCACCCCACAAGTTATTTCCAAACCTATTTTTTAAATATGAGTTCTGTTACATCACTGGTGTCTCCAGGCTTGATGTGTTTGGCCCAAAGTAGATGTGTGCAGCAAAGCTGGAGCCCAGGACCTGCCAGTGGAGGCTGCTGGCTGCCCTCCCCTGCCCAGAGCAGCAGGCAGCCTTGCAGCTGAATACCTGCAGACAGCCTGTCACAAACAGCTGATGCCAAAATAGGCAAAAAATACAGCTAGAACTGTCCTATTGTGCCCTACACAGATGGATGAATATTTTATTGTTATTCCAGGAAAAGCTTTTAAAAGAACACATGAGACAACAATTATGTGGGGTTGTCTCGGTACACAGAATAAAAAGAAGAGCAATCTAACACTTAAAGGAAAGGACTTTTAAAATGAAAACACTGTTTCTAAACTCCACAAAATGGCATCAACCATAAAAGTTGTACGCAGGTGACCTATTAGCAACACTGATCTTTTTAAATGACAGTTTTGGCCAGAAAATAATTTTAATGATGGCAGAGGAGAAGAGTGATGAATTACAGAGATATTTCTGTTATGCAGAGCAGAAGATGGAGTTTTGCCCAACAATTATCCATGGTCTGACTTTGAAAGTCTCTTCAGCAGCATGATGAGTTTAATAACAGAGGCCTGATTCACTGACACTGATTCTAAATTGTTATTTCTAACACACCACGCAGCTTTGCTAATATTCTGCAGTTTTGTATTGCCAGAAATAGCATCTCTCCAGGAAGAATTTGGGCAGGTATCCAGTTTATATACATCAGTGTGTTTACATTTTAGTTGGCAGCCTGCTGAAGAACAAATTAATCAGGCACTTGGGCTTAGGGATGCAAATAATCCTGCTGCTCTCTGATCTCATAAGTGCCCAGATGACACCACAAGGGTTTTCAAAGGTGCTCTCCCATCCCTCCAGATGTCTGAGGGACAGGCTGGATATACAGAGGTATTCAGGTGCACAGTCCCCACACTGGCACACCAGTTAGGGATCATGAGCCCTAAACATTCCTCTACAGACTCAGCTGTGTTTACCCAGCCCCCTGTGGGCTCTTGGAAATGATGTATTCCCAATTCCACTCAAAGCATGGAGGTGGCAGGACTCTTGGAAGAGCTGCCTGGAGAAGGGATCGTGTCCATACCCCACGTGGGGCTGAAGCCCTCTGGGCTTTGGAGCAAGCTGACCACAGGCAGCAGGAAGATGACTTGTAACCATGGAAGAAATTGGATCACAGCCTTACCCTCTGCCATGATGTCTTCAATATGGCTTAGTTTCATCTGTTGTTGGGTTGGTTTGAGGCTTTTTTTTTTAACAACTAGATTTTTGTTATTGTCTGAAAGGATTATTTTAAAAAATTTTAGTGGTATATAGGTTGTTTTCTAAAAATGAAAAGTATCAGTCACTGTTTCTGCAGAGAAAAAAAATATCTGGAGTTATTCAGCAAACTAATGTTTAAGAAGTGATGAGAATAGCTGGTAAGTTGTACAGACATCAAGTCTTACTTATTTTAACTCTTTGCATATAGAAACCAAACTGGATTCTTCCTTAGGACAAAAACCATAAAACAACAGAAAAACCAAACAAACAAAAAAAAAACCCCACACAGATGAAAATCTGTTTCTATTGATTTTAGACACTATCTTCCCTCTTCATCCCCCCAAAACTGGCCTTTAAATAAATATGACTTATTCCAGAACTTATTCTTATAGCTGGATTAAAGCAGTATCTCCATCAAGTCTTCAATAGTGTTAGTTGTTGATGCTGAGGAGTGTAAAAACCTGGAGGAATTAGCAGCTCTGCCTTCCAGGGTATCTCTTGCCCACAGACATTCTGTGTCACATAGCAGGAATCCTTCTCCTCCAGCAGAAAATTCTGCCTCGTCATGCAATATCAAACACAAGTCATTATCATTTATTAAGTTAAGGCTTCTTAAAAGCTAGCCAAAGCACCAAGTGCAAAGAGTATTGCTAATCTTATTTATTTCCAAAAATGAACATTTTACTAGGGCCATGCCAGGATTTTTATTTGTTACATTTGAAATTTTAGAAATTTTTTTTTTTTTGGTCCTGGACTTCATAGAAATTAAGGCAGCAAGACCCTTTTATCTGTTTGTCACAGAAGTTTATAATGATACAGATGAGATGAGAATGACCTGGAAAGCTTAGCAGACATAAGCAAGAGTTTTACTTTTACTATTTAAAAAAAATCAAACCAAACCACCCACAACCTCCCCAAAATCACCAAAATCTACAGTAGAATAATCTTTGACACTCAATGTAGAGGTGATTATCACTTTTAAGGTCAACATTAGACAAATCTGATGAGCTGAGCAGGTTTCAAAGGGCACTGAATCTACTGCAGATTGTGTCTCCTAATATGTATTACACTAGTACCAATAAATCTGTGACATCTTGACATGTTCAAGTTTCACAGCAGTCAAAGCAGCATGCAAAATACCTGTCCCAAAAAGCTCTCTTTCTTTCTCTGCCTTGTGGTACAAGGTAATGCAAAAAGGGAATGCAAATAATGCATTTCATCACCGATGTAATGATGTGTGCTCCTCCTTAGTGAGGTGCATTATTTGGGATGAAAATGCATGGTCTAAAGTTGGAACATCAAAGGAAATAAGAAGTGCAAATATATTCAGTATTTTACGTACCAAATATGAAAGAGAGTAAGGCATTATTCAGAGAAAACAGAGCCAGCTTAAAATAAGACAGATGGGAGCTAAACATTATCTACTTTTTGTTACCTTCATTAGTTACCTATCCACACCTATTTCAAACTGTGAGAGATATTTCTTTCTGAAGTACGTGCATTTTCCCTTCCTGCTACTTTTCCTGCATATAGCTTCCAAAATTACACTGAATACCTTAAAAAGGCAGATCCTGCATTACAGTTTAGGTTCACATTTCCAAGAAGCAGAGCAGAAAAAAATCAGACTGTTAAGGGGTTAACAACTTAAGTGTGCCACATTTTAGACATAAAAATTTGATTTAACAAAGGACATTTAAAAGGAAGAAGCCACAGAGGCTAAAGAAACACATCTCCTGCAGCAAGTGAGAGAGGATACAAACGAAGCTCGGAGCTGCTCTAAGAATGAGGATGCGTTTTATTCCACTTACCGGTGTTGTCCATTATTCCCTCTCGGCACTCAGAGAGCACAGCTCCCCAGAAAAGCAGCCGGCACGCTCTCAGGCTTGCTAATGAAGCTGGCTGCCCTTCTCCTGGTTATTAGACCTTGCTGGCAGTCAGAGCATCCTTCATGTACTGACTGCAGTAGACATCACCAGGAAATTTATATCTCCAAGGATGACAAACAGCCATTAGCTCCATTATAGGCTGATTAAGATTGTGTGAGCCTATCAAGTAGATACGTAAATCCCCCAGGGTTTTACATCCATGGGGGGAAAACAAAAGAACTCCTAGCCTATAATACTGAATATTTGTTTCTGAAAAGTAAAAGTAATGCTGACGAGGAGGGGTTTAATGGGTAGGAAGGCAAAACCTTAAATACAGAAGGGATTTATTACCGAGCAAGAGGCTGTTATTTATCAGTGACGCAACAGCAAAAGTTTTAGGGAGAAAAAAAAAGGGGGAGGAATCTGTGGCTGACAAAGTGTTAGGTTAGGCTACAATTTGAACCATTAGCTTCGTCTGTGCTTTAAATCCTGCATGTTCTCTACATCAGGTGCTCTCCTTTTTCTGAGAAACACAGTAGATGTGCTTATCTGTGAATGCATATCGATATACTAATTGCCTGGAAACATACATTATTATAGTGATCATAGCTGAATGTAGGAAAGGGTGAAAAGTACCTACAGGGCTTTACTTCTTTTAAAATCAAAGTAGAAAACACTGGATGTTGGAGGGACTGGGCTCTGCAAATTTTGAGTGACATGCTGAAATGAAGAGGTATTAATTCTAAATTTTCCATATCACCTGAGACTCTGAAGAACAGGCTTTTCCCCCACAGAAGTAAACAAACAAACAAACAAATCAAACAAACAAACTCAGTATAGACTCATAAAAATTTCCTTGTACCAGAACATTAGGGTTCCATCCCCTGTTTTGGAACTGATTGGCTGTGTAACCCTAAACGAGGCATTTTGTGCCACGGTGTTTGCTCAGTGGTGACAGGGGCACCATCACACACATGGCCTGTCATGAAAGAGAATGCCACAAAGTACTGACAGTTCATAAATGCGGCACAGTGTTTTCTCAGTATTTGTACCTTTCATTAGATAATTCACTCCAATCCTCTTTATTGCAGTGGAGTAGGAATACAGGTTTTTTTTATATCTCCATTATATTGACCCTCTGCCCCTCAGCATCACATGAAAAACAAAACATATTTTCAATTCATCACTCCTTAAATGTAATCTGTCTTTTAAAAAATTTAAATAAAAAGACTGTTGCAGCCCTGATCTATTTACACTGACTAAGAAGTGGAAAGAATCAATGGCTGAGAGCTGAAGCCATCAGCAAGAATGGGAATATCTAGGGCATACTGGATATATTTTGTATTTCCAGAAAGGAAGTGCTTGGAGGGCTAAGGAGAGACTAAAGATTAGAGATCTGTCACACTTCATATTAAGCTTCTATTTATAAGTGGCTTATGAAGAGCTTATAAAAGATAGAAGTTAGCATAAGCATGTTGCATTAGCACATGTCAGAGATAGCTACAACCACACTAATACAAAGGGTTAAAGATGATCAGTAAGGAGCTTATTCATTTGCTAGATCTTGTATCAGTTAATGGCAATTGATTAATGTGCCAATTTGGGTAATTGGTTAATGTGCATTTGGTGAAATCTAGTTGCAGAGGAGCACTGAACTGGAGGCTGTGTGATGACCATCTCATTAAGGCAATCACTTTTCTCCAGCCCCTCTGTGGGAAAGGGCTGCCTGTAGAGTGCTGGGTTCCTGCAGAAAAGAGAAAAAGCACAGGCTGTAGGTGTGTCTTTAAAGCCCCATGAGTCTTGGAGAGAGCTAGGAGAAGTACTGCAGAGCTGGCAGACTGCTCTGGAGAGAAAGGCAGAGGATCGTGCCTTTGTGCTAGCATGCTACTGCTCTACTCGGGAGCCAACCCAGGGAACAGCAAGCTGCCTGTGTGAAATGAAGAGATGGTTTGGTTTTGAGATGGGGCTCTGCAGAACTGCAAACCCTACAGGTGCCTGAGCTCAAACAGCCCTGTGGGGTGGTGACAAAGCCACTGCAGGGCAGAAGGATAGACAACTTAAATCCCACCAAGTATGCAAATATCTCACTGACTGAAACTAAGAGAGATTGGATTTGAATCCAATTTGTTTGCTTTGAGTTTCACTGGAAGCTGGAAATGGGGAGCTCTGCGCTTGAGAGTGCCAGGCAATGGGGCAGCTATAGGTAACCAGTCCTGACCCTTGTGGCTGGGGAATACAGCTGGGTAACTCCCCCTGTCAGAGACCCCAAAGGAAGATGCAAGGCTGCACCTACATAGACCTCAAGGAAGCGAAGAGCTCCAGACAGGGACTGTTTCTATGTGCAGTGCACTCCTGGTGTGCATGCCACAGCTGACCCTCAGCTGCAGGGCAGATGGGCTTCATGGTGTCCTTCAGCATGCTGGCTCCCCAGTCACACAGATGAGAAGACCTACAGGAGCACACCACAGCTCCCTTCCTGCCCACTTGCACAGGTTTCCTTCCAAGGATGCTCTGGAAGAAGAGAATGTGTACCCAGGTCCCTGCCTGACACAGAATTCAGATTCACAACTTCAAATCAGCTAAGGATCAGGAGTGTAAGGTGCTAGCTCGAGTATGGCAAGTCCCAGTTGCAGCAGCTTGATAAGCATTGAGTTTGGGTGCTTCATCATGGCTGTGTGACAGAACTGTTAATGAAATCAACTGCTAATGGAATTTATTAACTCTTAAAACCTATCTATAAATGGAAATTTCATATGACCTGATGTAAATCTCCTCCATTTGAACTGAAAGTATCTCACCAGGAAACTTCAAAAAAGAGAAAGCTTTACAAAGCATGTGAATTGGTGTGGATTTTTAAAAATTATAGGTAATTAGATTATTGCATAGAAATCAACATTTGTCTATGATCAAATGCCATTGTTACAGGATTAAAGCAGTGCTGGCCTGACCGAACATGGGAGAAAGAAAGATTCAGATAATAGAAGGAATCCAACAAGAAGAAAGTGATTGTTATTTAGAAATAAAATATATATATACTCCAGGCATACATTTACTTAATTTGTGAATACAGAGCAACCCCATCACAATACACAGCTGCATGACTCCAAAGTGTCTCAGTCTTTTTAAGGACAATTTTAGGTAAGGGTTAAGAAGATCAGATCTGCACAAGTGCAAAGCTCTTTGCACCTCTTGCAAAAATCTCATACTCCACCAGACTGTATCCTGGTTTTCTTCACCTGTGAGGTTGTCCTGTCTAACAGTCCATTTCAGCCACAGGCACTGAAGACCTGGGCTCCATTCCTTGTTCATCCTGACTTTGTGCAGGTTCTTCCAACACCTGACCCAGGAACAGCTTGTACCATGCTCACTTCCCACACCTCAGCTGTGTGAGGACAAATCCACTGGAGGCTGGGTGAGACCCCAGTGCAGAGCTAGGGGCCGATGAAGTCACTAACCCAGATCATCAGGGCCAACCCCTGGAGAAGAAAGCATTCCAGGCTACATTAGCAGCACTGCTAATTACACAGAACCCTATCGATCCCACTCTCCAATATACCTGATGTACACAGCCTGCTGCAACAACGACATTGTGCTCCCAGGAAAATCAATGAGGATCCATGGAGGCACAGAAATCTGCCCAGGTAAGCAGCAAATAGAGAAATAGAGAAAACAGAGACCTCAGTGCCCAGCCACCAAAAACACTTAGAGTTGACAAACCTGCAGAATCGATGGACAGCTTCAGCTGCGGTGTTTCCAATCATGACAGAGATGCCTTAGAACACATTTAGAAAATGTGAAATCTGGCTCTGTTCAGTGCACATTTGTCACTGTAAAGATCTGATTCTGTGAGATGCCATTTCGGGCAAAATGTTTCACTTCCCTTTCACTGTGTCTGTTTCTTCCCACACAGAAATCATCAGGCAGGTGTCTCTGGGATAAGCTATACTCGTTTTTAGATGCTGTGGGTTTGAATAGTCATCGTCAATACTCTAAATAGACAACTTCATGCAGTTCTTGTAAGTATCCACCAAGCCCCAGGGCAACAGCTGTGCTGAGTACAGTGGGTCTGTAGCCCTCCAGAAGGTATCTCCTTCTCTGGAGTGCCTGTCCATCCACAAATGCTGAGGTGGTTTCATTGGGAGGGAAGGAAGGACACTTTGAGAAAGTAAGGGAATGACAGCAAAAGATCTGCACTCTGCTGCAGACTTATCCCAGTATTTCAGTCAGTAACAGAGATTGACGCTTGTCACAATGTGGCTTTGGTCCTCATGAACTGCACCAAAATCCAGAATTAGTAACATCTATAAATACAAAGTTGCTAGATACATGTTCTTCAGGCTTTATGTGTATGAAAACCATCTCTGGCACGCTCTTGAAAACTGCTAGGCAAAAGGGAAAACCTCTTGAGGATATACTGGGCAGTATGCATGGAATAGGCTTCCTTGGGTAAGGGCTGAGGATTTGGCAAAGTGCAGAAGCAACCTATAGCAGAAGCCTTCCCTGAGCCTCACTAACATTTCTCAGCATTGTTGGGAAAAGGTTTTGCCAAATGCCTTTCCCCTGCCTTACAGAGGCAGAAGATTTGAGAGCAGGACAGTTACAAGGATGTTCTTTTCCTGGGAAGAAGCTCCAGTTCAACGTGGAAACGTTGTTAATACCAGCTGGCAGTGCTTTGTTTTGCTGAGCAAACAGCAGGAGCCTCTTGCTCCCCAGGAAGACTTTATCCTTGAACAGCCTGGGCAGATGCAGTGGCTCTGACTCTTGCTGAAAGCTGCAAGGGGAGAAGCAGCACCTCTGAAGTCAACAGATTTAAACTGAGAAAACAAGTAGAGAGTGGGATCGAGACAGCAATATGGGGCCCTTGTAGGTGGGGAGTTTCACAGCACAGATGGGTTTCAGAGGGAGCAGGAGTTGAGCTCGGTGCAGAGAGAGTGGCAGGGCTGAGTGAGAGGAGACGGAGGAAGCGGGAGGGGAAAGCAGGGACATGGGAGCAGGTCAAGCAATTGGTTCCATCATATCGTAAAGAGAGGAGATCAGCAGGAGGTAAAAGCACAGACAAGACAAACATCTCTTAAGACTTCATTATTTAAGAAGAACTTTTTTTCTGAATCCTGGATTTTAGTGAATTCATGCCTACAAAGCAGCATGGTATGTGTTTAGTTTGAAATGCCTGGAAAATAAACACAACTTTTTCCTCTATAGCTTTCTCACTGGAAAAATTTGTGGGTATCTTAAGAGGATTTCTTGGATTTGGATATGCTTGAATGAATTGTGCCTGACATGACCAAAAGTAAATATGTATTAACTATGTGCTGGTGTCACCATGAGCACTGCTGCATGGCTGGTGATGGGGACCTCACAAAAAAGATGTCTAATGGCTTCAAGCATCTATTAAACCAGCTCAGAGCTATTGGCAGGCTGTCTGCCCTCAGAAAGCAATTTCATCTACTCAGAGTCAGGTCTAATTGACATGCTGGTAAAAATGCCTCAAGTCTCAGACTTGTCTGTGTTCCATCCTCCTCATAGCCAGCCATTACTTCTGCACCACTTGCTCTTCTTCCCTCGTCTTGCCCTCTCCTGAGCACACATCCACACACAGCCTGGGCTGTGGTTATTCCTCTGTGTCCTGCCCTTTCTGTAAGTCAGACTCTCAGCCATGTGCAGAGCCAAGGGTGGCTGCTACAGAGGGAAGTTCTGTAGATCTGAAACTGCCACACGTCTTCCACCGAACTGACAAGCACTTGCTGTCAGAATCAAAATATGCCCTTCTGTTTGCTTTTTGAAGTCTCCCAAAATTGGAAATTACTTTGAAAAGCAAATGGCTACCAAAGGGGCTAGGGCTATGATTTGGGAAGGTCCAGAAGATGTATTTACCTCTCTGTCAGAAAACTGGGTAAGTGTTCCTGGTGGAAGGCTACAAGACCTGGGCAGCCATTTACCGTGCTTGGAGTGGGTGTTCATGAATTAATATAACATATTGCTCACATAAATGAATTCTGTCAAGCAAACTGAAATAACCTCTCTCCCTTTCTCTTTAAATATCACAAACAAATGCTTTGAAACAAGTTACTATTCCTATGGAAACAGAGATGAGCTCCAATCAAAATCTTACCTCATGGCATGGCCTTTGCTACCCAGAGTGCTAAGCTAAATCAGGTGTAGAAAATAGGGAAAATCCATTCAAAATAGGAATTTTAAGTGTAATTTTAAGGTATCAGGCTCCTATAATCCTCAGAATTAAGTGATTAAAACAAAGAATAAAAATTTTTCTTCCACGTGTCCACAGAAATAGTTCCACACTCCATTTTATGAGCTGCAGGCTTTTCACACCTGAGCCAGTTACAGAGCCTGTTACAAAATGTTCTGACTTTGGAAATTTAATAACATCTTTAAATGTTCTGAAACTATTAGGATATTTGACCAGATTGAGTGTTTTTCTCAGAACAGATTTGCTACAAAGAGGCCAAGCTGAAGCTCTGCATCCAGGGCCAGCCAGTTTTGGGTCCCTCTTTGGCTCTGTCTTGGTCCCACTGAGGCTGCTGTGGTGACAGCTCCATCTCAGCATTTGGCTTGTTTTACAACAAGCAGAACTGCTTCAGCCTTGTACTGCAATGTGAAAAGTGAACACACTTTTGAGCCAAAGGGGCCAGGGCACCAAGAGGAAGAAACAAAATGCCTTTTACTCTGTCAGTGGGAGTTACAATAGAAAACTGAGACAAGGCATGTTCAAGTAAAAACATGTATCTATTGCAACAGCAAATGTGATTAAGTTACCAAGGCTATCAGTGGGTTTTCTGTCTTTGGAAGTCGTCACATCAGGACTAGATGTCTTTCTGGATGACAACAGTAAAACACTGAGCTCAACAAAAGCGTTAATGGGCATAACTTAAGGGCTTGTATCACACAAGTCAGACCTAATAACCCCTCTGGCATTAGTGCCATGAATCCATGTAAAAGGTTCAGTCTTCATTATCCTTGCTGAAGTGAAATGTCAGACCTTTATCATGCCTTAATGACTGCATACAATAGATTTATAGAACATTTTACCCTGCTCCTTGTCTCAGGACCCTATTCTTACCTTCTGCCCACCACTTTTCCTCTTGTGTCTTCTGCAGATTTTTCTCTTGCAATCTTATGTACAATAAAAAGAGAGGGAATTTAACCTCACTGGAAGGCATAAACATAGCTCTATTTATATTTTCCCTTAAAATCTACTAACAGATAATCCAGTAAAGAAAAAGACAAGGAAAGACAATCCAATATGCTGGTCTGAGGGTCTGAAGTGATACCAACTTACAGTGAAGCCAACAGCAAAACTTCCACTTAGTCAGGCCAGGACTTTTGACGTAAAACATGTGGCCACATTTATGTTAAAGACAGGGAAGATTCTGGGTGCTTCAGTTTGTTTTAAGTAGTGTGAGAGAAAATACAGCAATAAAGGCTTAGGCAATGGAATAGAAGACTGCATTTAAGATATTTATTGGCATTTGTCTTAACCCTGTCTCCCAGCTGAAGTAAAATTTAGGCAAGGAAGAGCTAGATAATGATCACTTAAATGTCAAATGTCACCCTTAGGAGAATGAACAAATAAATACCAAGAAAGAAAAAGCTTTTCAAACTCCAAAGGCTGATAAACAACTGCTGGTGTGCAGTCATGTGCTGTACACGATGCACTGTACATTTAGCCAGACAAACATGACTGTCTCTTTGGAGGTTAATGTTTTGTAACTTGATTTTTGAGACACAAATCCAAGCAGACATAAACTGGAAACAAACAGAGGACACACTTGACAAGGAGCACTAGAGAGAAGTCTAACTTCAGCTTGTTACCTTGCTGTCTCTTCCCTCCTGGTACTGCGAGTTATAATATGGATCTTGCCACTAACCTCTATTGCTTTTGAACTCCATAGTGCACATTATTGAAGTAAAATCCATCATCCAGAAGTGACCATCAAATAAAGGACCACTATTAGGTACTGCCAGATATTCTGCAATAGTTGGAAAGGAGAATGGCAGGAGAGCCAAACTGAAGTGGAGTGAAAAACACTCCTTGAGCGTGTTTTCCTGAATGACTTTTAAAAATATCTCTTGATCTATTAATTTACTCTATATTTTACCATATTGGGGCTGCACTCTCACTTAATTAATCACAACTTCTGTTCCACATGGAAGGGAGTTGCTTTACATACCCATAGCCCAAGCTATGCTACACACATGAGCAATCTGTACAAGGTCTGATGGAATTGCATCCCATCTCTTCAAGCTCAGGGTTACTCTTACTTCACTCCTTGGGCTTCCATGGAGTTGCAATGATTGCTTTTCTCCTTCTCTGGCTGTGTAGTGCCCAGCATGACTGAATGGGGTCTGTCTGTCTTCTGCCAGTAGAGACCCCTGAAACAAAACATCTTTTTTTCTCATATCTATTTCTCCTGCTCTTTCCTGACTCAAAAGGAGAGATCTATGATTGAGAACTTTGCATGGTCAACCTCCTCAAGGGATCCAGCTGGAGTAGAATCACAGCTCCAGATATTGTCCCAGGTGCCTCACACTCTCACCAAAGGATATTTCTTTTAAATGCCTAACAGTCAGAGATTGACTTCACCTGTTCAAGTGCAGAAAGTGTGGTGAATTGATTGCTGGTGTGTGTGTAATTTAACTCTCAGCACTCTGGTCAGTTACAGGAATGTCTGATCAATTTGTCTTCTGCTCAACTCCTGTCCTGAACTGCTTTAGGTGACACATAGAGGACCACTTCAGCTTGTGCACCTTGATGATATTCTAACACCAGCAACAAAACAGACGTCCAAATGCACCTCAAAGGTGAAAGGATGGGTATATTTTAGTTATTATAAAACACATCTTTTACCTGCAGAAGCTCATTAACAACAGCAGTTATTTTAATCTTGTTTGGTAGCTAGTGTGCTTGCCAGAACTTACTGTAAGACGTGTGTGACAAACACAGAGCCTGGCTGATATCAGCAAAGCACTTCAGGCAAATTGGCAAGCTGGAGATGTGCCACATGCAGGTGTTGGGAAAACATGCATCAGAAAGAGTTTGCTTCCCCTGATGAATAGACAAGGTAAATATAAATATTTTCCACTTAAAGATGTTACTGTGTCACCATAGGCTGTACTTCTGTTAGGCCACAGCTAGCCAGGATAGCAGAGGTCAAACCCTGGAGTCGTTTCAGGTCATAATGCTGATAACTCAGCATCCCAAACCTTTTTATTCTGAGTCAAAACTCCAACTGTACTCCACTGTAGCATGGAGCCAGAGGATAAACTACTGTTTATACAACAACAACATAAAAACTTCCAGTGCTGAAAGGTGCACTAGAATGAAATCAACATGTTGTACATCTGGTTTGGTCTGCTTGGTTGCTTTGCACAGAAGTGTGCATATCTGTGGAAAAAAGGGAGAAAGACCAGAGAATTTGACCAAAGAGGCAACAAGGAAGCCAGGGGAACTCTGGAAATGCACCCTGAGGGAAACCTATGACCAAACACCAGCTGAAAAAGACTGTGCTGCTAACAGTGAAATGATGCCCTTTTGTTGGACTCCTGCTGGTTTTGGAAAACAGACTTGGTGTATTGACAGATGAAGACATTGAAGACGTTTCTGTTTCTATTATCAGTTTGTCATCCTAAGCGAAACAGCACATAAAGTTGAGTGAAAGTTCAAAAAGGGGTCAAATCCACAAGGCAAATTGGTTTTTGAAGTTTCTCTCCTTCCTTAGCTGTTACCCCAAACCCCCTGTTTACTGCAACATGCCTTTCACCCAGGCATCCCTTCCCAGGGTGTCATGCAAGGCCATTTAATCCCTTTGTGGCAAGCAAGTCAGTGCTCTTTTCCTGGGGTGGGAATAAGATGTAAAAAGAACTCCAAAGTGACATTTGTATGGCATTGTTCCTTTTCTTTGCCCCTTACAATAGCACCCACTGGCAGTTGCAGTGCCTATTTTGTGCACAATCTGGGATGCTGCAATTAACTTCTGAACACAGGTCTTTCCATAAAAGCATCAACAAAGGGGTAGGAAGGGAAATTATGTATCCTGCTTCTTTTATTTCTAAAAATAACAACATTTCATCAAGAACATGATGCTTGAATTTGCCTGGAGAGCATATTTAGATACAGCAGGGAAAGGTGCCCTCTTGAGAGCAAGAAGAAAAAGCTCACTAAAGCTGGTGCTTGAGTATTTCAGAGCTGTGTTGCCCTTCTCTTTGCATTGCAGGGTGCTGAGAAGTTTAAGCTTCTTTCCTTCACTAAGAAAGAGAATATTATAGAAGGATGCTGACAAAAAAGTATTTAAAATATGTTTATCTTATTAATAGTGGTTTGATTATTAAAAAGTAATGAATTTGAAACAGCTAATTATTTTACTACTATTGTATTTTTCTTTGTTACTGAGGTCAGCCTGGACAATGGGATCACAATGAGGATTGTTTCCTCTTTGAGTCCCCATTTTCCATTGTGATTTTAAAGCACAGGTGTGCTGTCTTTCAACAATTTCCTTCCTCCAGGTTGCATTCAGTGTAGCAGTGTGAGCAAATGGCACAATCATATGCAGTCTTAATCTCACAACTCTTCTGTTCTCTACTTGTTCTCTCAGGCTGCAGCCTTCAGGTCTGACAAGCCCCCCAAACTACAAGTATTTTGATGAAACCTTGAAATGGAACATTTCTTGTGGTAGTTTCAGCATTTCTCTAAAGCAGTTTTTCAAATATCTTTAAATCCCAGCAAAAGCTTAGTATTGGATGTAAATTACTTGACAGTGATTAACCTCTCAAGTGGCTTGGAATTTTACCTGGATTTTGATAATGCTTTCTTTGTGCACGCTAGTTATATGGAAATCAAACCAAAGGAGTATATCAATTGTCAGAAAGCTGTATTACCTCTTGGCTTGAATTTGTCAAGAGCATTTTGACTCCCAGTGCTATCCTCTCCAGTGCTTGAAACTTTCCTGGCTTGGCAATAGCTCCAAAATGTGCAAGGACATTCTGCAATCATACATTCAAATCAGAACTGAAACACTGAGTAAGAGCTGGGCCAGGGACTGCCCCATGAAAGATCCAGCAGAACTGACAGAAAACTACAGATCCATATTTTGGAGAACTATTTATCAAGCTGTGGTACACTTACTTCATGAAGATAACATCTAGGCCATGTTTCCATGACATTGATTTCTGAACTAGACCTGTCCACAAATACAGGACAAGTTTAATAATTGCATTTCTATTTTATAAGGGGAATGCCAATTGAAATAGATAAACTTTAATGTGCTTAGCCAGAACATGAAGATTCTCTGCTATATATCTCCCACAGGTTTTTAAGTCCAAATCAGGAATGAAATCTCTTTGCTAGTAGACCAAATATTTAATCTGTTTAAAAGGAAGAATTTGGGTATTACATTGTTCTAAGGTTGCAACAAGCAATGTAATAGACCACCCTATTAATTCTATCTTTGGGTCAATGTTTTATCTGAATCCAAACCAGATTAGTGCATAATTTTAAAATTAATTTAAAATCCCAGATCAAGCAATCAACTAACCAAAAAGCCTAAACAAAACAAACAAAACCAAAGCAAAACAGCAACAAAACCCCCCACAAAATTAAAAGGAAAATGAACAAAACAAAAAAAACAACCAGAAAAAAAAACCAACCAAAACCACTGTGTTTTTCATCCTGACATAAGAATATGATCAATTACACATTTCAAGACCTGGATGGAATTACATGATGTTGTCTCCCCCAGAGTCCAGGAATGAAGAATTTCTACCACCCTGCTTTACAACAGAGACTGCTCCAAAGATTTCAGAAAACCTGCAGCAATCCAAGATATTCTTCAGCCACTGGAGCTGAAACACACCAAGAATTTCTTGTGGATGCTGTGGAGTGAAGGAGCTTTGGCTCCTTATTCTTGAAGGTGCTGCAATGGTTACTCAGATGTGGCAGGGGGAGAGTGGCAGCTCCAGGTTTGCACTCACCTGGGACCTGGCTGAGAAGAGCAAGCAATTCAAAAGCTTTTTTTTGGTTTTTTTTAAGTTTCTCCCTCTCTCTCCTTATTCATCTCCACATATATGTGGGAGATGGCCAGAACTTACAGATGTAATTAATTTTCTCTATGTGAATTACATTCTATCAATTGACACAGTCATTTTTCACTGAGTCACTTTTTATGATCATTTCAGGCAATATTGAATAAATAACAGAGAAATGTTTTGGTAAGTGAGTAAGAGTGCTCTTTTCATGTTTCATTTGGTGATATGTAATGGGAAAACTGCTTTAGTTTACTTTTAGTCATATATCTACTATCTGTAATCTTTTTTACTTCATGTAGAAAAAAATTTCTGTTGCAGATGAAACTGGTACACATGAAAACTTTGATGATATCTTTGATACATATCAATTGTATATGAACCACTTAATATTGTTGTGGGGTTATTTTTCATAAAATACAGTCTAAAAGCAAAACTCTACCAGGCCCTCCTCCTCCAAGAATAAAAGAAAAGAGGTTGAAAAAAGAAAAAAGGAAAACAAAGGATTTTTCCTGCCATAAAACTGTTTTGAGGTTGGAAAGAATGAGTGGTGTCTCTCTTTTAGGCTTCTGGGGAAAGTCTTTCCAATGTTGGAATTTCCAGGCTGGGAGAAGGAATTACTATTTTCAGCCTCACTCAGTCTAGTCAAGGGATTCTGCATCTGCCCTTAGAGCTGCATACACAAAATCTAAATGTCTACCAGGCCAGGAAGACACCAGGGTACTTAAGTGCACAGTGCTAGTCAAGGCCTAGATGTATTTCTGAACACATTTTATATAGATCCAACTGAATTTTGATTTAGAAAATAGTACTTCATGTTCAGCACACACAGAAATTTTAGTCCAATTATTTAATGATTTCTTTCTCAGAAGACTCTGTAATAAAGGTGCAACTCAGACTGAGAGTCTGCCTTTGCAAACTGCCTGTGGACTGGGGTCAAAGCACTCTGCACAAGTACTGGAAAACCTGGTGTTAATTAGAGCCAGATTCCCTCATAAGGAATCAATATCCAAGTGTTCAACAGGCTGCTGGCAAAAAAAAAAAAAAAAAAAAAAAAAAAAGGGAGCTTTTGTTAGTTCCCAAACAACACAGACAACAGACCTTGCTCCCCCACTCCTCAGCAGTTCCTTTGACAGATCAATGCAGAACCCACAAGCCCTGACCAAAGTACATCAGAATCAATACAACAGGGAGCTCCAATTTCACCAGCACAGCTGATAATGCCAAGCTTGCAGCATTACCTTGGCTGAGGGAAGAATGATGGCTGATAATAACATTTTGTGTTGTTTAAATAGACATTTTATGGATTTTTTTTTTTTGGGGGGGGGCAGGGGGGAGAAAGGAGCATGAGGAAATTTAAGATGCTGACACACCATTCCCATCCCATCCCACTCCAGCTTTGTTCCTTTAAAGATACTTAAGGCACTGAAACTAATGAAGACCCTGCTGTGACTTCCTCTGGGAAGAAGCAGAAACCAGGCAAAACCAGCTCAGGGCAATGTGCTGCTGCTCTCTCCCTACAAACAAGTCTGTATTTCAGATCCTGTCTGCGGGCAGGTGCCTGAGCCGGGCAGAAAGCCAGGGCAGAGAGGCAGGTTCTGCAGGGAGGCAGATTCTGCAGGGAGGCAGGTTCTGCAGCTCAGCATCACAACCGCTCCATCTAGTGCATCAGCCCGGCACGGCAGCACCTCCCCGAGACACAGAACCTCTCCCCAGCCCAGCGCTCCCCAGCAGCCCCCGGCAGGGCAGGTGAAGGCACCAAACCAGGCTGTGCAGGGGAGAGATGATGGCAGGCACAGCAAATGGGTCTGCAGGCAGAGGGGGAATTCGGGAGCACACGGTGTGAGGCATTCAGTGTGTGTGGCTGGGCTCAGGGGAAGCTCTTTGGGGGGGGGACAAGGCAAGATGCTGCAGGGTGCTTTTAGCCCTGAAGTCCTATCAAAAATTATTAGAGTAAGGAAGATGTGACAAAACAGGAGGCATAAGGAGGTTGATTCTAACTTATTGTTGGGCAATGTATTCTGTTTTGACCATATATTGATGAACATAAGCATAGTCACAAACCCAAAAAGCTTGGCTTTTACAAATTTTTCCCATTTCCCTCCCCCTGCAGGAAGGTCACTGAAGCTGTTGGGCCCTGTAGGGCAGGAAATAGCACAAACAATAGCAGAAGAAAGCTCCATTACCTTACACCTTCATTACACAGGAAAAAAATGAAAAAGACTGCTCACATAAGTGATGATTCTTCAGGCAATTACTATAATGTGAAAAAGTTGTTTAAAGCCACCAACCCATTGGTGTTTGCTGTTGTCTGACAATATTTTCAGATTCCTCCACAGACCTGTTGGAAAATCTCATTCTATGGACAATTCTCCTATCTACAGCAGAGCAGAACTGGAGCTGGTAAGGGTTCAGCACGTCATCTCTGCTGGCCATCACAGGCAGATGGACTCCTTCAGTAATTGTTGCTAGATGGAGAGCATCTCTACTTTTCCCACATTTGGTGGACATCATAATACAAAAGACTTGGAAAATAAAGATTTTCCACTGAACAGGAATCAGAGATGCTGACCCAAAAGGTCAGTTGTTGGAGATAAAGTGAAAGAAGCAGAGCAGAATCAATGGATTTTTCTATATAAAGAAATAATTTGCTCTGTTTGTGGACATAAGGACAGACTAACACAAAAAAAGGTATGAGAATTTTCAGTGAAGTAATTTCTTCTGTTTCTGATGGGGATCTTTTACATTTTAAACCATTTCAAATTTTCTTTTCTATATGAGTCAGTACTTTTTCTTCTTGATTTCTCCTGGCCCTTCCTACTCCTCTTTGTACTATAATAAAAGGCCTAGTTGTGTGGAGAGAGATAATACTGCTCACACCAGAGAAGAAGAGCTAGTACACTCCTCTCTCCCACTCACAAGCAGCAGAGGAAGTGAGTCACAGATAATCATGGACAATCCCATCCTCTTTCTGTCCTTACCTGAGTAACAAGGAGCTGGAGGAGAGCTCTCCTCCCATGAGGAGATCCTCTTCTCTGAAGGCTGGCTGCCTGCAGACTCTCACATCATCAAGTGGACCTTCATAGGGCTTACACAGGATAAAAGTAGAAGCTGCTGTGTATTTTTACCTACTGTGGAATGGCTGTAGATGCTTTGTACTTGCTCTTTGTCTAATTTCCTTTGGAAAACAATCTCACATTTATTTTAATCCTTATTGACCCTGGCCAATCACAAAACCTGTTAATGTATTTCATCCCCGTTAATGCATCTCATCCCTGCTTACATCAGGATTTTCTTAAGAGGCTGGAGCTGAAAAAAGCCAGTCTGCTCCCAAAGGGACTTTTGCCTTCCACAGGACTGTGATATTTAACTTCAGGTCACCTCATCTTTGTAAAGTGTTGTAAAGAATCTTTCCTGGGATAAAAGCTGCAGCAATCTATTCCAGCCCAAACCTTTGCTTTGACCTTTTGAAGTCAATAGCTGCACTGCCAACCACAAGTGCACCAACATCATGAAGCAAGCCTCCAGGAACATGGAGATACAGTAGAAAGCATATTATAACTTCTCTTGGAATAAAAAAAGACAGTAGTTTTTCTGCCTCTTTCTCCAAACCTCTGAATGCCCAGGCATGAGAGAATTGTGTTTTCAGAAGTTTTCAACACCAAAGAAGTCCGGCAACCACTGGAGGGAAAAAAAACCCACAACTGAGAATGTGACTGTAAGAGTCAAACCAAAACAATGTTAAGCACTGGAAAGTCACAATGGAGTCACAAGGCCAGACCCATGGCACTGCCTCCACTGGCAGTGCACTCCTGCCTTTCAAAGGGGGCTGCACAGCACCTGATAGGGAAGCTTGGGTGCCATGCAGTCACAGTGATGGCTTGGCTGGACCTCTCTGGCTTAACCTGGGTGGCATCCTTCACTGAAGGATACTTGGTCTACTGGAATTGCTGCATCTCCTCTTGCTCTCAAAGCCAATGCTTTTGCTGAGAGATCAAAAAGTCTGTATTATCTACTCACACTACCTCAAATCATAGAAATGGGAGGGAAAGATGACAGCACAGATTCGAGAGGGAGAGGAAAGGGGTGCCCCTTCTCCTTCCATGGCAATCTCAAAGTGCTGTGACTGAAGCCTGTTGCCCTGTTCAGAGCAAGGGTTCCTATGGCCAGTCTTCAGCATTTCTCTTGGAGATACTCAATAGCTACTGAGCAGTTCCTTCCTTCCCTGTGGCTGTGTACCTGTATTTTCTAGCAGAGAAAGTAAGCCCCCACCAGTCTGATGTTTATATCTCAGTGATTTAGAAAAATGCCACTTGAATGGACTGCACTGAACTGAAGCTGCTGGGTAGCTATTTTTTCATACATTTACACTTTATCATACCCAAGAGCTCCTCATTGCCTGTGTACAGGGCACCCTTGACATGCTCTTCTTCCTCATGTGCTGTGAATTCCCAGCTGAAGAATCTACTGCAATTTTACAGGAAAAAAATATACAGTTAATAAAACCTGTCCTGCAGTTCTATGGCAGCATTTATTTCAGTGCCTGCTATCCACATGACTCTGCCAATGTTCTGTGCTATCATAGAAATTCCAGGGCTCAGGGAAATCCACTTAGGGACATTACACCACTCAGACTGGCACAGAGGAAGAGTATTTCATTACAAGACAAACAAGGAATTTTGGTTCCTTTTACCATACCAGCCTTTATCCTACTGGAGTCTTCAACATCAGAGTAAATCCCACAGATATCTGGCATCTACTAAATGCCATTGAACTTGGCTTCTGATTTTTCCCTGGTATAATTATCAGACTGGCCAAATTACAGGAATCCCAAATTGCTGCAAAAAAGTCACTCATGCCACTCTACTTCTATAGATTAAGCTCACTTTAACAAGTGGAGTTTAGGATTACTGCCAAGTGCACATATTTTGATAGCTGTTATTGACATGTAAAATGATTAGAATCAGAAAATATTTGAATGTTTTTTTAGAAATCCACTCCTTCTTATAAACGTGCAGAGTTTGAAGGATCTAATTCTGAGTGTGAGAGAGACGCATATTGCCACTTGCAGAGTTCTTCCTGGATTTTTTCCCCTCTCTCCTTTTATTATGATAATCAATATTTGTATGAAAACATTTTGTGTCAAATATCACTTCACACATGATATGCATGAAGTTTAGTTTTCTGGGATTTATTTTCTCTGTGGGGTGTATATAACTGAGACAAGTTCATTGAAGGAGATGTATGGAGTTCTAATAAATATTAGAATTCACTTCATTAATTAGTGCCTGAATTAAAATCTGTTTGATATCTTTAAAGAAGGTGATTGTCTAAGAAAGCAGACTAAGCTTGTTTATTTAAAGTACTTCTCAGTGTCAAAACCCTAATGTCTAGAATTCATCTAAATATTCACCCAAAATAATCTAAATATATATTGATATATATATTTATCTAAACCTAGGATAAAACTGTGTGTAACAGAACTCCTCATCCAAATACTAAGGGCGGTTTTGGCTTTGTCACTTCATTTTGCATATGTCAGTTAATAATTTGCTACTTGGGAGAATTCCTTTCCATCTCTTTTGCTTTTGCCTGCTTTTAAAGGAGGCAGAGAGAACACTCTGCCGTGAGGGTGGGTCATGGATGTGGCTCTTCCATCCACTGACAAAGATCCATCTTTATTTCCTTTGCCCAGTGAGTCTGGCAGATGGATGGCTTGTATACTCAGGCCTCTGTCCCTCTGCTGTCATTCCTGACTTGGCCTAAACACAGCAATAAAAAACCAAATAAAAAAACCCAAACAAAACCCTCACGACTGCAAAAAGACCCTGCTCATTGCTGCTGCAAAAAGTTTATTTTCACGTACTTTTTAGTATATTTCCAGCTCTGGTTTCAAGTGCTTCCAGAACTCAAAGGAGAGCAACTTTCATTGTTCCTCCTGGGAGGCCATTTCCCAGCCCAATAAATCTCACTCCCAAGAAATTTCACACATCCCCTCCTGTGCTTACAGCACTTTTCCAATCTTGGCCAATCATGAGTGGAACAAATATCTTTTTCCCCACAGAGTTTATATAATAATGTAATAAAGTTGCAAAAGCTGTGCACTCCACTGAGTTACTTCCACTCACCAGAAATTTATGGGATAACAACTTCTGTGTTGCCAACAAGACATAATTTAAAATTTTAATAAAATACAGATTTCTACTGAAACACAAAGCCATCCAAAACAGACAATGTTATTACAAACCTCATAGAAGATGTAGGAAAAGAAGCTTGGAAAATCTTTAAACTGCTGACACCAAGGTAAAATCTGATGGGTTGCTCTCCCCCTGTATTCAGCAGACTGGTTATAGATCTCTTGCCAGCACTCACTCTGTCTGTGATGTTTTCTTTCTCTTTTTAAAAGACCAGCAACTGAGTTATTTTAGAAATTACAAAAAGAAGTGCTTTGGTTGCATTTTACTTAACCTGGCTTGAATTAAAAGTGATTTCAAAGTAATGCCTTACCTGTTGTTAGGCAATTACCTTGCCATTTGAGATGGAGTGCCAGCTTCCCTCACCCAAGGGTAGGCAAACCTGTGGAGCTGCCTGGCACTGCCACCACGGCAGGCACTGAGTGAAGGGGGGAAAAAAAAATCCCAATGGAAATTTCAAAGGGGGAAACTTTTTTCCATGGTCTGGTGATGATCAGGACAGCTATTTGATACAGAGCCAAAAAAAAGGGCAGGCAGCACATCTGAAGTCCTGAAGTCTTTGGCCCCTGTAGCTGAAAGGAAGTCATTCACCCTGCTCATTCCCTCCAGGCATGGCAAGTGCTGCACTGCAAGGTTGTAGCTTTCACAGCTTGTTTCAGGTAGACCACCAAATGCAGGAGTGTGTACAATGCTCTCATTTACCATGTGGGCAGTGATAAACATCTGCACCACAGGGAGGCTCCTGGCTTGAGAGCTGAAATCGCCTACAAATTTGCACACACATTCACCAATTTGCTCCAGGAAGATCCCATTAGACCAATCCCAAGATGACCAGCTAAATCTGAGAAAGCTCTGAAAATTACTGCACCCATTTTTTTGAAATCTTTCCTCAAAATGATTTTTGCTATTTGTAGATCAAAAGGCATTGTTTATCTCAACTCCTAAGGAAAGGCAAAATTCATAGCAGATTTGTCTCCAAATACTTAAATAGCTGGGTGGCAGACTTGGTTTGTTTTTTTGGTTTTTTTTTGAATTTGCTATTCACTAAAATAAACATGGTGTGAAATCTGCCTCTCAGTTTTGTTTGCAGGAAGACATAACAGGAAGGCACCATGATTTTTTAAAAAATATTAAGGGCTCAAAAGTCAGACAGCTGGAAGAAAGATGCCATGCCCCTGGGGAGGTGTAATTCTCTCTCTTGGCTCACTCCTAAGGATATAGAGTCAAGAGCCGACTCAGAAACACAGGCAGAGGTACCTGCAAACCTAAGTAGCAAGGGCAGCTTTGCCATGCTTCATCCTTGGAACTGGAGCAGTTCTTATCCTGGTTTGGGATGTCCACTAGTCCCTGATCAATTCCTCTGGCTCTGGCTGTGTAAGCAAGATAACATATTTCAAATCCAACCATCTGGTCTTGCCAAAACTGCTTTAAATCAGAATAAAAATCAGAATTATGTTTTGCAGACTCTGCCTTTTTGTGCTACTCCCCGGTATCACTAATCTTTTTTTCAGATAAAAAGTCACAGTTTCACTGGTGATTCAAACCACTAACATTTACTGGCAGCCCTGACACTGGGCAAGAGAGGACTTAAATTAAAAAGTGGCAAGCAGATGACTGCTAATTATCCTTTCACTCATAAAGTTTAAATATAGCTGCCTGTGTTTGAACACAAAGAAGGCCTGCAATTAGGGCACATTCAATTGCAAATGCACCACAACCCCTCTTTACCGTGCTTGTAGAGGATGCAAAACAATACCTCAATACCAATTCTACTTAGTGGCTGTAATTTTCTTCAGTAATGTGTGTATTAGTCACAGATATATGCTAAAAGCTGTGATTCTACCCCCAAAACCAAGAAAAGCAAACACACATGCTCTGGAGGGAGAGCTTTGCTCAACATGCTCTTTGCAGTCTGGTTCTCTGATTTATTCAACATCTTTATTCTATCAAGAAGACATTTGCACCTTTTGCTATCCCATAATTTGTAAAGGAATCTGGTAGTGGTTACCCCTGCTTTGGAAGGGTGTGCACTTGATGGACAGGATCCCTTAGGATGGGTGGGGATTTCTGTGGTAGGGAAATTCTGGCACTTCTCTGCAGCTTCAATTCCTCTTCCTGATCCCCAAACTAGAAGAAAAATAACCCTACACCAAAAATCTGTATGATGAAAAGTTATAGAAACCTCAGTTAATTTTTTGAAGTAACAATTTACCACTTTCAAATTTTTTGTCAGATATTTCTCCTGAAAATTAAGAAATATGCCTGAAATCAGGATTTATAGTAAAAAGGAAAAGCTGATTTTCACAAAACTCTTATTTTATCAGGAAAAAACTGTATTCAAAGAAATTTAAGTTAACTTAGCAACTTTAAATAAAGTAAGGATGATGCCAGAGTCCATGTTTCCTGATCCTGGCCATTGTGCCAAGCTTTATCTTGGAAAGGCTCTGAAGCATTTCTCCTTCATTCCTAATACTCAGCAACCCTTTATTTAAGAATTTTAGGAGATCTTTTACCCTTTCCCAATGAATTCTTAACACTGAAGGAATCTCTGCTTGGCCTGTACAAATTCTGACCTTATCTCTCTGTGACAGACAGAAAATAAATGTACTGTTTATTTACTTGATGTTATTAATTGCAAGCAATTGCAATATTATTTTATAAACTTAACGTCATTAATTGGAGGTACCTAGTCCCTTCAGATCTTAGTGCATTAGACTCAGATGGGCAGGATACAACAACCTCACATGCACCTAAGCAGACCTTGGCAGAGGATCACCCAAAGTGATGGGCAGGCTATCAACACAATATAAATGACATTAACTGGAAGCTATGGAGAATGCAGAAAAGAAGTTAGTAGGGAAGAGGGGAGTGAAACACAGGGCAGAAGGTGAAACCAAGAAAGAGGTGAAAGGAAGAAAGATGAAAGGAAGAAAGGAAGAAAGACTCTTACTTCCAGTATAGTTTGGATAGGAACACACTGGTAAAGGTGCCAAAACAGAGCTGCTGACTGATGAATCCATCTAGGGGGAAATAGTCTGTGGTGCTGTCCAACTGGAAAAATTCCCTAAGTGGGAGCCACCACAATTTGTGTGTGAGACTGAAGACATGCCTGAAGTTAAAGGGAAACAAAAAGCAACTGCTTTTAATAGGAGTCCACTCTCTTTAAACAAATTTTCTTCTGGATACTGAAAGTTGTGCAAATGTTAGAAAGTGTGGGCCAAGCTACAATGCACATATTTAATTCAAAATAACCATTAAACGCTACAATGTCTGGAAAATACTGTAAAAATATTATCATTATTTTGAAAAGATTTTTAAAAATATTTTATCTCGTGTGAAGTGTCACCATGCTGCCATCTGTGGTTGAATGCTTCCTCTTCCACATTTCCCTCCCAGCCCCACTCTGTTAGGTCCTGTATTTCTCTGAACAGAGTCAAGCATGAGAAATGTGAAGTGCAATGCAGGATGTGTCAGAAACATGTATGAAATGTGAGAGAAACGGGAGAGGGTAGAGAAGTGTCTCATCAGCAAAGGATGCAGTGGTTTAAGCTGCTCTTCAGCTCCTCTGTGGAGCGCTCCCTCCACCGGAGATTGTGGCTGACTTTGCGAAGCAATTGCTGAATTAAAGCAGGGCCAACACTTCTGAGCCCATTATACCAAATCCTTGATGCTGATAAAATTTACTAATATTTCACTGTTTCAAAACTCAAAAATCGTGACAACATCTAAGGCACAAACAGAATGTGTCCAACACACCATCTTAGAAGTCCAGTTCTGCATCAAAACCTCACGACGGGGAACAAGTTTTCTCAGCTCACCACCAAGGGAACTGTTGAATGCCTACAAACTCTGCTTGCATTTCAGGAAGATCACAGTGTTTCCACATGAATGAAGAGCAAGGGTACCCCTTGTTGTGGTGGGGTTTAAGACTGACAATTTCAAAGATAAAGTGAGAAGTGAATGAAATCAGAACACTGAAGTCAGGATTTTCTATTTTCTTCTGGATATTTTCCCTTTTGTGCCACTCAGTTTGTATGTGAGAAAAAACAATTTCTGCATTTGTTAAAAGTAGCAACATGCTAGGTAAAATGCTAGAGGAAAAGGAAGAAAAAGAAAAGATTATCACTAATAGTATGTTTGCTTTATGATAAAGCATATTCAATGAGAGTTAGTGAAAATTCAGAAACATAACTAATACTGGTGTTATTGAAGGCTGAAATCTTACAGGATTTCTGGCACTGGAAAGATTCTGATTTCAAAAAGTCCAAATAAATTTTAAAAATGTAAGTTCTTCATGAACCTTTAAAAAACCTGCTAATTCTCCCCAGCCTTTTGACCATAAGTTGTGCCTGCTTTTTCAGGAAACAATGGCAAAAAGAGAAGGACATGCAGGAGTGGGGTGGGAAAGAAAGATAAACTATTTATCCTAATGATGGATTTAACTAATAAAACATTTAGGTTTTAAAACCAAAACAAAAGCTTCTTTAGAACAAATTGCTTACATTCAGTTAGAGAATAAGAACAATTTTTCTTCAGCTACTCTTTGAATCACGTCTTCAGCCTTCATACTTGACATGTGGTCTGATATTAAGTGGTTACTTGCTAGGAGCCACAGAGCAGCAGGAAGTGCTAAATGCCAAAGGGCCCTGAGAAACTAAAATACTCAGCAGCAAACCACTAAGCAGATCTCACCATCAGCTACTGGTCTAGCTGCTGCAAAACATACATTAAATACTCTACTGCAGTTGTTTGGAGTTAAATTTCTACTTAGTCAACTATGAAGATTATCATCACACGTAATTTTTTTTTTTTTTAAGCCTGAGCCCAAGTCTGAATATATTATTATAAAGCTTTTGTCTCAGAAACGATGCCATGTGTAAATGACATGTAGAACACATGGTTTGTATTTGTAAACCATGGTATTCCCAGAGTTTCCCCTTTCATGCTTAATCAGGCTGGGCTAATAACAAGAACTTCCTCCAGTTATTCTGCAAGAGTTTGTGAGGAATAATGTCTTTTAGTTCAGTATAAAACAAGCAGGTTCTTATTTTGTGTATATTTTGGTATAAACTCACATTAGAAATGGCTGACTATATTCTGACATATGCTGCTTCTCTATATGCCCATTTATTTTATAAACTGAGCTGTTTTTCAGGCAGACTTAAACTTTGTCAGTGTGTGCAGTACAAATGATTCCTAAACTTTTCTTCAGTATCATTCTGAAAGGTTGACCAGGATGGGATTTAACATTATCACATGGTGGCCTAAATAGATTAATACAAAGTAGCTGCTTCAGTTCTATCAGCATAAGGGAAATTTCATTTGGTTATGCTTGTTGCCTCTTCCTGATAGTTTGAATTTTAAAATTGATGCAAAAATATTAATGTGAACTTAGGACAGGATGCACTAACTCTTGGTAATGACCTCATCACGCTGAGTTGAGTTTCTAAATCCCCCCAAATTATTATTTGTCTTAACTTGTACTTATTGATTTCTACCAAAAATTGTCTGCCTTGGGCTTCTTGCAAAATCCTGTAGTTCAATTTATGTTGTAAACAAGACCTGCTTAATATGATGGAGAGTCATGTTTTCTTATTACTCCCATATTTTCATAAAATGTATCAAAATCAGCTGCTTTTTTTATCATGTTCTCCCACAGCATGAATATTCGCCCTCATCAACCCCATCTTAGGACTGAAAAACAACACTTTCCTAGCTCTCAGACAGCTTGGTAGGGCTCTTTGTGACTGGAATCTGTAGTTCTTTGGGGAAATAGAAGTGCAGAAGGAAATACAGGCACACATTAACAGCTACTTATCTACCACCCAAAATTTACCTTTTCCCCTAGATTCCATGCTCCCAGATAATCAGGTCAATGTCTAGCGCCTATTCTGGGTTTCACCCCTTCTAGAGTCTCAGATACTTTCAGCTGTCAAAAATGTGTCCTTTGCATCAACCAGAGAATTTTTTCAAGAAAAAGAGAGTCTGACATTTGTTAAGTTTACAAAGTGGTTACCCTAATCATGAACACTTTAAGTCCAAAAATCATAAATTTTCTTCTCATATAGCATCAGTCACTTTGACGCTCTGATCACTACAAGAAAGCTTCCCCAGTTCTTCACTTAACTGGGGGATTTTAAGCAATTTTTTCACTCACCCTAATTTGGAGTCAGCAGCAGATGGCATCATAGATGTCACTCACTATCATTTTGAATAAATTAACCCACAAAAAAAGCCAAAATCATCTTGGGATGTACAAGTTTTGAGACAGGACTGCCATTTGCATTCAGGCTTTCATTTTCTTCTTCTACCCAACATCGGGGCTAAAGCCTGAGGTACTGATGAATTGCTCTCTGAATTCTTAGGTAGATTTTTTTTGTCTGTCATCAGAAGGGCTCAAAGAACCCCATGAAAGAAATGGAAAGATGTGTGAGGAGCTCACCCCTCCACCTGAATGGTGCATTTCTCACTAATGGAACAAATTATCTGAAACTTCTTGCTGCCAAAGAGCAAGACCTCAAGAGGAACTGCAACATTTTGAGCACATCAATCCCAGAGCAGAGAGATGCGTGGTTTTCTGACTTCTGATCTGAGCAGCAAGGTTCCCTTTTCACCAGGACGTACCTCACCACAGACCTCACCACCTTCGTAACAAAGTGCAAGGCTGTACAATAAAACCCACAACACTAAAAGGAGAGTGAACTGGAAAGTGCACGGCCATGCAGATCAATGCAGATAAAGAGCAGACATGGCAGCAGCGGAGATTGGTGCCTGAGGGCTGTCACAAAGAGAGCCACTGCCACTGCTTTGCCTTCAGATGTGATGTGAAACAGCACCTCTTCTACCCTGCAACACAGGACCCACAGCTCATGCTGAGAGCTACCTTCAGCCCCACAACCACCAAATCTAGGTTTTGGATGAGTTCTGGGAAAGCGTTTGAATGAGGTCTTTTTTTCCAGTTGCAGTCCATCTGTGTTGGGCACATTAAGAAACTCAGCTAAATTGATCCACCTTTAAGGTGGGTTTAAATCTAGTCACTAAACATTGAAGACTACTTAAAGGTATGTAATTCAAGCAGCTGTCTGCAAGTGGCTCTGGTGTTGGCCTGAAATTTTAGAAGAGTATGTTTTGCTTTACTCATCTCCTTCAGATGCTCTGACAAACCAGCCAGCTGTCAGCTGGGGCATACCACAATGTTGAAGTGATGCACAAGCTATGCCTGCCACAGAGGTTTTGAACTTTGTTAATATTACACTTTTTCAGGGTCTAAATCAAAATTCTAGATCATGCCACCCATACTTGTGATGAGTATCACTTTATTCCTCCCAGGAGCTTACCACAAATAAAAAGGCCTGACAAAACAGTGGATGGAGGTGATAGCCCAGAAAGAGAAATGAAATCATCTTTTACCAGTAGTACTAAAAAAAAAAGTCAGCTTTAAGAAGAAAATCCTGAAAATATATTGTCCTCACATACTGGATAGCAGCTAATGAAGTGAGATGCTGTGAAGTGATACCAGGAAGTTGTTTCTGTCAGTGTGTAAGAGCAGCAGAAGGAGGAGTGGGGCTAAGAAAGCACAGAGCATAAACATGGGGACCACCTGACCAGCCTCACTGCACTATCAAGACACATACAGTACTGACCTAGAATAACAAACAGATGCATTTCATGAACCACTGCCAAAGCTGCTTTATAAAGCCATTATATTCCCCTAGCTAGAAGGGTCTCTAAAAATACTGCCTTTTAATAGATCCTGCATTGAGAATGGTGGATCAGGAAGTGGTAAAATAAATGACAGTGTGAACCTCTACAGGGATACCAACCCATCACTGGAAGAGTGTGAGGAGACAACATCATCTCAGCACAACTCATGTCAGGTTCTAGAAAATGGAAACAAGCTCACAACAGAAGCTGCCAACAGTTGCAAGTGACTCAGTCTCCTAACAGGCATAAAGTAAACAATTTGCAGGTTATTTAAAATGCAAATTGCTCTTCTATACATGCAGCTGTTGGAGCACAGGTAACATCTGATGTAAATGAGTCACCTACTTTAATCAAATAATATGGCTAGAGAAAAAGATAGAGGCAAAAACAATGACTCATTTTGTTTCTTCACATTTCTGCCCCCAATAAAGTTGTTCTCCAGGTTAGTAGGGGAATGAAAAAGCAGGTTATTTTAATGGCACCTCAGTATAAAACCAATTCTCTAGCCACCATATTAAACATTAAACAGCTTTGCATCTTTAATGCATACTTTCCCTTTTGAAGACAGAATCAACAGTTGTGTGGCCATATGTAAGTGTTTTTGTTGCGTCCAATGAGCAACTGGAAAAAAATATTCAGGAAGCAGCAAGGGAGAAAATATACAATTAAAGAAAATATGACCAAAAAAAATTAAAAACAAAGAAAGCAACACTTGTTCCCTACTGGCAGGAAGCACATCCTCAAAATTCAAATAAAAAATCAAGTCAGGCAACAAGGATGCTAAAATATCATGTGTAAAAGCTACAAATAACAACACATCTTTGAAAACACTGTTGTTTTACCTCCACTAGATTTGCCAGTCTCTCATAATGACAACTCAGCTCATTGTCAGGTGTCTTTGTACTTAAGCCACCAACCAACACAGTCTACATTGATATGGTCTCAATCTTGTCAGGCTCTGTGGTGATCCCTGTGTGGGGATCTCTCTGGATCCAGGGGTGTACACACCCACTCACAGGGCATTGTTCATGCAGCACTCTCCAGGCAGTGCTGAAATACATCTTACACCTAAAAGTAGTCCTTTCTGAAGCACTAGAACCTCCTCCCTCCTCCCTGTCCTAAGTGTCCTTCACCACAAATTTTAAGCAGGCACAGAAAAAGAAAATTATAAAAAAAGAAAAAACCAGAAAATTATACGGAAAATGGCACAGAGTTGTTTTTGCTAGCAGCCTCTGGCCCCACAAGCTGAATCTACTTGCTCCTATGTGACTAAGCAAGTTTTCATTCCCTCTCTCCTCATCAGGCAGGCATAGCTGTATACTTGATTTTCCCCAAGCAAATGTTCTGCTTCATCTTAAGATTCCCTGAGGAACAAACATAAGAGAACATTGTGGTCCATTTCAGGCCCAACCACACACTGCACTGCCCTGTGCTGCAGCAGAGGAGGTCCCTCAGTGCACTCTGGAGCTTCCCTGACGGTGTTTCATGAGTACCTCTGTGCAGCAGTGTGTGAGTGCTGTGAGTGGTATTTTGGTACCCAAAATACCAACATTGCCAGGGTGTGTGTGCCTACAAACTTCTTCTAGTCAGCAGAGCAGGGCTGATTTGCAACTGGACAAGCACACATTTTCAAAATGTGCTCAGCCCTATGGAGACCAGAATTTCATTTTCCTTAGTGCCCTACCTCAAGAAACAGACTGAGTAAAGCACAGCCCAGCCACTTTGGCAACTTTCAAGACTCTGCACTGTAAAATAGAACCCTCACTTCCTCTCGTTTTATACAGCAAAGCTTCTCCAAATCCTGCAGGAAGCCTACCCTGTCCCAAAGGGTCAGCTTCCACCCCCAATCATCCTGTGTGCACTAGCAGGATTGACTCCCGAAGGAAGGTGGTGGGATTCTGACTTACACATTGGCTCTTCTCACCTATTAAAATCCCGTAGCAGATACAAGGGCACGAGGTAAAATTCTGACATGCCGCTGAAGTGTAATGTGTGAAGCAGCAAGATGAGGGGTTTTGATGTCCTGGCAATACACCCTGAAGCTTTCCTGGGACTTTTCTCCCCTTTCAGTCAGAGATGCTTTGGCAAATGGATGTGCAGCCACGATGCTACCAGGATTCATTCATTCATTTGTGTGAACATGGGTATAAAAACCTGGAACTCTCCAAATATCTTATCACGGAGAAGATCAAGCACCACGTACTCTCGAAATCCACACCACTGGCCGAGAGAATCCACACCGAGAGAAGACAAGTCCTACGTCTGGGAGAGGGGGACAGGGTATCGGCGAGGATGTCTTTCCCGAAATTCCCAAATTCAGCTCGGCTCCGAGGTCTCGGACACAAGGACCCTTCCCTCCCTCCCCCTTACCTGAGCCGCCCACGTTAGACCGCAGCAGGCAGGTCCTCCGGGAGGAGGAAAAGGAGGAGATGTCGCTTTGGGAGCGGCCGCGGGGACCGGGCAAGGACCAGATGGGCAGCGGGGCTGTCCCGCTGCTCCCTGGCCTCTCAGCCATCGTCGACGGGTAGCCGAGAAGGGCAGGGAGGAGAGAAGAGGATGGAGAGAGGCGGCGAGGGAGGGGACAAGGAAAGTTTGCAGAGGAAGAGCCGCCCCTCTCCTCCGACCGCCCCGCCGGGACGCCGGCGGCGATTCTGGGTCTCTGGGAGCATAACTTTTGTGTTTGCACAGGAGCAAAGCGAAGTGGGGGGTTGCGTGCGCGGATCCACCCATCCCCCAGGGTGTCTTCATGCTCCCGCCATTGCCATCTCTCAGGGGAAAAAACGGAAAAAAAGGAAAAGAGAGTCAGTTAGAAAGAGTCGAGTAACCCACACCACCACTTCTGTTTTGTGTAACAGGGTGCCCTCTCCCCCGCAAAGCCGGAACGTTGCACAAGGCACCGCATCCCTGCAAAAGAGCCGCGAGAGAGACGAGTCAAATATCCTCCCCAACCCATCACCTCCCTCCCCATCTTTCTTAAGGATTGAGTTGCATGTAAGAGACTTAACTAACTTCGGCAGGAAGGTACTGCCTTTCAGATCAGTCACACAGACCTAGGCAGAAGCAAGATCAAGCTTCATGGTTTCGTTTCCTGGTGTTTTACAGAAACCTTTTTACAACAAGATGCACCTTTAAAAGGAAATTTTATGTTCACACACTGCTTCTTACAGGCAAGTCATACTACATTCTACCTCGAATAAAATCCTCGCTGCCGTGCAGCCACAGTGACAAACACAGAAAAGATTGCACCCTATATTTTTAATTCATCCAGAGTTGCATTATCTAGTTATCCAATGTGAAAGTTGCATTCAGGTTGCATTTTAACAGCTACGACTCTCCAGGTCTGATCAAAACCTATCAAGTGTGAAATTTGTCAATGTGAAATTCAGTTTCTGGTTTCTGCTTCCACCCAGGCAAGCGAGTGCCTTCATCTCAATGCCGAGCCCGTGCAGCTCCCCAGGCGCAGGGGTTTTGTGATCTTCCCAGCCGTCACCCTTCGCATTTGTCGAAGCAATTGATCCGGCACAGGAGTCTCGTATGTCAGCCATTAGTCAGGTCGAAAGGTCTTTTCTGCTCAGCTTCCCTCAGGGAAGCCTTCATTATTTCCTCTCCTTCTTCCCTCTGCTGACAGACCAGCCTGCTCCATCCCCAGCCACAGAGCTTTCCCAGCGGGACTGTGCTGTGAGAGGGAGAGGCATGGGCTTCTCGCAGGCTAGGACAGTGAGCTCCACGCTTACAGCCCCTCTCACGGGCCCAGAAGTTCCATGGTCACACAGGCAGGAACGTAGTACCCATGCTTAGAGAGCTTTTTTGCAGCTGCGCACACCAGCCCTGTGTTATTTACAAAATCTGGCAATGCGCTATTTTTATTACTTACCCTTTGCAGCTTGCATCATTACAAATGTGATTGTACACCAAAGACCTTTTTCCCCAACAGGGATTTCTGTACCTGGGCATGTGTGGGCTGGTGACATTTTCTGGACCTGTTTATGCCTTAATCAGAAGTGTACTCATTGCTGCTGTTTACTGAAATGTTTGCCACTTTTCTTTCCCCCTTTTTTTTTTTTTTTTTTTTTTTAAGAGGTGTGTTCAAGTTCAATATTGAAATACACAGTCCCTGCTCCAAACTTCACCAAAGTTTATGGCAGGACAGCGAGCTTTGGGTCAGACTGTCATGGTTTGACTTTTTTTAACATAATTTTTTCTTCCAAACATTTCGAGCGACAGAGCAATTGTAACTTTGTCTTGCTGTAAAGAATGTATGCTTCAAAATTCTCATATTAAGGAGCTGCTCAGTGTCTGCAATCCTTTGGTGTGATCAAAAAGGAGAACATGAAGAAATCGAAAGATAAACTAGAAAGGATACCATACAAGAGGTCAAAGGCATCTAAAGACTCCTTTTGAGAAGCAAAGTGACACCTAAAGGGGTGAAGCAAAAAGAAGACATAAAGTAGGTCAGTGGTGAATGTAAAAGAGATATAAAGAGGCTCTTGTTGTAATATCAAAGTGCTTTGGTAAATCAGAGTAATGTGAACAGTCAGAAAGAATAATGTGCTGGAAATCACAATGTTTTTTATCTGCCTGTAACTTATTATATTAAGGTATAGAAATGAAAAAATTACAAAATCATTTACATCTTGTTTTCACAGCCCTTTAAATATTTTTTGAATTAGATGTAACATCTGTGGTTAATGGCTCTGGAAACTGAAGCTCTGTTTCCATAGAACAGCAATAAAGTATACGTCCTTGCCAGTCGGAGAGAGATTAATTCAGCTGCCTGCCTGCTCATTCATTTTCGACTGTTCTGATGAGATTGCCACAGATCTTTCTATTTGTGGTGCTAATTATGAAAAGTTAGTATTTGCTGATTAAACCAAATTATTTCACAAAGTCTGTCCCATGGCAGCTGGGGGCTTTAGTAAAAATAAAATTCGGGCATCAGGAAAGATCGGAGAAGCACCAGGGTGGGCAACAAATTTCTGGAAGATTTATCTTTAAAGTATGTGCCTGCCACCCGTGACCCGCCGCACAAACGCCAAGCGTCATCCACTGAACTGAGGCAGCTTCTGCACAAGCCATGCTAATGATCGAAGAGAGAAATGTTTCCTTGACAGGCTTTGGGCCACCTCTCTGCCCGGGAAGCCTCCACTTACAAGTCGGCTGGAAGGAGCTGCAGCGCGATGTTACACCCTGTCCTTCTCGGGAGGACGAGGGAAGCTGAGCCTGTGGTGGGAAGCAGGAGGGAAGGGCAAGCCCAGCAGGCTGCCGAGGCCACCTCTGGGGCGGAGCGGCTGCAGACCCAAGGCTCGGGCCCGGCTCCGCCCGCAGATCCAGCGGACACCGCCAGGCCGCTCTCGAGCGAGGCTGACGGGGCGGCCGGGGGAGGAGCCGGCAGGGCGGGGGAAAGCGCGGCGGGATGTCGGCTAAGGCATCAGCCGGTTACTTCAATTTCTTAAAATCCTTAAAATCCAGGGGGCAGTTTGTGCTCGAGCCGACAGATGGAGCGGCCCCGATGGGGAACAGCCCGCGGGCGGCGGGCGGGGCGGGGGAGGAGCGAAGGGGCAGCGGTGCCGGCTGGGCGCCGCGGGGCCCGCCCTGCCCCTGCTCCGCTTCTTTCCCCTTTCCTTCCCCAGCCCGGCCCAGCCCGGCCGAGCAGCGCCGCGAACTCCGGCCCCGCCGCCGCCGCCATGTCGGGCCCGGGCGGGCGCGCCGCGCTGGCGCTGCTGCTGCTGCTGGGGCTGCCCGGGCTGCCGCAGGCCCGGCCCCGCTACGAGCCCACCTGGGGCTCGCTGGACGCCCGACCGCTGCCCGCCTGGTTTGACGAGGCGAAGTTCGGCGTCTTCATCCACTGGGGCGTGTTCTCGGTGCCCAGCTTCGGCAGCGAGTGGTTCTGGTGAGCTGCAGCCAGAGCGTTCTGGTCGCACCGGAACCGCTGCGGCGGACGGGCCGTGCCGGCGGGCCCAGGGCTCTGCTTGGGAAGCAGCGCTCGGGGCAGGCGGGGATGGTGTGGCGTCCCCCCGTACTGCGGTGGTTTGGGTTGGAGCCCCTCTGCAGGCTGACCGTGGAGCTCAGGTGTGTGGGAAGAGCTCTGTGTCCACCCGAGGTCACGGACTCCATGGCGCAGTTTGCAGAGGAGGTGGAGTTTGAGGTGCTTCTGGTGTGTCTGAGCACCGTCTGCCCAGCCCCAAAACTCCCCAATATCAGGGCTGAAGTGACTAAATCAAGCAGAGAGCTGGTAGAGCTGAGAGAAGGGCCTTGCGGCACAGCAGTGTTGGTGAGAGGTGGTTGGTGGAGTGGCCGAAAGGGATGGGTGAAGGGGGTCTCCCTTGCGGGGACAGGCGTTTGGCATCTGCCAGCCTCTGGAGCAGCCTTGTGCACCTGCTGGAGCACTGTGGGGAGCGCAGGAGCCCATTGCTACCCTTAGCTGGCAAGCAGCCTTGCTGCTTTCTTGTGCACATTTTGTGCTGCTGGTGGTTTTCTTCTCCTTTTTTTACTGTTATTACTATCATTTAAGAGTGCTTTGCACTTAAGAGAACCTAAAACTCTGATCCTGCAGATAATTTTAGTTGAGAGGCTCAATGAAATCTTTGTTCTGTGAGTGTTCACTGGTTCAGGCCCTTTAGCTGTAAGCATGTTTTTGCTGTCACCTTTCCGTGCTCTACCAAGTACTTCCTGTGAGACTTCAAGTGAGACACATTATTATTTACAATATGAAGATACGGATAGCTTTGTGGCAGAGCTATGGTGAACCTTAATTACTATATTTGCAAAACAAGCCAACATGTATCTAATCAAACCAGCGTTTTCTGACACCTGTTCTTTTTGGAATCAAGTTCAAGCATTTAAGCAGGTTTTTAATACAGATTGCATTTACTAATAAATTACTTTTAGAGAGGTGGGACAGAACTAGGTTTGGGTTCAAGCCTCAGTCAGAGTGCTGCACTCTGATAGTGGTGAGCAGGCTCAGGATGGAGCATTTGGTTTTTGACCCCAAAACTCTAATTGCTTTTTATATTCCTGTATTCTCCTATCCCGTGGCAGGTGTGGGTCTAAAGCTGCTTCAGGGCCTTCTGACAGCTTGTGCAGTCAGATGACTGAGGTGCTGCATGAGCAGCGTCAAATGGAAGGTCACAAACTGTTATCACCCACCCTGTATGCCTTCCCTCAGAGCTCCACAGCCTTGGTAAGGATATTTCTAGAATCTAATCCTGTCAGCATGGAAGTGTTCATGTTAGCAAACCATGTGACTATGGGAGAGAAGCAAGGTTGTTACTCTTTAATTTAATAAATTACATACTTTGAAATCAGAGGGGTTTTTTGTTTGTTTTTATTTTAAAAAAATTTGTTTGGTTTGCTTTATTGTTGTTATTTCCTCTGCCCCTGGCTCTTTCAAGGAGGAAAGCTGTCTCAGCCTCTTTCTTCTAAGGTTTTTTTTCCCTGTTGGCTGCCAGAGATTGTGTTGGTTTTTGCTAAAGTGTTTTTGGGAAGGTTACAACAATATTCACACTATGGTCTCAGAGAACTGAGATCAGAGTCCAGCTCAGGACAGGAGAGAGAAATTAATTTCAAACATTCAAATTCTGGCCTGTTTTATTCCTTCACTTGCAATATATTTTCATATAAGTCTAAACTTGTCAAGAGGATTTTTTGGTGCTTGGTTTCATTTATAGAAAGGTGACAGAGGTGCATTTGTGAGTGTGTGGTGTTCTTGCAGGGGCAGATTTTGGATGGAGGACGTGCCTTCTTCTAGCAGGGTGCCTTTGCTTGCAGGCCTCGGGTGTGCAGAGTCTGCAGTGACCTGGTCACAGCTCTCTCTGGCCCTGGGGCTGTGGGCATTGGGTCACTCAGCTGCAGTTGTGTAGAGGGCTTGGGACTGTCAGAGAGGTAAGGCTGGTGATGCCCATATTTGTGGGTGGCAGGGATTGTAATGTTGGGGGCAGAGCAGAGATGCCTGATGGCTGAGGTGTGAGGCTTGAGGAGGTGAGATATGCAAGTCCAGGAAAAAGGCATTTCTTTTGCCACCTGAGCTGCTTACACAGGCTGTCTGGGGTCTCTAGTACAGTTTTGAGATTTGGGTATTGACCAAGACTATCATTTTTCCATTCTCACAGTGTAGCTGCTTTTTTCATTGCTTCAAATGAAATCCTAAGACCTTTCCAAAGTGGAGTGCAAAGATGTAGAACATGGACAAATAAGATAGAAAAAATAAAATCTTTGCTAATCAATACTCTTCTGGAGCAATTTTGTCTTATTGCCAGTGTCATGTACCTCCAATGCCTCTACCTCTCAGTGATAAATGGGAGCTGATCATTTAAATTCTCTTTTTTTATCTAAAAATATATCACCAGACATGCTTTGTTCTGTATATTGTAGGTGGTACTGGCAGAAGGAAAAGAGAGAGCCCTATGTGAAATTTATGGATGCAAATTACCCACCTGGCTTCAGCTATGAAGATTTTGGTCCTCTGTTTACAGCAGAATTCTTTGATCCCAACCAGTGGGCAGATATTCTGAAGGCTTCAGGTGCAAAATACGTTGTCTTAACTTCAAAACATCATGAGGGTAAGTGGAAGCCTTGTGAATGTTAGTAATTGCTGCATTTCTGTCAACAGATGTAAAAAACATGTGACTTTTCCACCTCCTAAGAGACATAGAGAAAGCTGGGCAGGCTTACCTGCCCCACCACAGCCAAAGAGGAAACAAAAGTTACCCAAGAAATGTGCAGGTGTTTTCCTGAGCTTTACACAAAAGCTGTGGCCATGGAGTTTGCATAGGAGGAGCAGTCGATTGTGCCACTGTTCTCTTGCTGTAGGTAAGGCAGACTGAAGTGGTGGTGGCAGCTGTGCTTCCTGCAGTGGCCACAGTTTATTTTTTATTTCTGTGCAATTTAGTGCTGAAGGAACCATAAAAGTGAATTCTGCACTGTTTAACATTTGGAGAGCTGCTGTGAGTAGGCAGTTAGCAAACTCCCTTGGTTTCTCCAAGGAATTTAGGAACATGTTCCAGGAGTTAACTTCAGATTTAGGAAGGTATAGATCTTCCTGATGTAGTTTACAGAAGCCAAAACTTTGAACCAGATCTGTAGCTTTACAGGAGCAATTTTTTTAGCACTGTAATTGTAAGGTACTTTGCAGAGAAAAGTAAAGAAAAAGAAAGCTTCTGAAATGAAATACACTAGGAAAGAAAGTATAAAATATTAAGATATTCTACAATACATCTAATGAATGTTGTTGGTCTTTGTGAGCTGTGAGTTCAAGGCTGGCAACTTTTGAAGTGTCAATTTTAATCTCAGCTCTGACACACATAATTCTTGATCTTGAATTTCACATGTGGTGAAATTCCCAGTGACTTCAAAAGAGCCAGGATTCATTTAGTCTGTTCAATAGCCTTGTGCATGAATTTTTAGGTTGTTTAGTCCATACAATTGCATGCACCCAGTTCACAGAAATAGCACAAGATTGATTGGACAGTGAGTATAAAGGGGTTAGAAGGTGGGAGTGGAGCTCCTCTGGCAGTGGTCTGAGTCTGCAGTGCAGCAGGATTTGTAAGTGGTTGTGCTGGACTGATGGATGTCTAAAAGGTCAAACCCTTTCTGATATTTAATCTTGATGTTTTAACAGCTGTTTCAGGAGTTTTTGCTCTCTGTCCTCATACATGTACAGAGTAGTTGATTGAGCTGTTATAAATATCAAGGCAAACAAAAAGTGAACATTTGCATAAGATGGAAACAGAAAAGAGGAGAACAGTCTTTGAATGCAAATGATAGCTTGGGCTTTCTGCAGCTGAAAAACAATTCTGTCTTTCACTTGCTGATTGTGTATTTACAGTTCACACTTGATGTAGATGCCTCAAAAGCTGCTGTATTTTTGGTTAATTTCAGAGTCGTAGAGTTAGAGAATGCCTTGTGTCAGAAGGGGCCTTAAAAGTCATCTAGTTAATTTAATTGGCACATAGGAATAGACTGAATAATTAAAGAGAAGGAATAATTATCCTAAACAGTACAGAACTGGAAAATATAAATGTATATGCATATATATAAAAAATACATGGTGTTCTGATATTAAAACTATTACTATTGTGCATAAACAGGTTATAGGCACCTTATACCATGATATATTGCATATTTAATTTTTATTATTTTATTTTTTGCAACACTTCTGACCACTTTCCAGAAAGAACTGTAATGTCCTCTCTTCTTATTTTCTTTCTTATCCTCTGATTTTTCTCTTTTTAGGCTTTACTTTGTGGGGGTCCAAATATTCTTGGAACTGGAATGCTGTTGATGTGGGACCAAAGCGAGATCTTGTTGGTGAACTAGCAACATCTGTTAGAAACAGGACTGATTTGCATTTTGGGTTATACCATTCCCTGTTTGAATGGTTCAATCCTCTCTTCCTTGAGGATGCCACCAATGCCTTTAATACAAGCAAGTTTCCCACCAGCAAATCATTACCAGAACTCTATGAAATTGTGACCAAGTACCAGCCAGAAATAATTTGGTCTGATGGGGATGGAAATGCTCCAGATACTTACTGGAACAGCACTGGTTTCTTGGCTTGGCTGTATAATGACAGGTACATAATGATGCTGGTTTAGCTCCTTATCTGAAATTCTGCTGTGCCTAGTTTGTTTCATTTTCTGTTTGTTTTTTGGAACCTGCTACTTCTGCCTGAGAGGACTTTACAAAATATTAATTCTCCTGAAATAGAGAATCCAGACCTTTCCTAGAACTATCAAAGCTGGTTTTAGAAAAATAATGTTTTGTATTTTTTAAACACATTTACAAATTAATCATTTAAGATGGTATTGGCTATTCTGCTTAATCTTCCTTAAGTATTTGCTGTTGCACAAAAACACAGGATAGCAAGACAATTTGAGAATATGGATACATTGTTGTCATTGCAGCCTGAACATCTGGCAGTGGATATGAAGTGCAGAGTGATTTCTGGCAGAGCTCCTGTAAAAGTCTGGAGCTTATTTGCCTAAGAAATTCTGATCTGGACCTTTTATTAGCAAAGCATGAGAATAGAATTCCTGACATTGCACTTCATCTTGTAATAAATTAATGGTACAGAAGTCATCCAAAATTTTAGTTCCTGGGAGGGATGTGTGTGGGAAGGGATTACGCTGACTATGACCGCATTTTCTAGAATAAAAATAATAAAGCTCCTCTGTTCCCAGCCCGGTCCGGGACACAGTGGTTACCAATGACCGCTGGGGAGCTGGCAGCATCTGTGCCCATGGCGGCTTCTACACGTGCAGCGACCGCTACAACCCCGGGCACCTCCTGCCGCACAAGTGGGAGAACTGCATGACCATCGACCGCAGCTCCTGGGGCTACCGCCGGGACGCGCGGCTCCGGGACTACCTCCCCATCGAGGACTTGGTGAAGGTACAGGGCCACAGCAGCTGTGCCGCTCCCCGTTCTCTCTCCTGATTGTTGTATTGCGCTGTTTAACATATTGATTGTTTCTATTTTATGAATAAGATGATTTTAATTCAATAGTGAATCTGTGAAATAATAATTTTGTTAATTTCCAGCCTTAACGCTGGCAGGATGGAAAATCCATGTAATTCTTAACCTTTCTCTTAGTCATTTCTGTAGAATGAATTTCTAGTAAAAATTCAGTCAGTTTCTTAGTTTTCCCTGTGAGTAACCGGCCAAGGACTGATCTGGACAGTCTCATCATTACCTTTTCATCTAAGTTTCTCTGGTAACTGCATATGCAAGCTGATGAGAAGCAAACAGTTGGAGTTTCAGGAAAGCTCCTGTTTAGGAACTCCTGCTGGAGGGCTACACATAGAAACACTTTATGACTCAGCAGTTGTTTTACTTTGTAGCGAGAAACCTTCCTCACAGACATACAGATAAACACTACCAGAAGCAGACAGCTGATGTTGCTAGAACATTGATTCTCTTACTGGGCTGAGGTATTAAAAAAGATCTGAAGCCTAGGAAAAGTGAATGACAAGGAAGACTGACCAGTCTTCCAGAATAATGCATTCAGTTGCAAAATTCAGTTAGTGAGGGAAAGATTGTTACTGTTGCTTAATATTGTTGCTGTTTCTAGCGCTGCCCTCACAAAAGACAATTTGAAGTAACCTCTTTTCAGAGGCAGAAGGTTTGAATTAATTCAGCAGCATGTCTGCAGCTGTCTGTTTCTCAGACATGTGCATCTCAGTCTGTGATCTCTGGAGGGCAGTGTGGATGTGAACACAAATTTTGTAGGCTTTGTAGGAGGCTTCCTTGTGTTTTACAGAGTTTTCTATAAAACAGGAAAAGCATCAAACAGGAGGAAGTTGCTTTTCTAAGATTCAATAAAGATGAAGTAGCAACTATTTGCCTTATTCTACTCTGGTGCAGAGAAGTCATCTGTCCTATTGGTAAAACCCTCAATACATTCTTGCAGAAGTTGAAATGATAAAGAGTTGCAGGATCTGATTCTAACATAGATTCAGGCAGACATATTGGTGCAAGAAGGTATTTGGGACTGGTTTTGGATATAAAAATTGCCAGTAGAGATTTGCTTTATGAGAGCTTAAATTTTGTATCAGATTTTGGGATGAACCCCAAAGTCTCATTATGCAGCAGTAGCATAAGTCATGTGGTTCATCATTCTGAAGCAGTACAGCAGACTTTAGAAAATACTGCAAATATGTGATGTCCTTACTCATAACCCTATGCTCTGTGTGTTTAAAAACACTTCAGCAACTTGCAGAAACAGTGTCTTGTGGAGGAAATCTCCTGATGAACATCGGGCCCACCCACGACGGTCGCATTGCTGTTGTGTTTGAGGAGCGCCTGAGGCAGGTGGGCTCTTGGCTGAAGGTCAATGGAGAGGCCATCTATGGAACGAAACCATGGAGAGCACAGAACGACACTGTCACACCTGGAGTCTGGTAAGTCCACTGAGCCAAAATGCAGGCTCTGGAAAGCAGCACCAATGTTATGTGAAGCTTTGAAATCCCTAAGGACTTGATGCTACAGAAATCACCATCACTTAGTTTGTATGTGGTGAAGGAATTAATGCCTTTGTTAGTGTAACTAATTGCATCTAAAATGTGTATAAAGCTGTAGGTGGAGACTAGTTTTGGGATGATGCTGAGGCTGAAAGGAAAGCTGCAAGCATTTCTATGGTCATCTTTTGCTTCTTGGTTTAGGCTAATATGTTAGATAATTCTGTTTGCATCTAGTGGGTAACAGAAATGAAAAAAAATCTGGAAATACAAGATTGATATGAAGTGTGTATCTGAACAAAGGAATACTCAATGTCACTTGATGTTTAGAAAGAAAGTGGAAAAATAACAGCAATTATTTGGTCACTAAATACAGTCAGTCTCTGGCCTCCCATCTGCCCTTGTTACTTGTAGCTTCTGTAACACCTTCATGATCCATCAGGGTTTTGGTCTTGGCTCTCTTGTCTCAGTAGGTGTTTTTACTTCCGTTCCCAGTAAGATTTGGCCATCTGGCTTTAGCCTGGAGATGCTGAACTGTTGACTGTTTAGTAAAATCTCTTTCAAGAACAATAAAAAACTGTAACTAAATAGGAAAGAGGGAGCAATGTTTCAGGGGTATGGCACAAGATTTCCAATGGCATGGTGATGAAAATTGTATTTTTAAAAACTAGCTATGCGAGGTGGAAACTCTGTCACTCATACTATTCTAAGTTCTTTTAGTCCGCATGTTAGTGTATAGATGGGAGTTACCATGTTTTTCTGAATACAAGCTACAATTATCTGTTAATGATTCCCCATCCTGCAAGTATCTCCTTCCTATGTGGCTGAGTTGATACAGTGTGCTAAAGTTACAACAGATGTTTACCTCTGAGTTCAGTTCTTTAACAGTTTTCATTACCTCTAGTTTGCTGAAACAAATTTTCAGGCAGCAGTACATTATTAAAGGTCCAGGTGGTTATGTATGTGAAAATGTAATTAATCCTGACCTTTCTAATCCATTTTTCCAGTCTTGAAAGCACTCTTGTGTATCACTTCTAAAGATTTACAAGGAAAAGCTGACATGCCTTTTTGGTCCCCATTTCCAACCAGGTACACTTTCACCCCTAAAGAAGGGAAAGTCAATGCTATCTTCCTTAACTGGCCAGTCTCTGGGATTCTGGAACTTGGTGAGCCACGGGCTAAGCCTGGAGAAACACAGGTAAAAGAGAGTGCACACCCACACCCCTCCCCTCCTTCTAGGATATGTCGCGTTCCATCTTGTTTATTAAAGTTTCTGGCATCTTTGGGAATGCGTAGCTCTTAGGACAGAGTACTTTGGCAGAGACCCAGCAAAATGTTTGTTTTCTTTCTGGGACCTCCTTGTCATAGTCCTCTCAGTGGGATGTTTCTTATCCAACAAAGTTAGACTGAGACGTTGCTGGGATATGTTTTAGCTTGCAAACTAAGAGTCACAAAGAGGCCAAGGAGCAGGGGAAAAAACTGTGCCACCCCTCCTGTTTCCTGTGTAGACTCCTAACTCAGCATGACTTTTCTTTAGAAGCAGTTGTCCTCATGACTTTGGTAATACCGGAGTTGCTGTACTGGTGCAGCTGTTTGAAGTCAAAGCCTTGCAGGAAGGGAATGTACACAGAGGTTTTTGTTGCCCAGAGAGGCTGAAGAGCAATCAGTGTTACCCTAGATGTGCCTCTTATACCAAGTGGAGGTCAGAAGATGAGGACAGTGATGCCACACCTACACTGGCAAATAGCAAGTAACCCAGTGGAACCAGAAGTTGGTATCAACTCTGTGCATTTAAGGAGAGATTCACTTTGGTTTAGCTCTGCTCTGGTCTCATGCACTTCATGTCCATTAGCTGCTGAAATGCATTAGGAGTGTTTCTGGACTGCCCCCTCTGGTCTAGTTCCATGTGAAAGTAGTCTGACTGGTGCAAAGACAGCTCCATCACAAGGGAGGAAGAGTCATTTCAAAAGTGATGGAGATGCCTCTGGAATTCTGAGGGGGCAGCTAGACTCTATGTGCACTAGATAATACTGTTCCTCAGCAGCAGAGACTGGTCTGCAGCCACTCCAGCAGGTCACCAGCTGGTGTAAGTGCCAGCATCAACCTTTTTGTAGTTTTTAGTTCTTCACATCAGCTTTCTCTGAGAAACCTGGCTGCCCTCTGTAAGAAACAGTCATGCTCATTCAAGACAAGTTTCACCATGTGAAGCAGGCAGCTGGAAACATGGGATGCAAAGCTCTGTACTGTGGCTGCAAGATCTCTGCTTAGACCTAAATCCTACTCCAAATGCTTCCAAAAGGTTTTTATTCACTTTCTACAGCCCTATGTCCTTCTCAAGACCCAACACAAGTAGCTTTTTTACTTGCATATCTACTTGCAAATGTTTTCCCATTACCTTTAATAATTATCACTCATTTGGTTAGTAAGTGGCATTTTTAGGATACTTGGTAAGGTAGCTATGGATCAATAATTACTTTGTTGATATTGCACTTACATGTACTTTGAAAAGGCACTGTTCTAACTATAGTGTGTGTTTCTATTTTAGGTGAAGCTGGCTGGATACAGGGAACTGCTGAAATGGGTTGCCCTGGGAGAAAAGGGAATGGTTATTGCTCTACCTCAATTGACTCCTCAGCAAATGCCATGTCAGTGGGGCTGGACCTTACAACTGACTGATGTAGACTGAGCCATACTCTGCTGAAACCCTGGCTAGCGGGGAGTGCTCTTTCTTATCACTGGTTTTAAACTTGTTTGACTGAGAAAGACCAATAAATTCACTTTTTCTATGAGAGGTGGGCTGTTATTAAAGGATGGAATAGAACAAACCTCACAAAGTCTAGCACTAGATAATTGAGCCTCTGCACACAGTTTGTTTCTCTGATCTTGTGTGAAATATTGAGCAGCTACCATGACCTCTACACTTGGTTTAGTCAGTTTCTGGCCAAGTTACATGAAGAATGAGGTGGGGGGAAACAGGCACTAGACTTTCATAGAGAAAAAAAGGAATAAAGCTCAAGCCGGTGTTCAAATGCACATAAATCAGTTGTACACTCTCTTTAATGCAAGAAATTTACCTTCCACAAAACTGCACAGTAAAATCTGACAGTTTTAGAGAAAAAAAATTCTTTTTCCAGGTGTGTTCAGCTGGTGGGAGCTGGCAGTTTCAGCTGAATAGGGTAATGTCTGCAAGAACAGGCCTGTAAGGGTTGGAATTCATCATAAATGCATACAGGCAATGCATATGTACATCATAATTTCTCAGAATGGAAGTCATTAATTTTACATGTTTCTATTATTGAGTAACTCCATTCATTATTGGGACACAGGTAAACTGGGAGAGGATTGGGATTTTGATATTTTGTATGATTTTACATGAGTAAAACTTGCCTCTTGTTTATACCCCTTGTTTATACACAGTTACCAGGATGCCTTTTGTGGACTATTACACAAAATATATACTTCAGTGACTAACTCTTGAAAAAGAGAAATAATCAGGAGTTGCTAGGAATCTTCAAGTCTGGCAAAGTGACAACATTTTAAGCAGAGAGTAGACTGCATCCAACTTGAAAAATTTCCAAACTCATCATGCGTCATGATTTGTAGGGATAGACACAAGGTGAAACTTGCAAAGAGGAGGAGATAAAGGACAAGGAAAAGCATGAGCTATTTCTGTTTCAATGTAGAGACTGAAGGTTTACTTTCCCAGAGTAATGTTTGTGAGTGCAAAATCAGTACTGTATAAGTTAAATTTATTCTTTCAACTCTGTCAAGATTTTGAGTTGATTGGCCAGGCCAGGTTATTCTCTTCCCTACTAATGTTAATACACACACAAATTATACATTAAAATATTTTATTACAATACAGATAACTGGGCTCAAAATTAATACAAATTAAGATAAAATATTTACAAGGTAATGTGTACAGTGTAGCTGTTTGAACAGCATAAACAAGAGTATGTCTAAAAAAACACATTCCTTTAGTATTAAGTAAGAGAGAGAGCAGACCCCCAGCTTGTTCAAGGGGAACATGCATCCATTGGCAAAGACTTTCTGAAGAATGAGAGACTTTGGAACAAGATTTGTAAGGGGGAAAATGTTTACTTTATAGGAAAAAAAATCTGGGGGAAGAAGAAGAAAAAAGCTTTACTTCATTCTGCTGCTCTGTGCTATTCTTAGATCACTATCATTACTTCTTCCCCAAACTTGCATACCCCAGGCAAAAAAATGGGTGTTTTAGTAACTTGCTGTAATACTGCCACCAGATGCCTTTTAGATGCAATAAAAAATAATCCAATTAATTACAGAAGAATTTAACCACTTTTTAAATAGAAAAGTCTTCACTTACAATGTTTCTTTCAACAAGAATATTTTTAATGGGTGAAGTATAATTCAGTTAGAAGAAAATATAGGCTCACTCCCACTTTCCTCAGAGTGCTCTTTCTGCTGGTCTGCCACTCCTGCACCATTATAAAATTAACCCAAGTCTCATCAGTAGTCATCAGGGATTTGTTATAAATACACCATCCATTTGTAAAAATGTGCAGGTCATTTCTCTAGTTGCTGAGGGGTACTAAAAGCTTCATAAACATTAGCAGCAAAATCTTTCACTTGTTCCATCATCAACAGGTCCTGGAAGAAATGTATAAAATAAACTTCCTTAATCAAAAACATTCCCCACTATTCTATTGCAGTACAGAATTCCTAAGAAAAGCACCTGCACTCCCACAGGCACAATTCAAACTCCTTGCTTTAGAAAGGTTTAGGAGCAGACCTGCAAGTAGAACCAAGACCAGAAGATTGTGCTTCTGCACGGCTCAGCAGAAGAAAGTTTTAGAAGAACAGTGTATTTTTGGAAGATACCAACTGATAAAAAGTTCATTATGGCAACTGTTTTCAATTTATTTTTTAAAGCCACTGAAATAAAACAAATTATTAAAAAGAAATATACAACATTAATTTCAAGATTTTACTTGGGATACTGTAAGTAAGGCAGATTCTTACCTGAACAAAGTGACTGGGTGTTTCACTGCAGACTGAATGGATCTGTCCATTTATTATTGGAATTATCTTGGCTAAAGGAAGACTGACACTGGAAAGACTAGGAAAGAACAAAAAATACTGACCCGCTCAGACACAGATGAAGCCACTAAACTGTGATTATATAATTCTAAGTTATTACCACTTAAAAAGTAAGAATTGAAAGACTGCAAACTAAAATGTATGGATGAAGGGTTTTTTCTCCATATTGAGGTTTTCCTTTAATATAGAGAACTACCAATTCAATTCCAGTCCACGTTCCTATTGCAGTTTCACACTTGCTTCTCATGCAAGAGTATTATGGTTTAGTCAGAGTCTTTGCATGTGTATGTAAGCAGACAGGTCATAGAAGCACCTGTCTACAATTTCATGCTATTACAAAATAAACCAGTCTCAGGCAGATAGCCAAACTACAGACTTTGGGGTATTTTAAGTGATGTAAATAGTATATATTTAAATTAAAACATAACTCTCTGAAAGCAAACTTACTACAATAAACATACATAAACCCAGTTATCATTCCAGGTTTTAATTTTAATATTTGAGAAAGATTATTTCAAGGATTTGAACTCAGCTTTTGGATTTGTAATGCTCTCACCACACTGCTCAAAACCCAAGTTAACTTCAGATTAAAAGCTATTTTTAAACATTCTTCTAGGAGGATGTAGAAAATCCTACATGTTACTGCATTTTATCTGCATACCAGTGAAACCTAAAGCTCTGGCTCCCTGTCACTGGAGGATCAGGGCAATGCCCACCCCCCTTCCTTGGGAGACACAGGAACTGAAGGAGGCTGGGGTGCTTGGAGCTCATGGGCTGCAGGGGAGGGAGGGTTCTCCTTCTCACAGCCTCACTGGGCACATGTGTCAGGAATCACCATCAGAAGGTGAACCCTCCCCAGCCAAAGGGCAGCCTGCCTGTACCGTGTTCAGGCAAGAAGTGGCTACAGGTCATCTGATCTCTACTTCTAGGTCTGCAAGGAATGGTGGGAAAGGATGTCACCTAACTCTAGTGATTTCATGGATGGGAGTCAAACATGACTCCTCCTAGCTGCACACTTGGCCAAAGTGAGGAGAACCCAGTGATCCTTGAGGAGCAAAAAGCAGAACAGTATTTCCAGCACAAGAACTCCAAGAAGGCAGGAAAATCAAGAGCCTTTTTGGAATTCACGATGAACCCAAAGCATTACTGACATGAGAACCACAACAAAAGAAAATATGTACCTATTTACAGAGCTGTTTTGAGAAAGGTCCTTTTCAGTAGGTCTAAAAAATTCTGCCATATTGTCCAGCAGTCGACTGAATCCTCTATTTAAACATGTGCTCAAAACTGTACTGAAGTCTGGACTGAAAAGAAAGAATAATAGAAAAAAAAGGTTTTATTCCTGAGTTTAATTTTTTTTCAAACTAAAAAGCCCTGCAAGTGTTCAGTGCTACAGATGTGCCTCCCCTCACTGGTGATGTGTGAGCCAGACAAATGTCACTAGCATTGCCACCTCATGAAACACCAGCTCCCTCAACAACCTGAACTCTACCCTAAGATTACTAGAACCCAGATAAACCTGAAGTGTTCCTCAGTTCTATTTCTTACTAAGTAATAACATAGAAGGGACTTAACCTTGAAGTGCCCCACATCCCTAGCAGCTAAACTGTAAGAATAGTTTGACATTTGTCTCAATTCCCTGATATCCTATGTTTATTATAGGAGCCTCACTTTAACCAGCTCTCTGGTAAAAGGACACATACAACCACCCCCAAAACCATGCATTAAAAATAAATTCCAATAAGCCAAAACTGGTGTCCACTTTATCAAAGCAAGTAAATCTAATAAAATTACTCTCAATTTACCCTGCTTTAGCAGAAGAGAAGTACTCCTCTGTTCCTACTTTACTACAGAGTGGGTAAGGAAGAGATAATAGGTCTGATTGCCAATCCTGGGTATCTCATTAAGGCAGCATTATTTTTTTAAAAGTTTCAGAGCTCACACATTTTGAAAATCCCAGCCTACAAGTGATAAATAGGAAAATCTAATGCAAAATGGTCACATTTCTCAAATGAAAAGTTGTCAGCTTTTTGTATGCAAGTAATTGTCTTACAGAAACAAGAGTTTTGAGGAGGAGTTTAATGTGAATACAGCATATTTCTCTATACCTTTCTAGCATATCTCTAGTTTCATTCAGTAATTTAATTGTAGCAATGTCTCTTTCTGTGAGTCCACAGGCCTAGAAAAACCAAAGACAGACACTATTAGCAAGTGCCACCAGCAACCGTAAGAGCAGAAATAGGAAAATTGAGTATCATGGTCAAATGTACAGTCACATGTACAAGTCAAATATAAGAGAAAATATTGTTGTAAATTAGATTCTTTATAATTTGTGTTTTAAATGGTCACTGTAGGATTTTTAACTAGAAACAATACTAGCAGGAAACACCAGACTGTTTGAGGAAGTAATTTTTCTAATTCTGACCTTCAGTACTGAAATCATCCCTGCGTATCAGATAAAGTTAAAGCACTAAGTGCATGTAGCCACATGCTGAAGCCCAGGTTTCCTCATTACACCTCTGTAACACCAAGTGAAGACTGACTTTTCTCCAGCTTGTGGTGTGGATGGAGACAAATGCCTTCACAAAATTCAAGAAATTAACGTTGCAACTCAGATTAGATACACTTTTCTCTTGACTCCTGTTCATTTTTCAGCCTAGAGGAGTCCAGCACACCATTCTCCTGTGCACCAGCCAAGATGCTCCAACACTCCATGAATGTTGCTGGTACACAAGGGTGGACAACACAATTTATCTTAGGGCTGAGTTAAGCTGTGCTGTGTCACAGCTTCTTTCACAGGCTAAAGGCAGTAACTGGGCTGCATTTCTGAGCACAAACCTGACATTCTGATGGTGACACTTGTTTTCTATCAAATCTGAAGAAAATAGAACTGTACCTAGATTAAAGAGATTTATTGATTTGATTTATGACAGAAGAGGTTTTGCCATTTATTAAAGACACAGATGCCATGGTACACCAGAGGACTGTTATGCACCCTTCCTTCTCCAAAAAACCCCAAAAAAAGCAGAATGATAAAAGATGAAAGGAACTGAATCAAGTACCTGGCTAGCCAAAGGGTTTTCTTCATCTGGCATCAGATAATGACATAAGGGAGAATAAGATGCAATCTGATCCGAATCTTTATGTTCCACTACTTCCCTGATATCTTTAAGCTTCTGTTCCAGTTCCAGAAGAGACAGGGTCTGCTTAAGGGAAATACTGGAAAGGAAAAAGACTACAGCTTTGATTGAAAAATGAGTAATGCTGCTTTCTCTTTCTATCAATAACACGTTTACAAGTAACAAAATTCCAATCAGCAATGTGGGTTTGCACTGGCAGACACAGCCTGCTATAATAAAAACATTGTTTTGAAATAGTCAATATGCCTGCTTTTGTTTCCCCCTAATTCTTATAAAACTCTTTATTTTGGGAACAGCCATCACAATAAAACTTAAAAGCTAACCACAAAGAAACACAGGCTCTTACCTTCCAAAAACTTTATGCACAGCTTGTTTAACAATAGTTATTAACTCAGTCAGTCCTAAAAGGAAGAAAGTAAAAATTATTCTAATGATTTGTTCAAGTCCCAAAAAAAAAAGCAGAATTTTCTAAGTGTAGTTAGCTCTTAATAAGCAGCATACCATCTCCTAAAAGGTGCTGAATGCTTGATAAATATTGCTGCTGGACTTCAGGGGGTGCTAGTGGTGTCTGTGGGGGAAAAAAACCCAACAGTTCTGTAACATGCCAACAGTAGAGAACAATGCAAAAATAATTTCAAAAATAATTTCCTTAATCTTTGTAATACTCTTCAGCAAACAGACTGCCCCACTCTCTTCAACTTTGTACTGACTCTTCCTGCCCATCAACCCCTGTATCTGTCATAAGTCTTCTGGCATTCTTTTCTTCAAACCTATACAGATGTCTCTTCCATCTTCAGTGGAAAGAAAAAACTTGCACTTTTCATTCACCTAAAGGAAACTCTCTTAAAAACCTGCATTGCAGGTGAAACTAGACTCTCCACCACCACAGAAATTAAATCTAGTGGAGTAAGTTATTTATGCTGAAATCTATTAAAAACTTATCTGACAAAAAAGAAGCTTTCAGAAACCAACACAGGATTCCAGTTAGTCCCAATGGAATGCCTCAGAGTTGGCCCTGTCAACCCACTTCTCTATGAGAAACTAACAGAGAGGAAATGTTTCTAGTTCAAACTCATTCTGCCCTTCTAAAACAGCTTTTTCAGGTGTTACAAAATGAAGCACTACCTCGGTCAACTCTGGCCTTCCTATTGAAAGCTCTTCTCCATCCTGCATTGACATGCTGTTCCTTGACTCTCAGCAGGAGCTATCACAGGGGGGCAGATGAGAACTAATCAGCTTGTATCCATTATTTTTAGATGAGCCACCCAGCAATTTGCAGGTCCCACTCTCTACAATGGGTACTTGCTTACTGTGGGAGTGATCTATTTTTACTGAGCAGTGATACACTATATCAGCAAAAAACAGCTCTTCTACCTTGCTTGACCCCACCAACAGACATTTATGGAGATGGTCTTTTGGAGTGAAACCAAAAAGTGAAAAGTTCAAAGACAACATTTTTCTTCTTTAATCTCAGAAAAATTTAAGTGGAGAAATTAATTTATGTACCAGGAAGACCTAATATTATTATATACATTTGCTTACATATCCTGAATCATTCACATGGTATCACCATTTCACAAAAAATAAAAGCAAAGAAATAATTTCATGTTGGTGTTTAGATAGAAAGCAGACTTCTTTAGGCAAGACGAATGCAGACAAAAGGCATTCTCCAATATTGCTGGTATTCAGGTAAGCAATATCACCACATCATCCAAATTTAGATGCTATTAAAGGACATCAATATATTGCACTGGCAGTAATGCTCTCCGTACCCCACTCTTGTAAGGACCCTTGGTTTCATTCCAGTAGTCCTAAACTATGCCCTTCTCATCTCACCAAATAATCCTCTCCCTTCCAAGGAAGTGCAAGTCCTACCTTTGAAACCAAGCAAGACACTTACTGTGCCGTTCTTGCCGAGCGCAGCGTTATCCAGGTAGATGTAACCGCCGATGATGTTCAACTGCACTCGCAAGAGAACCACCAGCATGCAGGTGCTGTACACAGCGACAATGCTGCGGGTGAAACCTTGGGAAGACAGAGCAGAGGGACTGCCAAGTCTGGGAAACAAAGGTGAGCCAAGGGGAGAGAATACTCTCCAAGACTCAGAAATGCTGATTACTTCTAAATAGGCAGTCACATTTCTCTCACTGGCTGTCATGATGTGTTTTCACAACACATACCCAAGATGGCCATGGGCCTAACGTGCTGGATCTACATCTAAAACTTTACACATTACACAAAGTTACACAAAACACTAACAAAGTTATTTCTGAGAAAAATAAAATCATACAAGTTGTTCCAGAGGTAAAAATGTGTAGTGTCAAATCATCTTTTTTCATTGGGCCAGGAAATACACAATTTACATATTAGCCCTCATCATGCAATTCAGACACAACTGCAGCTTGTCAAAAGAGTTACCTAAGACAGGAGCAGCTAAGATCTAAAGAAGGAAAATTAAAATGAGCATCAGCTACCAGCCAGTAGGCAATGAGGGTGTGTAGAAAACGCATCATTAATACATACAGAAGGGAAGAAAGGAGTCAGATCAAAAAGTAGGATCTGTAAATGTGTTATGAAAAGGAGAAAAAAAAAAAAGGAAGCAAAGAAGTAATGGTAGAATTTCACTGCATAATTATCTGAGTTTATTTTTTTCTTGCCTTCCACAGCTAATACATAAGATGATCCAAAGGCTTCATGACCACTGCTATAGTGGTTCTCTCCAACAGGCTCAAAAAGAGGGAACTGTTGGCCATGTAAAGGCTGACCTGATTGAATTTCCATTTCATCCAGCATATGATTTTTGAAACTAGTTTCATTTTATTGCAATGAGACAGAAAGGTCTCACTAAGTTTTATTGAGTAGAGCAGCAGGAAGGCCAACACAATTCTTCACCTTGGTCTCTGAGCTTCTAACTTCCCATGGGGCTAAGAAAAGTTCCTTCATGAAGCCTTTGGGGGCACAGGGACGAGGAGGAGGTTTGCCATGTGTGTTACATTATCTTCATATCTATTGAAACAGCCCAGTGTAAAGTTTGGTTTAAATGCTGTAACAGACATTATAAATCTACACTAAATAATTATGCAGATGTAATCTTTCATTTCTACTTACTTATTATCTTTAAATCCTCCCAGATTTCTAACTTATTTGCTGGTCTGTGGGAAAAATAAATGGAAATATTAAGAATTGTATTTTACTTGGAAATTAACAAGTATGTAAAATGACATAGTAATGCTCTAAGGCAAACTTATTTAGCTACCATAATTATTCAAATCATACCCAGGTCTATATCTCATTCAAGAAAGGCCTTGTTCAAGAAAGCAGTATATAAACAACACTCTATAAAGGCACAGAAAAGATATTCAAACATTATTGTAAAAATGTAGCATTTAGTGATGTCAATTACATGCTTACATGATCAGTTTTGAGTTACTACAGTATGCAATCAGAAAAAGCCACTGATGGTACAAAGTGGTCTTTTCTGGGGCCTTGACTCTCTGTATTTAGTTCTGACTCAGTTCAGCTGGACTTTCTGTGTGTAATAAATCCAGGATCAGAATTTATTTGTCCTACGTTCTTGCAAGATTTACCATTGCCTGATGTGTTTAAAGTTCATATTTGATCATCAAAACCAAAGAGATCACAACCACTAATGGAAAAGAAGTCTTGCACCATCCACACCAATACATGTTGATCTTTTTTCTTTCGTTGAGGCGTGTTCACTTTTTTGACCTGACCAGTTCCTAGTAGTTTATATTCTGCAGTTGACAAAGCAAGAGTGTAGATTGCATAGATACACCTGAACTGCCTGAAGTACATTGCATATTTATAACTACTATTCAGATGTAATCTCTTAGCAATACAGCAGCAGTAGCAGGAATAAGAGCAAGCTAACCATCCAAAATTTTCACCAGCCATTCTCACCTGTTAAGCACTGTCAGTAAAGAATGGCTACTGTATGTCTATTGTGGAAGATAGATATTGTAAAAGTCACTTACGGAAACATTTGGTAATTTCTTAGGATCAGAATTAACACTTAAATATTTAGAGCCAAGAGTTCAAATTAACCTACACTTTACAGTAACCCAGTTTATTTTAAAAAAACATCCAAATCCCAGCACTTCTCACCAGAAAAAATATCTCTTTACAGGCACAACATGTGCCTGCACAACACTTTGGCATTAGTTTGAACATTCTCTCACTTACATAAATAAAAATTTTTACATTCACCACTATCTAATAATGCAAATAAACTGATACAATAAACTATTAAGTCTACAACTCTGAAAACTAAAGAGACAGATTAAATAAACAGTAGTTGAAAGAAATACATGGATCCATGGCAAACATAACCAATACACAAACTTTTTGCAAGCTACTCTATGCAAGTTCTTAAAGCTTTTCTATAACAAAACAAAGGAAGGACTTTGTAAAAAAATTAGTGTAATATTTCAATACATAAAACATATAATGGGACTCAAAGCTACTTATCAGAGCTAAGTTCTTCATGCAGAATGAAGAGATACAGAGAAGCCAATACATCATCAGCCAACCACACTTGCACGTACTACATCGTTTTCTAGAGCTTACAGAGCTTCTACTTACAATGTAAAGCAGCAGTCAAACAACAGTTAAAGTCTACAAGTATTAAGCCTAACAGTGGAAATTAATTTTTCAGCTCCTGCAATTCATCTCCTGCAATTTACTAAGACTCAGCTGCTACTCAAAACTCAACTTTTACTTCGTAATTATTTATTTGGAAGGCCGTTCTCGCTATGGAAGCAAAGTGCAATGTAAACAGAAACCAGAAGTTTGGAATAAAGCTAAGGGCTGAAGAGGTTGGAGATGTGCAACATCTGCAAGGCTGCAGAAGCAGGAACTTCACCTTATCCAATCACTGGGCTTTAAAAAGAGGAGGACAGATCAAGCAAGAACGTCTGTGGTCTTGGGTGCTGCTCCCTCTTCAAAAATTTCTCTGGAGGTCTGAAGGCTTCAGCCTCCTTACACCCCCAGTGTACCACTGGTCACCTCAAACTTAAGGAAGTGAGTGGATTTTAAGTTAAAGGAGATTGCCTAAGGCATAATTTGATGTGTAACACAGTAACACAGATTCATAACATGTTAAGCCACAACACAGATTATGTGAGAAAACAAATACATCTTCAAGGACATGAAAGATGGGTAAATTTCCATGTCTGCTCTTTTGTACAGTTAACAACAGCACTCAAGGGTCTGGAGCTGTTTGGTTGATCTTCTCAAATAGAAGTGGAAAGCAAAGAAATCTATACCTTCATGCATAACAGATCTCCTTCAAAGAATCACTTTAAAGTGGAGCAAGCTTTGATGGCTGATTCCATTATCTGCGCCTTCACAACCCCTTCCCTACATTTCAGTTCAAAACTTTCAAGCATCCAGTTAAAACATCTTCAGTCTTAGTAAAATAAGAAGTATTAAATTTCACTTATAAATTCCACTCTAAAGGGCCATCCATTCTTACAGAATGTTGCATGCAGCAAGCATTAAAAAATTTTTCTTTCATAAGTGCATACCACTAACAACAAAAAAAGCCTATCTCTATTTTCACTAGGATTGTTGGGACACAGAGGTGCATCAATGTACCCCTACACTGGCTCAACTGGTCAAATGATTTAGAGACTGCAGGAGTATCTTGATAAAAGAATGCTTGCTATAGAGAACAAACTAAGGTATTATTTGTTTTCACCACTGAACAGAGGATTACAAACTGTTGTAGACTATTTGCTGCACAGATCAGATGATATATCTGGTGACCCACAAGCTCTTTTGTTCACTCAGTTTAATTTTTCCATTGAATAAGACTTCTATTATGATAAACACATTTATTCGATTAAAATTAACTTTCCCCAATTTCTTGCTGTTTGGGGTAAATAATATTCAGGAACAGTTGCAAATACCCAGAGTTTATCATAAAAACATAATTCAGGCTGCAATTCCCCCTTTAAATCAGGCTGCTCTGTTGTGGAAGTTTTTGGACTGAAAAAAGCAGTGACTGAATAGGTAACCTATTAAATGCTGGACAGCTGAAGTTACAGCTGTATAAATAAACTAGCTGGAGGTAAACTAGAAAGACACAGTCTAGAGTGAGTCAGAAATCCTGTGGTTAATTGCCTTCATAACACTTTTACTCTGTGCCATAGGCCAAGCAATTAAGGTTTAAGATATGCTATTATGTACTGTATGTATTTAAAAACAGGCTATTTGTCCCTGCAGTTGTAAGGAATTCCAAGGTGTTTTCTGACAGGGAAGCATTTCTGTTAATGTATGACATGTCCCTATTTGTTCAACTTCAAAAATAGATTTCAAAAAATTACTTCTCATCACTTACATGCATTTGCAGTCTCATCTTGGACACTTTCCACTACTACTCATGTCTGAACTTGGTAAGATTACATAAACATTTTTACAAACACAACATCAACAACTCAGTCATATTTAGTCATAATACTCTGTTCTGTTTAAGAGAGAACTAGATCCTTTAGTACTTTAATCTACCTATCTTCTAACCATTTCAACAAAAAACATGGCTTTCATTGCAGCACCTTAAAGGAAGTATTATTTCCTGTAATTTTTGGAAAATGCCATACCTATCAAAATACATGTAACATGACAAAATACCTTAAGACTAATGATTCAATGGGACACTAAACCAAAATTCTGCATGCTGTCTACCTTATATAATTTGAAAAAAACTTGAACTCTACTTGTTTTGATGATAACACATTTAAGACAGTCTTACCTATTTTTAAGAAGAGATGTGAGACTCTCAGAGTTTAACTGATGCATTAAGGCATCCCTCAATGTTGGAAGCATTGACAGTACTGTTATTAAAAGGAAAAAACCAAACAACAAAACCTGTTACCATCAACAACAAAATCCCCAAACCATTAAAAACCCATCCTCAGCTCACACTCAATAACTGCTATAGGATGTACATCCCATTGCTCAACAGGCAAAGCTGGGAGGACAAGCAAAACAGGAAACCCAGGGAGTACTCAGAAGGGCAATAACTTGTGTGCCTCTCAGGAGCTGGGGCACAATGCTGCCCTTGCCCAGGTGGTTTTACTGGCTCCAGCTGCAGATGTGTATCCACATCCTGCATATACATGCCTCCAACTCCCCAGAAGAAAATCTGGCAAAAGCCTATGCTGCTGCACTTCTCCCACTGAGTAGAAAAAGATCTGAGGTTTGTTTTTTCTAGCAAGAGAACTGGAGAAAGGTATGTTATAAATGAGAGAAAGCTAGCAGAAAAAAAATCCTTTACTTTCAGAACAATGTCTGATCTGCTGTTACTCGACAGGAGATGGAAAACATGATAAATACTAAGAACAAAGTATGAAATATCTTGTCAGGAATGCATGCTGCCAAACATAAGATACTTTACACAAAGAAGGGCAAAGAAAAACCTAATTCTTGCAGTAAGATCACTCCCAGCAGTACAAAATGGAAAAGATGAAAACAAAATACCAATTGGTCAGGGTAAACAGCCTGACTTACAGCCTCCAAGAAGCCATTACAAATTTAAACAGAAAAAGAAAATACTGCTTAATTTGTTTAATAAAAATAGTTTTGAATGGCCTGTATTTACAATGACGAGGAATTTGTTAAAATTCTTCTCTGTCATCACCTTTCCAAAAATCCTAAGACTGGTGCAGTAAGAATAAGTACTTTTGCTTTTTGCTCTCCAGCTAGTCAGGTACCTTCACACTGTATATGGCTGATGTGCCTCTTAAAAATTGCCCACCAGGTTCTCCATACAGCTTACTAACAATGTGATATAATGAATAAAATAATCCCACTATAAATTCAGTATTGTTTGAATCTAAATGCTGTTTCACACCTCAATACTACATGTAGTTTCAGGCAAAAGGGTCCTGCAGTGACAAAAAATTGTAACCTGCATGTATACTTGTAGATTTATTGATGGTAAGGGTTCAGATGCCCCCTAAAATCCCTTTAGACTCTCTTTATTTGCAAAACAACTCTATTTATGCATCAGTATTTAATTAAGATTTTAAATTTACCTACATTTCTTATTCCTTTTCCATCCTGACAACATGCAGCACAAATCCCCAAATACCTCCCCCTTATCTAAAACAGTAGCTATTTCCTTTTCTTACCTGTCATATTGCACGTCCTCTGATTACTCTCAAAATGGTACTGCCTTCGTGCCTGGGCAATGTACTCAGCTGCCTCTCGTTCCTGGATTTCTCTGATTTTCTTCTGCCCATATTTTCCCAGTAAATAGACTCCTACAGAGATATAGCCATATTAGAAGATGCTTTTAAAAAGTGAGAAAGGTTCTTTAACCGCTTTATTTGATTTTAAAGCTTAAGGGTGCATAGTGGGTTTTTTTTTTATATGGGGGTCTTGAGTATTTTAATAATTATTGGCAAAGCAATACTCAGAAAGAATGTTTTCAAAATTAATTAAAATGTCAAGGATTATGACTTGAATCAGGAGAAGAAACTTTCCTGAGAAGAGGTATCTAGCCATTCATAGAAGACATTTTTGGTACTACTGCAATGTGAACAACTAGTACTGAAGAGACTGAAACAAAAAAGAGAAGCAATGTAGGGTAGGAAAAAAAAGAAGAGAGAAAACAAACAGAAATGCATAGGTCTAGAGATGGATGAAAATTAAAATTTTTAAAAATATATATTTATAAAATTAGTAGAAGTTAGAAATAAAATTCAAGGACTAAAGATCACATATGAGAAAAATGTTATAGATCAGCACTTCTTTCATTTGGTCCTGAAACTTCTGTAGGAAGAACCTTAGTTTCAATGGGGCTTGACTGTGCCTGTTCTATTTTTGCCACACCTGGTTCCTACTTTCCAGCCACACTCTTCTCTTGAGGGCCTGACCATTCCTCATCACTCTCACTATGAATCTTCATTTCCATTAAGACACATCAAAAAAATCTTTGCTCTGCATTTTCATCTCTTCCAACATCCATCCCTCTGAAGTCTTCCCCAACTGCTTGTCCCACACCACCAGGGGTTCAGATATCGATCCAGGCTTCCCATCTTTCCTCATCTCTGCCCCCTTTCCTAAGCCATTCCTCAAGAAGCCACTACACCTTCTAGGCTTATCCTCAGCACCTTTGCCCACTGTAAGCTGCTTTCCATTAATTATTCCCCCTCCACCCAGGCCTTCTTACAGCACCAACCACGTGTCAGGCTCATCTGCTGCCTCCTGTATGCACTGGCAGCAGCAGTTTCCTACTCAAGTGTGTAGCCAGTGTTTTCTCATGAAAGATATGGAGGGGACACAGAGATAAGGGAGGAACAAACCCATGCAAAAAAAGACCATAGTACAAGTTAATAATCTGCTTCTGTGTGGACTAATACTTTAATTAATGAAGCTCCTCGACAGAGAGCCAGCTCCAAATCTGCCAGGTCAGTAAGAGCCCACAGAAGAAATGCAAGTAACAAATCAAGTATTTCTAATTTTTTTTTCCTCAAAGTACTTTCTAAAGTTGTAAATTTTCTTCAAAGTGCAATTTAGAAGCCAATAATGGAACAAATGAGGCATCTAACAGTTGCTCAAAGCTGAAAATTTCAAAACTAATTTTATAAACCAAATCTACAAAAACTTAAAAAAAAAAAAAAAAAACCAAAAAGAAGCCCCATCTCCCCCCCCACAAAAAAACCTCAACCAAAACCAAACACACAAACCCCATAAACAAATCCTAACTTCCCAAGGTTTTGAATTCAGCTACAATTTTTAGATTATTAAAACCTTCCAAAATATTCCCCAAAACTATAATCAGTGTTTGAAAAGCCTTGCCAACTTTGTGCTCCAATGTCCACAGCTGTAAAAAAATCCAGCTATTTATACTGGCAATATGCTTGCTCATAGGCAACTACAAGCCAGACCAGTCTGGAACAACCACAGGCACTTCCATTTCCCAAAAGCCTCATAAAATAGAAATGGGTAAGTCTCTCCCTCACTTCAGCCTTTGGGCAGACTGCCCATCTGCCATATGAAATATTCACTTCACTAGATGCAAACTTTAATATTATGGGTCCATATACAAAAAAATGCAATTCCACCAATTAATTGTTAATCAAAAATGAGACTTCACAATCAAGATTATTTTAATCTAAAATGTTACCAGTTCCTGCCAAGGATATCTGTTTAGAATACAACTGTCAAGTTACTGGGTTTTTTTCAGCTAACGTACTGAAATAGAAACAATTTTTTTAGCATTACTGATCAATTCTTGAACACAAGATTTTCCCAACCATTTTACCCCACTACATTTTTCACATTACATTAAGATCGAGTCATTTGTCCAAATTGCTACTTTTGTTTACTTTCCCTGCACCCCAAAATAAATCCTTTTAACTCCAGGTTTAGTAGCAGAAAAGTCATAAGTAGAGCATATTTATCTCAAATCAAAGTGTTGCTTCCAAAGGATATAGGTGCTATAGACTTCAGGGTGCTTCCCAGCTGGCAAGTAAAGCACCACAGAGCCACTCACACACACACAAACACAAGATTTCCTGAATGTAGACAGACATGAACGTCAGAGCAGGCATGCAATCAGTTCAAGAAGAATCATGTGTGTGCCCTGGAGGGATGCACAGGAGCAGCAGCTTTGAGATTGAGACAGCTAATTGCTTAACACCGGCTTGTTAGGGCTGTGTGCCTACTCTGTACTCAGAGCTGCTGTGGCCTGGGAGGGTACAAAGTTGCAGTAGCTGTCACCCAGGTTTAACAAGGAGTCTCCAGATAAAAACACTTGTCCAAAACAATGCAACCCATCGTTTACACAATTCAACACAACAATACAATACAACATCGTTTCTCCCTCCCTTCCCTGTACTAAAGTATTAACTTTGACCCATTGTTAACAGATGTTGCTTGATCCAGGATTATCCTTTTCTCTGGAAAGTGATGCATTAGAAGTTAACCAAAGGAAAAGCTGCTAGGCACCACCCACCCACCCACCTTAAGCAAACCCAGCGAACAGCAGTAAGCTTGAGGTGGGGTTGCCAGCAGCAGACTCCCTCTGTTATCAGCCGCAGGGCTTGTAAGCACCTCTAAGTGGCCTGGAGGACACAGCAGTCACTTGTGAAACTCAAGCCTCAGCTGTGCCAATGAACTTCTGCCCACTGCACTCACTCCTGAGAACAACAGCAGAGCCTCTGCAAGTCTCTGGCTTATGAGACATTTCAAGGAGTTGCCAGCCAGGGGGTTGGCTTACAGGGGTGTTTGCATTTTTCTTCAGGACGACCACGTGTATCTGTATTAATATGTTGCATTAATTCAGAGGACTTGACAATGATACAGACTCTAAGTCCGGACTAATTCTGGACTTAGAAGTCCAGAATGAATATATCACATAAAATCATCATGTGGAGTTGGGAACAGGACCAGAGAAAGCCACATCCAAAAACTGCCATGATGCCAAGTCAGCTAACAAACCTGTAAAAAACTAAGCTGACGTTTTGAACGTCTCTTCTTATAACCATGCAAAGCCAATATAATCTTTTTATAACAACTAATATAACTTAGTTTTGCTGCTCAGTATAGGATAGGAGGTCTGCAAAAAGTTGCAGCAGCAAGATTTATTCATGTCTACTGAGCTTAACTGTTGTATAGATGGAACTTCATGCTGAATCTTCCCATATGTTTCACACAAAACCAGGAATTAGGAAAATTCAGAAATAGTGAGGCTGTGCAGGAGATAATTCCTATGCAAACTTTTTTCTATCTTCATCAAAATATAAACTACAGAAAATACTATAGTCCCAACACATCTGATTTAGAGGGTTCAGAAACAGATCAGTGATTAACAAACCCATCACCTGAAGTCAGATCCTTCAAGAACAGGAACCTCACTAAGGATCTCAAACTACAATTGATACTGTTTTACAACTGATCTAGAAAGTGAAACGTATTTACATATGCACTGGCTGTCTGTGCTGGATTTGGCTGGGATAGAGTTAATTTTCTTCACACCACCTGGGAACAGTGTTGGTAGTAGAGAGTTGTTTCCGAGATGCTGAACAGGGCTTAGACAAAGCCAAGGCCTTTGCTGTCTATCACACCACCCCACCAGCAAGGAGCCTGGGGATCAGAAGGAGCTGGGAGGAGACACAGCCAGGACAGCTGATCCCAGAAGGTCAGAGGGACACGCCACATTACAGGATGTCATCTGTGCAGTAAAATTAGGGGGGATACAGGGGGAGGGGGGAGCGTGTTCAGGGACAGCTGAGCATTGGTCAGGCCTGATTCTCTATCTCATTCCACTGGAGAGAAGGGGTGTGTGTTTGTATGTGTCTGAGTGGCTCTGTGGTGCTTTACTTGCCAGCTGGGAAGCACCCTGAAGTTCATAGCACTTATATCCTCTGGAAGCAACACTTTGATTTGAGATAAATATGCTCTGATTTGTCTCCATATCCCTCTTTGGCTGAAGTACTGTAGAGTCTCTTCCCACCCAAATGTAAGCAATGCAAGGAGTTTACAAAGTCTGCAGGCTCTTACATGTTCACCTAGTGGCCTCCAAGAGGTAGGGTATTTCTCACATCACATAAGTTATGGCTTCCCTCTCCCTCAGCCCTTTCCCTTCTTCACAGGTGGAACAGAGGGCTGAACAGAAGAATGGGATATAAAGTAATAAGGGATGGGATAAAAATGGGATATAAGGTAATTAGGAGAAATCAAGTTTTCAGGAAACCTCTTTTATAACCCTAAGTAACTTTTGCTCTCACTGTCATACTTACATGGGGGGAAAAAGGGGAAAATCTCAGTTTTAAGAATTTTATTATGCAGAAATTGTGCTGACACACAGAAGCCTGCATCCTTCCAGGACACAAACAGCTTTAAAAGTTGTGGTTTGTTCTTATGTTCAAGCAAGCTATGCATCAAGGGACATACAATTGTCCTTTTATGGTTGAAAGCCATCTTTAAAACATGCTGGCAGGCACTAAAATCTTAATATCTTGGTAACACTGGGTCTCACCAGAACATATTTAATGCCCCTGTGCTTACTCACAAACCAAGCCAACTTTCTCTGCTAAGCAGAGAGATTTCTGATCTGAAATGCTTTTTCTGCAGGCTAAAGGTTGCAACAGATTAAACTCAGCAATAATTAATGCACCACTGAAATCAGAACCATACATTCCAGACACACCCTGAGCTTGTTCTTCTACTCTAGCAACAGAATTTCAATGCTGAATCATTTTGTAATATCTACTGAGATCTACCTTGAATGCTGAGCACTGAGATAAAATCTACTTTAATCAAACTATCCAATAAACACCTGAACCTAATGTGTCCTTGCAGCTCCATCATGCTCTCTTTTTCTCTACTTTCCATATTTGTAGTGGGTTAGATCCCAGACCACCAGGTTTTGGTTGCTAGAAGAGATTTAAGTCTCTTCAGTATGCAATGTATTTTATATTGTTAAAGAAAGAACTTCTAAAGACAGGGTTTGTACAGGGTCTTTGCTAAGGTGAGGCCTTCTCAACCACACTCTGTGGTTAAGGGGGAGTTACACATATTTTTCAGTTGCTTTTTCCCTCAATTTGAGCTCTTATTTAATGAGATTTGTATCTTCATAAGCAGTAAAATCTGTTGTAGTGTTGGGATTGAAAGAAATTGCATGAAGAATGACAGCCACTGATAACACACACGGAATACACGTCAGTAGAGAGAGGAAAAGCTACCAACCAACTCTGATTTCGGTGCAGTTATTCAGTAACACAACACTGATACAATACTGTATCAGTAATAATGTAGAAACTCTTCTGTACCGTCGAAAGAATCATTAAATAGTCACATTAATTTCTGACCACGTACCAATTAAGGACTTAAAGCCACTAAATTTTGTGATGTCCCATTTTCCTTGTTATACCCTCCTTCCCAGAATATGCACCTGTAGCTCTTAAAAAAACCCACAGAAATGTAGATTCCAGGCTCTGCTCTTAAGTCAGCAGATTTGGATTTCCTTAAATCATTCAGCCACTTCCAAATATTCTGTCTCCATTTAAAAGCACTGTGTAAGGTTGCATTCCATCTTTCAAGATTCGGCAGTATTTTTTGGAGAGTCCACCATGGATCTCAGAGTTCTGATTCACTGGTGGTGGCATTACTGTAGCTCATGGGGGTTTTTTAAGATCTGATCCATACCTATGCAGATGACCAAAGCACCCAAGATTCAGCTGCTGAACAGCTATAAAGCAGCACTCTGCAGTAATTCACTCCATCTCCCTGCCTCCCTTAAAATACCACAGTGCAAAGCTGCTGCTGGTGGCAGCTAATGATGTTCATCTGCTTGTGGAAGCCCAGATTTACTTCAGCCTCAAATGCATAAAAAGCAATTCTCTACAGTCCTCAAATACTACATGGCCTGAAGAAATAGATAATTGATCCATGCTGCAGAAAATGATAGCATAGTTTAATATTTTCAGTCAGAAGTTGAAATGCTTATTAGAGGAAGAGCATCTTGGGTTGCTTTTTTAGGGTTTTTTTGTTTGTTTGGGGTTTTTGTTTGCTTCGGTGTTTAGGTTTTTTTGTTTGGTTCTGGGTTTTTTGGTTTTTGTTTGTTTGGTAATTATTTAAATGACATTAGTTTAGGCTATAATTATTATTTTAAGCACACTTCAGTGAGTAGCATTTTAGTGAAAGGGACACTGAGCTGTATACAAACAACACCAATCATAAGGAAAAAAACTGCAAACTCAGTTATGCTAGGTTGGTTTGCAGGCTGGCAGAAGGCTGTTCATGCATGAGGAATTTAAGATTTCAGACTATGAGAGCCACAAGTTCCCAGATACCTGCTTTCCCACTTGGGAACTTATCCATGTTTACTTGTTGAAACTGGGAGAAGTGATTTTTTACTATTCCACCACTCTCACACAGACAGTTGAAGAGGAGACAGAACATCTTCCAGGTGATAGCCTGGTCTATGAAAGCAAATCTGTTTACTTAACGTGGTGGGCTGCAAATGTGGCAATAAACATGAGAGCTCTGAACTCACAGAGCCACAAAACCTGCAGGTGAAGGGGTAAACTGGAGGAGCAGTCTGACCAGTATGGCAGTAACCATCACCCAGCCTGTCATTATGGATTAACTGGCACTCTTCGGAAAACCCCAGAAGGAATTAATGATGAAAGAATGCAGATGACACAAGAACCACGGCAAGCCAGAAGTAAATACAATTCACCTTCACTGCGGACTCCACCTGAACATATGGCAAAATATACTACAAAAGCCCCCCAGCCCTCAGAACATTCAACTGTTCAGGCAAGTTCCAGTTCTTGGAGAAGGAAGGTGTCATTTACACAGGACAGAAGAACATTTGAAGCCTGAGTGCACAAAGACATGGCTGTGCCTTTTGAGGAGCATCTGATCTCCAGCTGCACAGCTGTGCACTTCATTGTTAAACAGAGAGACAGATCCAATGTGCTCTTTTAAATCTACTTCCAACTAAAAACAAACCAAAAACAACCTCAACGGAAGGTGGAGCTTACTAGACCATAACCAGCTTACAGGTTCAACAAGAGCCTTAAGGGAGAAACTGCTTGAATAATTAATGCAAATCCTCTCTGTGAAAGTTTTGTGTCTGCAACTGATCTTTATTTGTCCAGAGAAGGGCAACAAAGCTGGTGAAGGGTCTGGAGCACGTGTCCTATAAAGAGTAGCTGGTTGGGGGTGTTTAGCCTGGAGAAAAGTAGGCTCAGGGGGAGCCTTATCACTCTCCACAAATACCTGAAAGAAAACTGTAGCCAGGTGGGGTCGGTCTCTTCTCCCAAGTAACAGAACAAGAGCACATAGTCTTAACGTGTGCCAGGGGAGGTTCAGGTGTGTCATTAAAGATCAGACATTGGAATGGGCTGCCCAGGGAGATGGTGGAGTCGCCGTCCCTGGAGGTGTTTAAGGAAAGACTGGATGTGGCACTGAGTGCCATGCTCTAACTGACGAGGTGGTGTTCAAAGGTTGGACTTCTTGATATTTTTTCCAGCCTAATTGATTCTGTGATATTTGACAACTCGCCTCAACGCACAAGTCACATATGAAAAGCGGAGGTTTTCATCCTCCATCCCAAAAACACCACCAGTGTCACCCACACTTTGCGCGCTTCAGCGTTGTTTCAAAGGAACGCCATCACCCGCCGTAGGAGCACCTGGGCAACCCGAGTTCCTGTCTTTTAGGGCTTAAGGGACGGCGCGCAGGTTCCCTCCCAGCCTCGGAGGAAAGCCCTGCTGGCACCCGGGCTCTCCCGGCGGCGGACGAGGAGTATTCGGCGTCCCCAGGCGGGCACAGAGCCCGTCCAGCCGGCGTGGGGCCCGCCTGGCCCAGCGCCAGCTCCGAGGGGGCCGCTCCGGCAGGAGCTCCGAGGGGAGGCCCCGAGCCCGGCAGCGCGCTTCCCCCGTATCATCGCCCCCGCCCCTCGACCGGGCACTCACCGCCAAGGAAGGTGCCAAGGACGAGGCATTTCTTCTTGTGCCGCTTAAGAAAACTCCAGAGCGACTGGAGCATCCTGCGAGCCCGGCCGGCCCCGGCCCGGCCGCCCCTCGGGTCCCCGCGGCGGCGGAAGGGGCGGAGGCGGCGGCGGCACCGCCCGCAGTGCCCCGGAAGCAGCGCCCGGGCCCGGTATGGCGGAGGCGGGGGAGGCGGCCCTGCTGGCCTGGATGGACCAGGCGCTCGACATGGTCAGTGCGGGTCGGGGCTCCCCGCTGTCCCGCAGGGAAACGCGGGGAAACGCGGGGAGCCCCGGGCCCCTCAGGGCAGCGGGAAGGGCGGGGAATGGGGGCCGGCGGAAGCTCCTCCCACTGCTGTAACGCAGTCCTGTTCCTCTCGCGAGTCTGTCTGTCCGTCTGTCCCGCAGGCTAAGGAGGCGCTGGAGAAAGGGGAGGTTCCCGTGGGCTGCCTGCTGGTCTACAACGGCGAGGTCATAGGCAGGGGCAGGAACGAGGTCAACGAGACGAAGAACGTGAGTGCCGTGGCTTTGCCGCCCCTGCCCCGCGCCGCGCTTGTCCCGGTGCTGGGTCTGAAACGTGCTCTCCTAAAGTCACCTCGGGGTTAAGAGTGAGAAATGAGTGTGCAGCCTCTCCTGATGAAGTTCTGTCCACAGGCCAGAGCAAAGAGCTATCTCCTGTACATTTTAGACCTGTTGCAACCTTAACCATCAAATTAGCTATAAGCTCTGGTGCTGAGAGACCCGTTAGTGCCAACAGGGATTTGGTACAACTGGAAGTCGTGTATAAATTAATCTGACTGCAGGATCTGGCTGTAATTTATATTAGATGCCTCAAATCTGAAAATATAATAAAAAGTTAAAATGAATCTTCTAAGCTGAAAAATGTAACAGTAAAGATGAATCATTATAGTAATTTGTTCTGCAGGACAATCTGTAATGTATTAAGAGGATTCTAATACAGCTTTAAGAAAGCCAAGGGACCGAGAAGTTAGGTGTCTCACGTTACACCATTGTAAGCACTGTGGGGAAGCAGACACTTTTTGGGAAAATCATGCCAGAGATAGTAATATTGTGTAGAAATCACATGTTAATAGAACATAACTGTCAGGACTGATAACAAAATCAAAATCAACTTAGTGTCAGGGGAGATTTCAGGCGTTTTTGGTGTCAGGGCTGTCTGAAGGTACGTACTAAAATGCAAGAATCTGATTTAAAAACAGCTGGATTTTGGAAACAGTAATCTGTTAATATCGCTGAAAGCCAAGCTTTTTTGAATTGCTGCTCAGCTCAAGTTTCAGTTCTTTTGCGGCTCAATTTTCATAAATGTTTATATTATAGTGATTGGAAATGCTGGGTACTTAGTGCTTCTAAATTTTTTATCAGATACGTAATTGGTCCATGTAGTCTGAAAAAAATCTAAGCTTGAAAGCAGTACTTGTTATGAAATATGAACATAGGAAATTGTTTTCAGTTTTCTCCTAACGATTTCTGGCATTATTTAGGGAACATCCTGGAGAAAAAAAACAATCCTCTTGAACCACTGAGGCATTTCCAGCAGACATCATAAATGTCAAGGTCTGTTTTTAAACTAATTTATTGTCCCACCTTATACTGAAGGACTTCTCCAGAACATCATTCCTCAGATGGCTAAAAAATATCTGATTTCCAGTTTCAAACTTTTAATGTTCTGTTTATATCTCCCTGTTCTTGTGCCAGCACCGTCCATTATTTTACATCACTTGGATGTATTTAAAGTCTTATTCCTTTTCAGCTTTTGCTTTTCTCAAGCCAGCTGTTTAATTTCCTCTCAGAAGACATTCTGGCTTTCTGTGTTCATTAGAATAATTCTTTTACATAGCCATTCCAGCTTTGATTCATTTTTTCTTGACTTCACTTAACCAGAACTCTTAAGAACACTTAACTGGAATTTTATTCCAGATGGACTTGCGCTTTGTTTGATAACAACAGTACTTCAATTCTCCCTGGAAGAAAGTCCACCCATGTTTTCTGGAGCTTCCTTGGTCTTTTATGCTGTTTTGTTATTCTTCACTTGTTATTTTGAATTTGCTTCTGTCTTGAAGGCCATCCACCTCCTGAATGACACTCTCACCCTGTCACTTCTCGTGATGTCTTTCATAGTACAAAAGACATCACATCATCAGCTGTTTTCTGCAGGGGTTTTTCCAGTTAATGCCAGTGACACAACTGAAAACATTTAAGCCAAACGATCGTTGAGTGTCTGTGGTAATGAGTTCCCTCTGGACAAATATTTCCTCTGTCAATGCAATGTCTCTTCTTTTCCTGCTCATCTTACATTCCTTGCATTAGGCTGTTTTCTCCACTCACAGTAATTTCACAGTTTGTGCTGTGCCAGATGCGCTGGAGATGTCCAGAGAGACTGATGTTTCTCTTGCCTAGAAAACAATTTGTCAAAGCTATCTAGTCTCAGCTATCTTAATGGCTTTTTGTTTAGTTTACCTTTTATAAGGACTAGCCCTTATAACACTACTTTTAAAGGTTTGTTATCTTGCCTGCTTTACTGTTGAGACCCTCCTGGATCTGTAGATGTCAGGATTGTATGACACATATCCTTCTTGGTTTTTATTACAGTGACTCTGTTTGCTCTGAAGGTTTCACTCATGTAACACTCTGCCTTGACGAAGTAAAGCATTGCTGTGAGACTGGCAGCTTTCTGGCCTCCAAAATGCAGCTTTATAGCATACTGACTTCTTTAACTCCATGAAAACTTTGTTCCTTCCTTGAAGAAGTGATCATTTACCTAATTAGATCTTTGGTCCTTCCCTGCAATTCTGCCTTTGGTCAGGAATCCGCTTGCCTCTGAGCCTTTTGTCAAATAAATTCTGCCTTCTCCTTAAGCAGGTCCCTGTGTCCTCTGATGTAATGGGCTGAAGTTAGGAGCAGGTGGTGTCTTCTTTATGCCCTCATTCATTATGTTCCTAAACTGCTCATTTTGGCAAAATATTTAGTTGCCAAAAACTTCGGTGTATTCAGGCTATCACTTGTCACTCCGCATATTTTTTGGTTTTTTTTTTTTTGTCTGCCATATCTACAGCAGAACACATTCATGTCAGAAGTACTGCTGCTTACCCTGTGGAAGTTATTTGCAAAATTTCTGATCATTGCATTCTTCTGGGAGAAGTTACTTTTGGGAGGAGTCAGTTTGCATACAGCTGTGTTTGGTTTATTTTATTTTTTAGGAGCATGGCTGTGGCATCAGCATTTCAAAATAGACATGACACTACTTGTCTTCCTTGGGCAACAGTGCAGCAAATGTCTGTGTAAGACATTGGGTTTAGAGAGTCTGGCAATTCATTCACAAGCGTGTGCCAGTCCTGTGTTCCCTCTGGCAGCCCCCACACTTACTTGTTCACAGTCTTGCCTCAGACCAACCTGAAAATTTTCTCCCTTACAGCATATGTGACCCTGTCCATCTAGAAATGTTTTTTTGGTATTTTTATTCCAACACGTGATCAAATCATTCACTTCCCAGTAAAGTGCTCTCTGTCTTAGGTCCTTTGTTGATACACACAGACATCTCCTCTTTGTTCTGTCCTCTTGGGTCATTTTACCAAGTGTCTTGCAGTCACAGTAGGGGATAATTGAATATGAAGTATTGTTTGTGTAGTGAAGCCCCAAAATAACACAGAAATTTGAGCTTTGGGCCCCTTTACTCTTACTTGTTAATTACAGTCTAAAATTTAGAAAGTAATCTTTTTAGGGCAGTGTGATACCTTTATTGTCTGTGAAACGTTTGCCACAGTTTGGGCACTGTCAATGCTTTACCCCACTGAGTCAGCTTTTTTCCTTTGGTACACCATTTGCCACTCTGTAACAATTCTCATTTTCCCTTGCTACTCTTAACCTGCTTTTGTTTTCTTGGCTTTAAAACAGTGTGTAATAGTTGGCAAGTTAAGCTTATGAATTGAGTCAGTGATTCAAAATTAAAATAATCCCTCTTGTATGTCACTTTATACGCAGCAAGTCAAAAAAAGCTTAATACAAAATAAAATTTTAAGACAGACTTGGAAGGTCAGTTTTTCCCTTTTATCTTTTCTTTAAGATGGACCTTTAATAGGTTGTGTAAGGAGGGAGCTCAAGAAACAAGTGTAAACCTTCCCCTTGCACATCCTTTCCCCTTCTGGAAGTGAATAGCTTGGGGACTTCCAGAGCCCAAGACTATATCTGGATCATTGTTTCTGATAGCTATCTGTGCACATATCCTCCATGAATTTGTCTAAGCCATTTTTGAACTCATTTATGTTTTTGGCTTCCATAGCATCCTGTGGCAAGGAGTTTCACAATATAATTATATAATTTGTGAAAGAGTACTTCCTTTTGTTTGTTTTATATCTGCTGCCTGATAATTTCATTGGGTGCTCACTTGTTATGAGAAATAATAAATCACAGTTATAACTGTGATTTTTCTACATTTTTCTTGATTATTTTAGAAACCTCTACTGTAGTCCTCTTAACTTGCAGGACTATTGACTGGATCTGTTAAGAGCCACGGTCTAATTAGTCTCTAAATGGAGACTGTTCTGTAACTTGCATAATCCTTTCTCACCCTGAGGTGAATTTGTCCTGATGTTCCTGTGCAATCAAGATATGGCATGACCAAAACAGTGTGTTTTACTTAAGATATGGGCACACTGGTGTGTAGTAGTGTTCTATATTAGTGTAATCTCGTTTGTGTAGCTGTCTGCTATTACTGCAGAAGCTGGTAGGACCTGCAGCAGCTGCATGGCCTTTCTAGGAGTTTTAAAATGTTTTTGAACAGTATTAAACATAGCAGTAAGCTATGACTGCTTTGCCATGTATTGCAGAGCATCCCAGTGTTATCACCACAGATCTTCACAGTGCTAAACATTAACCCAAATTCATGTTTTGTGAGGAAGCTATCAAGGGTCATATAAGGACATACAAAATCGAAGTACAAATATAATCTGGATTGATTAAGTCTTACTCTAATGCTTGTGTCAAAAACATCCTTTTTTTCAGAACAGATAAAAAAAGAAGGAAAAACTAATAGTCTTAATTCAAAGAAGCATCATGCTCTAACTGAAGAGTCCTTTCAAAACTAGTACATCCTGAAATTTTTGCTGTGATATTTCATTGGCATAACACAGTGCTGCAGACATTTCAGAGTGCTACTGGGACATTATTGATTGCTTTGGTCTCTGCTAATAAAGTCAACACTTCTGTTCAGGTTTTTGTGCCATAGATATTGAGATACTAATCATCATTCAGATGTCTGGGATTAAAAAAAGAGAAATTAATATTCCTTTGTCTTTTTGTAATCAGTCATATGCTGAAATCCCTGCCTATTACTTGAGGGACTTAATGTACATGTATCCCCAGGCAGCATTAAACCTGAGGCAAACTGAAAATGTTGTGTGTACAGAGCACACCAGGCAGTTGTAGAAACATGATGAAATTGTTGCATGTTCATAGTGTATTCATTCCTTGTGAGCACAGGAGTATTGTCAGAGGGAGGAAGAGGTACCAGCGAGGAGCATTTGTTAATATTTCCAGAGAAAATAATCCAGCCTGTATTCTTGCTTTTGGAAGTAGAGCAGGCTATGGGCTACATCAGTTGTGCCAGTGAGCTTGCTGTGTCCCTTAAGCCTCAAGGAGAGCTTTCATGTCTTGCCTCACTGTGCTGGTATGACTTAGAGAGGAGAACTTCTGAGCATGCTCCTCTGCCTTGGAAAAAGTGGAAGAAAAAACTGTCACTTGTAGATCTTGTGTGCTACACACAAGAGGTTGGGGTTGAGTATTTTCTTTCTTGGACTGAGTATTTTTTCTGCAATCTGGGTGCTATAAAATGTCTTTTGCAACTTGAACCAGCAAAGAGCATTACATTACTTCTATAACAAAAGTGAATAAATGCAAACTTTAAAGAAAAAAACTTATTTTTATCTTCTAGGCTACTCGACATGCAGAAATGGTGGCAATCGACCAGGTCCTTGACTGGTGCAAGCAGCACAAGAGGGATTACAGGGAGGTGTTTCCGCAGCTGGTGCTGTACGTCACTGTGGAGCCCTGTATCATGTGTGCAGCTGCTCTGCGCTTGATGAGTATCCTTTCCTGCTGACTCACACTGGGAAACTCGGGGTCAAACCATTGCTCCTGTCACAGTGAACCCACAAAGAAAGGCTGGACAGTGTCAGGGAAAGCCATGAGGGGTGGTCTGAGGGTCTGCACCCACCTCCATGATGAATAGCGAGGGGCTCAAGAGTGAGAGAGAGATGGTGCAGTTATGACAAACAACTGTTAGAGATTAAACATACATTTTAGAGATGTTTGTTAGAATGTAAAATGAGCTAAGTGGACTTCAGTGTTCAGTTTTGAATGTTGTATCAATCAGTAAACCTTGTCTTTGTATGACCCTACTTTGGGGATTCATGCTTTCCCTTTTCTGAGAAAGGCTGGATGTGCATCTTCAGCGATACATCTTAGATCATTCAAAAGTAAGTTCTGATTTTATGAGGGAGGAACTGTAGCTCAAGCTAATTTAGTTTGAAGAGTACTAGCACATTTTAGGAAATTTGGTGACTGCCTAGATCGGGCTTCTGTACTTCCTGCTTGTTTTTCACTTAATACCTTGACTCACTCCCATAAATTCCACGGGTTGTGTATGGCTGTCGAAATGAGCGATTTGGAGGCTGTGGCTCCGTTTTGAGCATCTCATCTGATGATATGGTGGACTCAGGAGACCCATTTGAAGTAGGCTGTAAAATGTTTCCCTTTGTTTTCCAGCTAGGGTACTGTGCCTGGCTTTGCTACCAGGCTTTTAGAATCTTATGCATTACTTTAAGAGGACAGATGGAAGATGATCAAAGTTAAGTAAACTTGGCCTAATCAGAAAATAATGTAAAAAAAATTAGGTCCTAAAAGAAAACTGAGGAAACCCTGATGACAGTCTTAAATTATTTAAAAGGATGTGTCAAAGGGTAAGGGAAAGAATTATGCTTGTGGAACAAGGTAAGAATTTAAAATATGTGCAATACTTAAAACAGTAAGTATATGCTACAGGAAGAGATGGGGGAAAATTATTTTAAGCTGCAGAATGTACAAACACATAATCAATAAATATCAAGTAACAGCAACTTATAAAATTACTGGGTTTTAGCTGAGCCACTGGAAATGATTGTATTTTTGTTTTCAGTCTGTGTGTTTATGAGGTAAAATGGTAAAATGTATTAGCTTAGACTTACTTCATGTAATTCAAATCCCAAAATAAATCTGAACTGCAACAGTAGCAGAGGAAATTCATTTTAGCTATCAAGAAACTTTCTGAATAGTAGGGATACTGAAAGACTGAACAGTGTCTGGGATGATTTAGGCATATTTGTCATATGAGAAAGGCTGGACAAGCATTCAGTGGGGGTAGAGTATAACTAAATCCAGGTGCTTTACAGCATGATGCTACCTATGTACCCATACATACATGTAGAGAGTATTTATAGCATTTTATTTATTACATTATTCACAGTTGTACATGATCTTGCCTTATACAGTGATACTGATTCCTGGAGTTCTTTTCCACATTTCACATTAATGATTTAATGAATGTGAAAAACAAGTAATGTGTTTCAGCATCGTAAATAAGCACTAAAGGCTCAAGGAATTTCAGTCAGGAAAACAATACTGTTTGGCACTCCAGTGTAAACATATTAGGCATCTTTCTGTCAGAGTGTCAGTGAGACTAACATCTGAATTAACTGGAGTAGTTGGTACTGGAAAAGTGTTCATTTGCTAACATTGGCATGTGGTATTTCATTTTTTTATACATTCAGAAGATAGAAAGGAGAAGGTTCTTGATACTATGAAATCTTTGTTTCTGTAGGCAACTGCAGTGGAATGTATGGGAGTAAATACTTATTTTCTAGCATAGGTGGAGATTTATTTAGTGTGAGTGTCATTTAAATGCTTTATCATTAGTGTTCATGGCATAGAAGAGTATTTTAGAAGGACCAAAAAGATCTAAAAGGTGACTGTTAGAAATAAAGAATAGATATGTGGATGAGTGTTTTCTGTCAGGAATCTTATCTGCAAATACCTAGGTGTATGTCTCTTATGTTTCCAAGTGCTTGAGGAGTATGGGAGGTTGGAAACACATTAATAATAAAGAAACTGTAGATTTCATAAAAATTTTTACATAATTTACTAAGAAAGCTTGTTTTACCTAATATTAAGTGATTAGGGAAATTACTTATTCTATTAAGCCTCAACATAGTGGTTTTAAAATGTATTAGGTATAAAACTGAAAAGGAGATTTTTTTTTTTGACCCCGAAGTTGACAGTACAGTTGTTTAAAATTATTCTGTACTGAAGGCATTATTGTGAAGCATGGAATACATTTTCTCAGATGTGCTCACTAACATCATTCTAATTTGAACAGTGCTCTTCTGGCTATCGTGCTGAAGAAGCAGTGGAATTGTTAAAAGCTTTTTACAGACAAGAAAATCCCAATGGTAGGTTTTACATTAATGCATCCATTTTGATCCCAACCTAATTTAAAAGAGTGTTGGCACTGGAATTACTGTAATTCACTTCTGATGATTCCTCTCCTTTCCTGTTTCTTGGCAGCACCAAAATCCAAAGTAAGGAAAAAGGATCGTCGTCAGTAGCCCTACACTGGTGGGACACAGAAAATACCAGAAAATGATATGTGAAGGTTTCTTCAGCATGGTGCTTTTTTAAAATGTGCAGTTCAGTCAAACTCTGTTTAATTTTCTCGACAGAGTTTTTACTAATAGGATACTTAGTACCTGTTCCTGCGTTTTTATATTTATGATTTCTTGTTATCATGACAAAAGAAAAGAGTAAATGGCTGTTTTTAAAAAGAGGAAAATTGGTGGTTTAAGTCTACTTGTTTTCAGACAGATCCATTAAAATGGTGCTTCTGTACAGCACATTCTAGAATATTTTTTTCCTTCTGTGTGTGGAGAAGCATCTTGCTTTTCAATAGCAAATGTTTGCTTGGGCAGGCAAAAAACTCTCTTGGAAGGTTACATTTGTAAATCCTTTACAGTCTGTGTGTGTATATTCATTCAAAAGGCATATAAAGGAATTGTACAGTCCTTGAAGACTTAAGACCATTGCAAATGTTTCCTCATTTTTTTCTACCTTAGCACAAGCCAGATTTTCAGAGGTTGTTTCTGAAAGTCACATACCTGTGTAGGCAGGGACATACACACAATCAAATGTCTGTTTGTGTCTGCTGTTGCTTAATAAGGATAAGCAAATATCACTTGGCTGCACAACACCTTCATACAAAGTTGTGGAGAAACTCTCCACAACTCTCTTTAGACTGTCCACTACCTCTTGTGAATGTCAGTATAAGAAATAATTTATTTTGAAGAACCCACTAAGAAGTTGTTCTGAGCTCCTAAATTATAAAAATTATATACTATATATTTTTATATATATACATATATATAAAAGTATATGTGTATATATATATATATATATATATATTATATATATAATCTAAATTATAGTAACCAAAATGGGCAAATACAAGTTAAAACATGGAAATGAAGTTGGTAATAACATGAGTAAAATATATTTAAGACACTTATCTTTTCATAGTGCTGGTTGGCTTTGTCATTTCCGTGTACTTTGCTTGGCCATGCAGTAATTTATAATCCAGAAGAGGGCCTTCAAGTTCCACTAATGAATTAAGAATACAAGTACGGTTCAGTCTTGATTGTATATCTCTTATTGGATACTTACATGAAGGATGACATTGTTGGTAGTTTATTTGGCTGTTACTCAAAAATTTGAGAAATGCTGTAGCTTTTTTTATGTTGAAGAATGTTCAAAATTTTTTAACTATAAAAACTGAATACAGGTAAATTTTTTTGATTTTTCAAATAAATACTTTCAAAAGTGTTTTTAATAAGAATATTAAAACCATTACTTTGTCACCATTGTTCTTAATAACTTGCATTTTATGTTTTTACTTAATGTTTACAAAATGACATGGGAAAGATGCGTTTTTACCCTAATAGCTATTTTCAGAGTTTAGAAATAGTATTTCTTTGCCTTAAGCCCTTTAACTGATGTCAGTAGCCCCTCCTATTCTCCTGACCATTACTTAGAGCCATCTTTGAGTCCCATTCCATAAACAAAAGTTATGACTGTGTTTGTAGATTTAATCTGCCTCAGAGCTCGAAGGGCTTGAGAACCAGACAGCTAAGCTGGAAAAGCTATTTAGGAAAAGACCATTTTTAATGACTGGGATGGCTTTATTGGAAAGAAACAGGCATGCCTGTGTTTATGGTATTTGGCTGGTGATAGAAGATGGCAATTTATCACTATAGATATATTCACATCTCAGCTGGACCATAATTTTCTTACACCTTGAAGAAATCATTGAAGTCCAAATTAAAGACATCAGACATCTGGCTCGTCACTGAGATCAGTGACAGTAGGAATCAGAGCCTTCATACTGATTTGAACCACAACCTAAATCTCTCAACATCGTTTCTTTTTCAGAGGGACTGTGAACACTTTCCCATTGCCTTCTTTCAAAGAAGGATGTTGTTATTGGAACATGTGTGACAGTAGGAGCCATGTAAATAAGTAGAAAGATTACTGGTAGTAGGACAAAACACATTTTAAAAGCTTTGTCCAATTTTTCAGCCCTTAAGTTGGAACAGAATTTTTTTGTCAGTGATAACCTGTCACTTAATAAACAGTTAAGTCTTGTGCAAAGCCAAAAGAGGCTGAAGTGGATGAGAAAAATTTCTTTTGAGTGTGATCAAGGCTAATAATGTGCATCTTGGAACAGAGGCATGGAAGAAAAATAGTGTAGCACAATAAAAACTGTCGTTTTTCAGAAAGGTTATAAAAGATACTTCTGTTTAATGTAATGTGTAATCAAAAGAAAAATGGTCTAGTATTGAGATAAATTTGGATGGGAGGAGGGATTTGGTTTTGCTCCTTTTGTTGGTTGGTTGATTGGGTTTGAGTTTTTTAGCATAATAATTAGCTTGAGGAACAAACTGCTGAAAGCTTACACCGGAAGCAAAGATGGAACCTGTTCACCTGAAAATCCTGCTACTTAGCCAAGTAAGAACAAATGCAGATAGGCAGGTATTTTTATAAATCAACAAATCAGCTCCTGTGTAAACACGAGCCCCTCCTCAGAGCTGTGCAGCTGGCTCCTCCTTGCTCACCCAGGCAGTGCTCTCCTCCCTCCCTGCAAATGGCCATGCCACCACACAGCAGGAGCCCAGCAGGCTGGTCCTGTGCCACTGCCCTCAGAGGTGCCTCAAGCAGGTGTCCCAGCCTGCTGTGCCACTGCTCTTCCTAACCACGACTTTTGAGCTTCTCAGCATGTTTTTTGAGTCAGATTTGCAAACTTGAGAGATCCAGAAGAAATTAGAGATCCTGGGTAGAAGGTTCTAAGTTCAGGCTCAGAGAAACCTCTCCATGACTAAGCTCAACACAGGGGCTGGAAAAAAGGCAAGAGGAAGTCATGACAATTATAAACTGGTGAGCTGACTGGTTTCAGTGCTCCACATCAGAAAGTGAACACGAGAATTAGAGAATAAAAAGGAATGTTAGGGAAAGAATCAAACCTTTCTTGGAGGCTTATTCAAGGAGAAGGTGCTTGCTCATGGCTGCAGAAGTGTAGGCTGGGTTTGGAACTGCTGCTACCAGGTGAAACCCTGCAGCACACCGGGTTGCACATCCCAGAAGAAGTATTGCTGTCTGTCTGCTGGGAACCTGGTGTCATGCTTTGGCTCTAGCTTTGGAGGAGTGTCAAGAGCAACAGCTTTAATTGTTACTGACACCTGGAAAACTCAAGAACAGCAGCATACAAATGGTGCTATTCATTTTCATGGTGCTTTTATTTATTTTTATCTATTTGTTACTAGGTTGCCCTGTAGCAGGACTTGAGAGCAGCAGTAAATATATTCAGCTGGTTTATTTAAAGAAGTTTAAATGCTTTACCATTTTCCCCTTGCTTGATAAATAAGCATTTGTGCTTCAGGGTTACATTTACCTTGGACTGCATTTTTGCCAGTTCATTACAGGTAAACATGATTTTATTTCAGCCTTTGGTTTGCTTGTCAATAGTCTGACATCAAAATATATTGAACCAGCTAGGAGGGCAGGAAGCAAAACAATACAGCTTTGTCTCTGCTAAACCGATTACAATTGACAATCCAAGGCTATAATAAATATGTCTTGTGACTTGCACACTAGAGGAGAGCCTGAATTTAAATTATAGCTTTGGGTTTTGAAATGCTCACTGATCCATTCCATTCCCATTAAGAGTGCCTTCCGCTCTGCAAAATTAAGTGATATCTTTACATGACAGTTTAATTTAATTAATTTGTTTTTCGATACGTACATTTATGGAGTTTCTCCATTAGGCTTTCGAAATGTCTGTAGGTCCTATGCATTAATGTAAATGTGCCATGGCCCATAATTACCTTTGGCAGGCTTAGGGCACTGATAAAAAGATTATATTTTTAAAAACTAAACTCTTCAAACTTCCTCAGTGCTTGGCAGGAAATCTGTTTCTGTGTTTTATTTGGAGCAAGGCTGTGGAGCCTGCAGCCAACAACTCCAGTGTAGGCAGTAACTGTTACATTTAGGAGAAAATACATTTGAGGCTAAATGAGAGAAAGGGAGAGGATGACAATTAGTGCAAGAGTACTAGAAGCAGCTGTTTGTGTGTTTTGCCTTGTGGCTGCCAATATATACTTTTATCATTAAAGTGCATCTAGAAACAAGGTGTTTTCTATGCAATTACTTCACAAGACATGGATCTTTGTCTTTTTAAGAGGCCTGCTCCAAAGTGAGTTTATCTTCCTTTTTCACAATAGCTCTGCACTAGCCAAGAATACTGGATTCTCCCTTTCCCTCCTCCTCCCTCCTTTCTAAAAATGAACTTTTCAGGAAAATATGGAATTCAGAGAAGTTTGAAGGAGAGCAGATGGCCAACAGTGATCCAATAGGATGTAAAACTTCAGTTAGGTAGTTGCTTGGCAGGCAAGTGCAAGTGAGCCTGAGATGTTTCCATAGTGATGTTTTCACATGGTGCCTTCCTTTTGTCTTTTAAAAATCTAAGTGGTTTAAAAAAAGAAACAGGGGGCGTGGGGGTAGAGGAGGGGTGGGGGGTAAAATAAAATGAAGGGCTCTGCCAGGGGCAGAAACTTGGGCTCATCTCTGATTTCTGCCTGAGCAGTGATGCACTGTCCTCAGCTGCTGTGGTGCCTGTGTGTGCTGTCTTGCTGGATAAATCAGGAGCAGCTTCTGAAATTATGACTGAGATGGTAGTGTTATTGGAGGGGCACTGATTTTTCTGGTGTCGGCATTTCACATTTACCTGTGGGGCAAGGTTTGCCATGGCACTTTAACCCTGAGAGCTTTCTCTGCATGCAAGGAGGCAGTGCAGTAAAAATTTACACTTCCCATGACTCAATTCCTACTCTCTTCTTTCAAGCCTTAGAGGCAGCCATCACAGCCCCATTAGTTTGGGAGGATATAAACAACAGCCATTATCTGTGCAGTCGCATTGCGAAAGAGAAACAAGGTTTGTAGGGAGGGGCAACATCTTCTATTGAGCCAAATGACAGCTGGGAAAACAGGCAAGATTTTCAACATCCAGCCATAGGGACACCGAGTTCAAAAGCTTGCCAACTTTTTCCACACATTTACAGTGAAATGAAGACAAGCAACAAGTGTTCCATCTCCCTGTAAAACCTGCTTTTCTTGAAAGAAAAAAAAGGGACAATTTGATTATTAGCTAGTTTGAGCAGGAGAGGTTTGGTTGGAGGCTGGACTCACGGTAAACTTTCTAACTCTCCAGCAGAACCCTCCACTGCCTCTGCACAGATGTGTCAGCACTTGTACCAGCACTCTGGAGAAGGGAAAGTTGTGTTGGATCCTCACAAAGTTTCCCAGCAAGGTGCTGAATGCAATGCAACAGCTCATTTACTGAGCCCCTCACCCTTGAGCAAGCAAGACTCTTCTGAGGAGAAGCAGGTTCCTAGTGGGGATGCTGTGGGACAGGGAAGAATGGTTCACATTACCCATGGTTTATGAATCCCAGCATGAGCTGCCCTGGCTGCTGAGGTACAAGCAAACAAAGTCAGTTTATCCTTTGAACGAAGCTACCCAGCTGCCCTCCTGTGCTCTGCCTCACCTGTGCATTCAGAGCTGCTCGGCAAGGGAGCCTGATATTCTGTATTGACCAGCCTGTTATTATCAGGCCCTAGAGACAGAAAAGAAGTCCTTTCTTGACCTCTGCAACCTTTTTCCAGTCATGCTGTGCATTCCAGCACTTGCACTGGCAGCAGCCTGAATGAGTCATTCAAAACTATACCTGTTTATTGCACTTTTAAATATTTCAATGTGTTTACCCTGTCAGGGTGCTCCATAAGGATGCTTGCACTACCTGTGAGAAGGGCGAGGGCTGAAGGGTCTCAGCCGTGTCAGCCACAAAACCTTGATTACTTACAAGGTAGGACAATTCAGAAGCATTTCCACTGCACAGAAAATCCGATAACTTTGGTGTGGGCAACTGCAGCTCAGGGAGAGTCAACCTATGGATTGACCTATAGATGCAGAGAGTCCTTGCAGTGCTGCTGTGCCACAGAGGACAGTTTGGAAATAGCGCTGCAGTGGGCTGGAGATGGTAAAGCGGGACAGCTCAGACTCCTGCCCATCTTTACCTTCACCCTGTGCCATGGCTGTTCCCTCAGCACTCACTCACTTCAGCATATTGTCCTGGGAGTTTGTCTGCTCGTTCCTGCGAGCCTTAGATCCGCCTTTATACCCTGGGCCGGAGCTGCAGAGCGCTCCCGTTCGGAGCCGCCTGCCTGCTCGCTGCAGCTTTCCGCCCGCCCTCGGGCAGCGCTGCTCGCAGCCAGCAGCGCCTGCCCGTGTGCCCAGGCTGCCTCACAGACCCACCTCCGAGATGTCTCTGTGTCTGGTCCTGTGACGAGCTTAACTCGGCCCTACCGCGGAACACACCCCCCTGCTCTTCTCCCCTGCCATATTTTCATTTTGTGCCCCCATCTCTCTCCTGCTGCCCCTTGAAAAGCAGCCAGGAGCTGCTGTGCATCGCAGTGGAGAGAAGCTTCTTCCTTCCTGCCTTTCTGCTGCTCCAGCTAGAATAATGCCAGCTATCAAGAAGGAATAACTCACAAGGAGCCTAATGAAACAGCAATCTGGCATTAAGATGTGTATATAGTTGCCATTTGTTAAATTGACAGATGACATTTGGAACATGCAGCCCCTATTCATTTTTTGAAGCTAAATGCTCTCTTGAAATAAAGTCGTTGCCATTAGTGTTAAAGCTGATTTGCAGCCCAGACAGGGCCAGCTGTGCTTTTACACATTTCTGGGCACCAGGTCAGATTCCCAGCAGCTGTAAGATTTCTTTTGTATTGAACTGGACAATTAATGAACAAGATTCCCCAAATTACCTCAAGTTCTACCTTTAGTTTTCCCTTCCTACCTTTTCATGTAGAATTCCTTCTACAAGGGAAAAATAGGGTTTTGACAAACAGATTTTAATCAACTTAAATTTCATCATCTGCTACCTAGTACCACTCGTCTACATTTTTATGTGCCTATAATAACAAGGTGCCAAAGAGAAGTTCCAAACACCTTCAGCAGTAGTTCAAAATTTATTCTTAAGCAACAAAACTCAGCTTTCTTAGAGACAAATACCTCAGACATTGTATTTTAGGAACAGTTCAGAGTGTGAAGGGCTCAGCTCATCCAATTCAAAAACATAGAAATCATGGTAAAGATGCAGTATTCCTTTACACCTTCAAATTGCTGTCAACACTTTCATGATGACTTCCATTTCCAGCTCCAGAAATACTCAGAAGAAATAGGTGCCCAAACTTTATCAAAGTTGTACTTTTAGACAAGAACTTGGCTGTTACCTCATATGCTGCTTCATCAGTTTTATTGATAAAGGCCCAGAGAAGTGATTCAACATGTTTGTTTAATGTTTTTTCAACGTCATTCCATTTTAACACTAGGATGTCATTCCACTAATACCACTTCAACTTATTTTTGCACATAAAAGAGCAAAAATTAAGCCTTCCAATTTGCAGAAAAGCTGTTATTTATGGCTAGTATTAACTGAAGGGACTGAAGCACCTTCCATGGGTGTATGCCAGGCAGAAGAGTGTGGAAGAGAGCAGAGCTTCACCTCACATCCCTTCAATGACTGACTCAAGGCTGGGAAAAGATAAAGTCTCTTGACAGGTGCTTTCTCCACCAGCTAAGGCAAGAGAAGGTGAGAGCCTAGCCAGCATCCTTCCCACTCTGATTTGCCAGGAGGCACAGATTTCCTAGGAGTCACAGACACACAGGAGCCACAAGAGGAGCAAGAGCCTGCAGAATGTTTGAGTCACAGGAATGTTTTCTTTCTTTAAGTTAAAAAAAAAAAATCTCAAATGATTTACATATGAATTGCTTCTAATGAGGACACACAAGATCAGTTTTCCAGCAGACTTTCAACAAGGCCAAAATTAAGGATACAATTACATGGCAGAATACTAGACTGAGATCTTCATGGTTTTTATGTCAACAGTGAAGTCAGCCACTGCTGGTGGGTGGGAAGCAGCTCTCTTTAGGGATGTTGAGCTGGTTGATTTTCTGATTACTTCAGAGAATTTTAAAAATAGCAAATTATAATAACAGGCCTATAAGACTCTCTAGCAGCTTTCTGATTAATGCCAACCTCAAGCTATATGCTGAGTTCTTGTCCATAAGGTACTCTGCTCAGACATTTTCTAGATGCTGTTTTAACCTGCATCTTCTGAGTCACATTAGTCAGAAGAATTGGCCTGTAATTTAATTATTGAGAACGGTGCATTGGTGAGTTATTTCCTAGGAGAGAGAGTTAAGAAAACCCAACACTGCAATTCATGCTGAAATTGAACCCTTTTGCTTTGGTCTTTCAAAAAATTTTTCCATATGTCAGAAGCCAAGTGAGACTGAGAGTGTTTAGGAAATTCTATTAGAAAGTTATCTTCACCCAGAGCTTTCCCAGAGACCTGAGGTTTTATGATTCCTTTTTATTTCTTCCTCTGCTTTGGGACTACATAACTCTTCCCTAATTTTCTGCAGAATTACAGGTATTTCCAATTTACTTCAGAGACCTTGAGTCTGTTCAGCTGTACAAATGACTCAGTCTAGTTAAGGGATTTTAGAATTCAAGAGAGATGTCATTAAGGTCCACAGTGTTTGTAGCTTGTACAACAGATGACCATCACAGCAACCATATAACACCCTGTGCTTGCTTTCCTTCCTGAACTATATGGCCAGCAGGTCACAGACCTTTCCTCAAGGCTCTTATTTTCTGCTTATCCACTATTTTCTAAGCAAAGGATTCCCCACTTTTAATTCCTATAGAATTGGAATTATGATCTGAGCCCCAATAAGCAAGAGACCCTCACTCTATTGCTTCTGCATAACCACACAGCTTGAAAATTTACAACAGAAACATTCAGGACCTGAGCAGACTTAACAACAAAATCAGCAGTATAAAGGATTCTCAGTGGGGTTCAGAGGCTCTCCCAAACTGAAGCAAGAAGCCTGGAAAGGTTTTTAAGAGCTGTTAAGTCCAAAAGCACCATGAGGTGAAAAGCACAGCACGTTTTGTGACTCACCCCTCCAACCTTCCTTCTATGCCACCATCTTCCAACTCCACTGTGCAACTTCTGGGTGCTTTGGGCCATCCACGCTCTACAGATGAAGAGCAGGCCTTGCTGCCCCTCCTGGTGGGCTCAGATGTGATCATGGCTGGCTGATCCAGAATATCTGGGACACACACTGAGCTGCCAAGTGTGCCTGGGCTTGTCCCCTCAGAGATCTGCAGGGCGCAGCCTGCAGCCGGGCAGCGCAGTGCCCTGAGCTGTGCAGGTGGCACACGGAGTTTGAACAGGAATCAGCTCCAGAACCCCCTTACAGACACCTGTGTCAATGCTCTTCTCCTCAGCAACGTGCCTGAACTGGGCTACCACTGCCTTCACTCTTTCCAGTTACTGCTCTCCAGGGACAGCATTGCATGCAACCCACGAAATATCTGTGATGCTTCCTTTTGGCCTGCAGAGTGTGTTTGTCTTCTGTCTGACAAAACAAAAAGATCAGAAATAGAAGTGAATTGGAAAAAAGGACGGAATAGAAAAATCCAAATAAATGCAAAAGATAGGGCAAGTCAGAATACCACAATGCAAAATGCCAATATGCAGCATCCCTGAAGCCTTGATCCTGTGAAATGTGTAGGACATACATGGGAGCCTGCTTTACTCACCAGGAAAGAAAACAGTCCAATTTTCAATACATTGATTTTCTAACTTCCTTCTGCTAAAAACGTATTTGTTTTTTAATTAATCCCATTGGGAAAAGGCAAGAAAAATGGGAGCAGTGGATTTGGAGGAAAAATAAATTCCAATTGGAAAAAATGAAATATGCGCCTAGAGAACATGGTGGGCACCAGGTTTCTGCTCTTCAGATATTTCTGTAGGCTGAAGGAGAGCAAATGGGCTGAACTGGTTCTTCCCTTCATAGCTGGTTGCACCAGAGGATCTGCAGCCTTAATCCTCCAAAGGACAGAGCAATACACAAGGAGATGTAAATATCATAATGAGCCACACAATCTACACACGCCAGGTTTTTTACTTCATCTTTAAAACATGCTGCCTTTGGAAGACTTGAAGGCTGGCATGCCGAAGCTTGGGGTTGGACTGGAGGCAATCTTTCTGCTGTGGCAGAGGTAGCTGCTGAGAACTACGACCAGCAGCCTCTGCCCTCCACTTCCAGCCACTGTCTAGAAACTGGTGAGCTGGTGCCTGTGTTGGCAAAGTGGCTTCACTACTCCAGGTGGACTCATAGTGGGAAGCCCCACAAGGTATAAAAATCCCTTCTCTCTCCCCACGCTTCCCTCCTCTCTCCCCCCTTCCCTTCTCTCTCCCCCTAGAAGTCCTGCAGGCTCAATGTATCTACACCCCGCTGGAGTCAGACCTATTTCTTTGGTTGCATCCCCATCCCCCTCCAGTGAGTGTCTGGCAGCCAGGCTGGGCTTTGGTGGTCCCTCTGTGCTGGTTCTGCTCTGCACAGACTGGCCCAGAGCCTCAAGGGTTCTGACCACCATGCATGTGTTTAGTTTTAAGAGCAATTCAGACTTGTGCTTGACTCATCTAGCAGACATACCTTTTGTTTCCAGGGTCCATATTTTCAGCATGTCCTACCTGGCCACAGTTTTTGGATCAGGCTGTTCCTGTGTTGCAGTATAATAAGCAAAGGCAGATGATCCAGTCCTCAGTGCTTGTGCCTGAAGAGATATAAATCACACTGTTGGTATTATTTCTTCACATGTTGTGTCATTTGCTGAACAATTAAGTGTGTGCTACTGAAGGATTAACAAGCGAGCCAAGGCTGCAGAACATAATGCAACTTCACAGGAGGAGATGACAATGCAAATTTTTAATACTGTATTATTATTTAATGTAAAATCAGCTGATGCAAAAATCAATTCCATGCTAAACTGTGTTTTCCTCTTTGATCCTTTTAAACTAATTTAAAAAAATGGGAAAGATACCAACAGCCCATAAACAATCTCTAAATAATTTGTTACAGACTGATGGTAAGTGGCACTCTCACAAACTCATATTTATATTAAAAAACCTCATATGTGTACATTATATAGACCATCAATTATCACAGCTGAAAGTAAAACAAATGTCATGACTGTACATCTACTTTACTATACATTACATCCCATCTTGAGAAAATGATATTGTTATTCTAAGCTATATACCTCATAAAGTTATCACAAACAAACTGTACACATCAGCAATATCAAAATCTAAATACCTACATTCAAAACATGCACAATTACAAAAAAGTGTATTATAAACTATGTATAAATTAATAAAACCCATTAGTTTTTGGCCTTTTCTCAGTGTAATTCTATTTATCATGTTTTGGCAGGTAAATAAATAGATTCATTCACTAAATTGCACTTCTTTCAATAAAGATGAGTCTCTGGGGAGTGATTTTGGATGGTTTATTTACAATCTAGGGCAGCACAACACTAAGATCACTGGAATCCAGACTGGGTAAAAAACCAATCAGACAGTTCAAAGGTTTGCACTTGTGTCTCTCTTTTCAATAAGTGCATGAGGGCCAAAGGGTGCTGGTCCTTCCCAGCTCCCAGGGTGGAATCACAAAGACCCAATCTCTGCAGCCAGCACTGGCTCTGGCAGCCCCTGCTTGACAGAACCCAGCAAACATCTGTGTAACATCTTGTGGGTGACATGAACAGTGGCATCGAGTGCACCCCCAGCGAGTTTGCCGATGACACAAAGCTGTGCAGTGCAGCTGACACAGAGGGAAGGGATGGCATCCAGAGGGACCTGGGCAGCATTCAGAGGGGGCAATGTGTGAGCCTCATGAAGTTCCGTGAGGCCAAGTGCAAGGTCCAGCAGCTGGGTCAGGGCAATCCCAACAGATGCAGACTGGGCAGAGAATGGATTGAGAGCAGCTCTGAGGAGAAGGACTTGGGGGTGTTGGTGGAGCAGAAGCTCAGCAAGCCTCAGCATTGTGCACTTGCAGCCCAGAGAGCCAACCTTTAGCATCAAACCAGCGTGGCCAGCAGGGTGAGGGAGGGGATTCTGCCCCTCTGCTCTTGTGAGGCATCACCTGGGCCCCCCAGCATAAGAAGGACATTTGACCTGTTGGAGCAAATCCAGAGGAGGGTCATCAGAGAGCTAGGCATCTCTCCGGTGAAAACAGGGTGAGAAAGCTGAGGCTGCTCAGCCTAGAGAAGAAAGAGAAGGCTCTGGGGAGATCTTAGAGCAGCTTTCCAGGATGCAAAGGGAGTGACACAACAGCTGGAGAGGGACTTTTTACAAGGACGTGTAATGACAGGGCAGTAGAGAATGGCTTAGGGCAGGTTTAGATCAGCTTTTAGGAAGAAATTCTTTACTGTGAGGCTGGTGAAGTACTGGAACACGTTGTCCAGAGAAATTCTGGATGCCCCATCCCTGGCTGTAAGGGGCTCTGAGCAATCTGGTCTAGTGGAACATGTCCCTGCCCATGGCAGGAGGTTAGAACTAGATGATCTTTAAAGGTACCTTGCAACCCAAACCGTTCTATGATTGTACAAAATCACCGTTCCCTCCTGGCAGAGAGAGTTGCTCCCTTCATCTATGGAATATCCTCGGCTGCTGCCAGCACAATTACACTGCAGGAAAATCCTGTTCCAACTAATTTAGTCTTTATTTACTCAGAAGAAAAAACTAAAAAGCTAGAAGGTAATGGCTAATGAAATACCAGTATGGGAATTATTTTACAGGAATAAAAATACTTGGCGTGTGTCTATGGGCACAACATCATACACAGGTCCTGAGAGAGTCCTTCACAGCAAGATTTCCTGAGGACCTTGTATGTGTTCACATAACTTTATAGTGGGAAAGATGCTGGTCCATCATCATGTCCCATCACAGTAAGAAGGCAGGGTACAAGTAAATTGAAAGGACTAGACACAGCATGTGCAACTGGGGAAAGCAAGCAGGCGGAGAAAATGAGTAAGTGCCTTTTGTTTTCATGTTAAGATCACATGCAAAATGAGTTTTGAACCCAAAGTTGAAAACTATTCCATATTCCATCTCTGTTGGTCCCGCTGTTTGTCTAGTTTACAAAGCTCCTTCTCATATATTTGCAATGTTTCTCATTTGGCTGCATTTTTAATTAGTATCTTCATATATAAATAAGCTAAATTAGGATATGCCTTATCATGTAACTGGCACAGTGAACTGGGGAATAAGCATGCTTGCCAAGTAGTACCAGGAGCATAGATCAGGCTCCTGGCAACAGGGAGGCTTTGGCTATTCATTGTGATGACACCTAGGAAAGGAATGATGCAATACAGAGCTCGAGGCTTTCATGTTGCCTCCACCACCATCCCTCTCAGACAGGGTGAGAGATACTCAGTGTCTTCATTTGCTCCTCTGAATTACAGCACAGTCAGTAACACATCATCTGAGGGGTTTGAGGCTAAACTCTCCTAAACCAGCTTTGATTCCTTCCATCATGTCTCTCATTAAGTGTAAAGTGCCTCTAGGGAAAGGCAGCTGATTAAACAGATTCCTCAGTGACATAATGAATTTACAAAGCACTCCAGCTTTTCTGGGGATGTTTTGGGAAAAATACCTTCAGCCACTGAGGGCAAAGTCCAAAGTGAGAGGGAGAATCACTTTATTTCCTCTGACTTGGGGCCTGAGAAACATTCCCCACCCATCCTGGGGGCTGAGAGATCATTGTTGGGCATTGGAAGGCAGGAGAAGGGGCAGGGACATAGCCATCCATCCATCCATCCATCCATCCATCCATCCATCCATCCATCCATCACAGCACACCGTGTCATCACATTGAAGAGTGGGGGTCACACCCTTCTTGTTTCCCTTGGCAGCCCAGCCCCATCACCCTTCTCCCAGCAAAGCTCTCCAAGGCAAGCCCTGCTCACAGAGAGGCACTGCCTCTCTGCACAGGAAAGAAGTATGAGGCTTTTTCCCAGCATTCAGATCTGGTTTTAGTGTGACTCAGCTCTGCAGAGTCCATAAGGAAGACACGGGTTGTGCTTTATTAGCACTTAGGTTAATGTTTGGAAATAACAAGACTGATGGTTTTATCTGTTTAATCATTTGGTGCTGCCAAGAGCGACCATAAGCACAGCCCAATGGCGCATGACATTAGTTTCCCACCACTAAAATCCAAACATTAGCACACAAGTTGTGTAGCAGGCTGGCAGGGGCAGGCAGCCAGATCACTGCTATTGCAGTGACTCAATGATTGTAATTTTTCTTCATGGAGATTTTGAACCTCCTTGCAATGGAAGGAAACAGGGACAGATTAGGTGGGTTTATTTTGAAGTTTGGCTGTCCATTTGTGTTTGCCCAGCTTTCCTATGCCCTCAGCTGAGCTAGGCTACAGACCTAAGGACAGAAAGACTTCTCTAGATTTCCCCAATATTATTTCACATGCTTTTTGGTGTCCCCCTCCCCTCTTTTTCCTGAGCTCTCCTCAGGTACATTCTTTAGCAAGCAGCAGCTGCAGTGCAGATTCCCCAGATGTCACCAGGCAATGCCACTGAGCTGCCAATATGCAGCCAGCAGCAGCTGTAGCCATTCATCACCAAAAAGCAATTGGAGGGCTGGATCCTGCGGTCAGCTGGCACCCAGACAGCACTGGATGTGGCAGATGCCATCAGTGCAGAGAGCAGAATAAGGGATAACAGGAGTCAACAGACACAGGGATGCTTTCTTAACAGAGGATAGCTACCTCAGCTAGTGTGTATCACCATTTATCACTAAAGAAGTGCAGCTGCTAGACCCACTGATCCTTTGAAACATATGTGGAGCAGAGTTTGGCAAATTTTGGCAGAGTTACTCAGAACACCTTTCCTTCTGTACACAAAATCAGGGGGGAGAAAAGCCACTGAAATAACAGCAGTGGAGCTGTGCTCCAAGTAAAGCTTCCTTGGACATGCAAGCACACGCCTCACCCACTGCTGGGAAGGTGTGTGGCTGTACACACCACGGTCCAGCTGCCCAACCCTGCCAGCCAGCAAGGGCTGCACTGCTGGCACAGCACTGCAGAGCTCAGAGCTGGCCACGAAAAGTGCTTTTCCCAAAAGCTCCTTAGAAGCCACACAGGTGGGCTGTCATGTAGGTGACTGACTAAAAGAGAGAGTCTGCAGGGCTGGCAAACCTCAAAGTCCTGGGACTCTTAAAGCTTCCACAATTGTCCTGCATCTGATTTCTTTCTCCTGTTTGTATTCTGTTGGTATTTACTCTTTCCAGTAAAAAAGGGCAGTTGCAGCACATGTTCTTGACCACCTCATATGTCTGAAGATGCTGTCAGGAGCTGCCCTTGGCTTTAGCATGTCAGATCAACACTTTAAATCCTTTTTCCTTTGCCAAAGCTATGCTGTTTGCTAGCACAAAAATAAGCAGAGCCTGAGCTCTGCCTACTCTTCCTGCTTTTCCTCAAATACCTACCAGAAAAATAGCTGGAGCATAACTCCCACTCACTGTACATGATCCAGACTTTAGCAGTCCTAAAACAAGCTTTTTCCTGTCCCAAGCCTATGCTAGAACTAGTCAAAATTTAACACTTGCAAGATCATAACATTTTTACAGCAGAGGAGGTAAGGGTGGGAAATCCGAAGAAGCCTGAACACACCCAAACCATGCTGCCACTTCCATAACTAACAGAATCCCACAATATACTAAGCTAAAATAAAAATAGAATAGTCTTATCACCTCCTCTTTAACCCTAACCTCAAGGCCACCTCTGCTCCACAACTACATAGTTTCCCTCCAGGTTCACATTTTCAGTCTTGCTGTCTTAATGAGAAACTTCTGCCAGCTGGATCCAGCTCCCAAAGCACAATCTGTAATGAGGACAGGCACCTGGGGACCTACCTGCCTATCTCAGGAGGAGAATTTGGTTTGTCTTTCCAATCCCCCACACTGCAGAGTCCTTTGAGGCTGCGATAAGGGAATGCCAGACCACCTGGCAGCAAGAGCAGATGAAAAGGGAGGGGACTGATGGAGTTGAGATGTGGGTGGGAGCCAGGCTGGAGGAAAGGGTTAGAATTAGAGAATTGTTTATCAGAAGGGATGTCTGAAATTATCAAGTTCAGCTGTTCACTGCCAAGTCCACCACTAAGCCACACCCCCAAGCACCACATCTACATGTCTTTTAAATACCTCCAAAGAGGGGACTCAATCACTTCCCTGGACAGCCTGTTCCAATGCTTAGCAAGCCTTTTAGTGAAGAAATTTTTTTCGTAATATATAATCTAAACCTCTCCTAGTGCGATTTGAGGCTATTTCCTCTCATCTTGTCCTTGTTACATGTGAGCAGAGGCTGACCCCTACCTGGCTGCAACCTCCTTTACATAGTTGTAGCGAGTGAGAAGGTCTCCCTGAGCCTCCTTTTCTCCAGACTAAACACTCCCAGCTCCCTCAGCTGCTTCTCACAGGACTTGTGCTCCAGACCCTTCCCCAGCTCTGTTGCCCTTCTCTGGACACGCTCCAGCCCCTCAGTGCCCTCCCTGCAGTGAGGGACCAAGAGCTGAACACAGCACTTGAGGTGCAGCCTCACCTGTGCTGAGAGCAGGGGCACAATCCCTGCCCTGCTCCTGCTGGCCACACCATTGCTGATCCAGGCCAGGATGCCATCGGCCTTCTTGGCCACCTGGGCACAGCTGGGTCATGCTCAGCTCCTGACCAGCACCCCCAGGTCCTTTTTCCCTGGGCTGCTTTCCAGCTACCCCTCCCCAGCCTGTAGCACTGCCTGGGGTTGTTGTGACCCAAGAGAAGGACCTGGCACTTGGCCTTACTGAAACTCGTACCACTGGCCTCAGCCCCCTGGTCCAGCCTGTCCAGATCCCTTTGCAGAGCCCTCCTGCCCTCCAGCAGATCAACACTCCCACCCAACTTGGTGTGTCAATCCCCTCATCCATATCATCCATGCACATACTAAACTGGGCCCAACACTGGTCCCTGGAGAACACCACAAGTGACAGATTGCCAGCTGGATGCAGCACCATTCATCACCACTCCCTGGGCCCTGCCATCCAGCCAGCTTTTCACCCAATGAACAGTGCACCAGACCAAGGCATGAGCAGCCAGTTTCTCCAGGAGAATGCTGTAGGAAATGGTGTCTAAGGATTTACTAATTACTAATAAGATTTACACCTTATTGCAAACTTAAATCAGGTTGGTCAAGCAGGACCCATCTTTCATAAACCCACCCTGGCTGGGCCTGATTTCCCAGGTGTCCTCTATGTACCCTGTGATGGCACCCATGATGATCTGCTCTATAACCTTCTCCAGGACCAAGACTTACAGGCCTGTTGTTCTCTGGGTCCTCATCCCTTCCATTCTTGCAGATGGGATTCACATTTGGTAACTGGCACCTCCTCAGTTAGCCAGGACTGCTGGTGAAGGATGGGAGGTGGATTGGTGAGCACTTCTGCCAGCTCCCTCAGTACCCTTGGGTGGATCTCATCCAGCCCTATAAACTTGTGTGTATCTGAATTGTGTTGCAGTCACTGACCAACATCTCTTAGATCATGGGGGCTTCATTCTGTTCCCCACCCCTGTCTTCCAGCTCAGGACACTGGGTGCCCCAGCAACCACTGGCTGTGTTAAAGACTAAGGCAAAGAAGGCATTAAGCACCTCAGTCTTCTCCTCACCCTTTGTCACCTCCCTTCACATCTAATAAAGGATGCGGATTCTCCTGAGCCCTGCTGTTGTTGATGATGTATTTACAGAAACATTTTTTTATTGTCTTTTCCTGCAGTAGCCAGATTAAATTCTAGCTGGGCTTTGGTCTTTCTAATTTTCTCCCTGCGTAACCTCACAACATCTTTGCAGTTCTCCTGAGCTGCCTGCCTCTTCTTCTGAAGATCATAAATGCTCTTTTCATCTCCAAATTCCAACCAAAGCTCTCTGTTCAGCCAACGTGGTCTTCTTCCCCACTGCCTCATCTTTCAGCCTACCCCCACATCTCTGGGATTTCCTTCTTGAAGAATGTCCAGCCTTCCTGGACCCCTTTGCCCTTGAGGACTGACTGCCATGGAACTCTGTCAACCATTCCTAGACAGGTCAAAGTCTGCCTTTCAAAAACCCAGTCCCGTGTTGGCCTTTACACAGAGGCCTTCTTATCCATAAGCACTCAACCTTATTGCCACCATCAGTAAGCTTCAGAAAATCAAAATACTCCCTAACATACAGGGTTACCACACTGTCTCTTCTTCCTTGCCTGGCCCTCTGATCTGTGTCCTCATATATGAGCATCTAGTTTGCTCCCAAGCCTGAAAAGAGGGTGTAGGGTCCTGGTGCCTATTTAGAAAGACCACTTATTTTTAATAGTTTTATTTCTTCATTATTACTTTGGTTTTTTTCCTCTTTCACTTGCTGCTTTTAAGTCACAGCTTGTTGGGAAGGGAAGGCTTCAGTTTCTCATGAAGTAGAGACTGTTCAGTCAAAGCCCAACTTTAAAAATACATTTTCTAAATATGCACTATTCACTGTTGTCCTCAGTGATTTGATTGGCAGAAAGAAAATCTGCAAAAAAATGACTTGTCAGTCATTCTTAAGGCTTCCTTAATATGGAAACAATCACCTCCTATTCTGCAAGGCACACAGTGGGCTTAATAAAATGCACGCACCTGCAGTCTCAACTTCTTTTTATTTTCTGGTAAAAATTTTGTTGTGGGGATTGCAGATGTGCATGGGCAAGATAAGAGACCCTTCCCATGATACCTGAAAACCCATCCTGGCCTATATTCCATCATTTTCTGGATATGCTCTGCTTGTATGCACACTGGCCCAGCTCTGAGTGTCTGTCTCATGAGATCCAAAGGACAAGGGTGACACAACCTCTATGTCATGCAACACGTGCTCATTTCAGACTCATCTTTTAAAGTGCTGAACATCCATGGTGCTGTCTGTACTCTGAGATACATAGATACATGGAGACAAAAGTCAGCAACTTTTAACTTTTAAAGAAAACCTAGGTGGCCTCATACTGAGGTCCCAAATTATGTTTAGAGAATGGTTCCAGAACAGTCAAAATTTTTTTTTTTTTTTTTTTTTTTTTCTTCATTACAAGACCTCCTAAGGAAGAATTAAACTGGTAGTGCTCTATGGTAAATTTAGCTACAGTGTTTCTGGGACAAGATGTCCATAGAACAAACATCTCTCATTTATCACCAGAACATCTCAATTCTGACCTGAAACACAAATTTGGTGCCACGTGTAGCAATGTGTTTGTGGTCTGTTGCAAATGCCAGCCAGCAAGGGAATATGTTGGTTTAAGGCAGGCAAGTAAAAAGCACAGCTTTTAAAAGCTCAGCTTCATTTTCCTTTGCTGGGAAAGGAAATAATTATTCTTTTTATTTTGCTTCCAAGATGGGAATAGTAAATGTATTTCTCACCTCACTGAGAGGAAGAAAATCACACCCAATATGGTTAAGGTGCACCCCCTTTTACAGTGCAATGTGACAACCTTGCAACTTCAACACAATATTTTTTTCTTTAGCTGCTGCCTTCTGGATTTTTTCTTTTTAATGTGGTTTATTCTTGAGAGATCCATCATGCATGAGCATCTTGGATTGTTTCCTACAGAACTGCAGAGGTCCTAAATAAAAGGAATGGGTAGGGCAGATGTGAAGCTTATTTCAAACAGGGCTTTAGAGGAGCTGATTTTGCTGCCATGTGGAGGCAAATATTTGGCCACGGAGGAAGAACATCTTAAAAATGAGCTATGCTCCAGGAGTGAGCAGATCAGTCCTTCCTAGAGGCCTGTGGTAATTCATTTCTTGGACGATGTGAGCTGTGATTCCGCTGAGGCTGCTGCTTTGTTTGTTTGCTCTCACAGCGAATATGCTGCAGTTGAGATTGCCTTTTCCACAGCCCAGAGGCACCTTCTGGAAAGCCAGGGCCCAGACCAGCATTTTGATATTTGTGTCCCATGATCAAGGACAGAGCTGTGGGAGAAAAACTGGAGCACAGCAGATGTTCAGACCAAGATTGCACGCAGCACTGCTCCTTCTTGACCCACTGTGTGACCCTTTTAGGGACGCTCCTTTGTTTTGCAGCTACTGGATGCTATGACACAAATTTCTGTGCATGTAGCATCACCTCCCCTGCAAAAGGGAAGCCATTTGGGACAATTCCTGCAAAAGTCTCCTGTCCAGTGACAGCAACTTGTGTCTTCACACTAGTTCTTGGCCTCAGCTCCCTCATAGTGAGGTGATCCACAAAGTGAACATTAGAAGGCATTTTCTGAGCCAAGGGTTTTTCCCCAGCAGCTTGCAGAAAGGCCCATCTGCCTCTCTTGTGGCTGGTGTTGCCTCCATCCAGCCTCCACAGCTGTGTGCAGCTTTTGCTCTGACCACGGTGGCACTGGTGACAGGGGAGGAAACCTGGCTCTAGGCAGAGATGCGCAGAAAAAAAAGTTGCATTACACCTAAGTCCTAAAACTTGACTGACTGGACGAGGGCTCCAAGGGACAAGGTGGGATTGTTGCTCCCAGGGATGGTGGGACCTCAGTCGAGGTGCAGCCTGTTTCCTCCCTGAACAGCAATGGGAGTATGGCTCAGCTGGAGGCAGCGAGGCCAACACACCGCCCAAGTGGCCACACGGGCACGCAGTGGGTGAGTTAAGGACATACTTTCAGCCTTAATTCTGAGTTTCCTAGGTTTTGTCAGTTTAAGCCAGATTCCTAATGTTATTTTAATGCAGTTGTTTTGTGTGTGAATAATATGCTTTCCATGCCAAACCACAAGCCCTGGAACTAATATCTCATAAAAATGCCTAGAGTCCAAAGCTAATAGCTGTAATTCAGCTGATCGAGTGGTGCCTAAAAAATTCCGGATTAACGCTATTCTCCAAGGGGAAGTAAAATTAAACTCGCCTTCTGAGGGGCTGGGTGCTATTTTGCACAGTGCTTCAGCGTGGGCTGAGGGATGCAGCTTGCTGCAGACCCTGGCCACCCCAAGGCAGGGCTCAGTGCCCTGTGGGCAGAAGAGGTTGGGGATGCGGGGGAGGTGTGGGGGTGAAGGATTTTCATCATTTTTTCCCTTGAAAAGCTCCCACCCTTCCAGCAACACCCCACCCAGTGCTGTGTCACTGCAGCTCATGCTCTCACAGCCCTGATGCTGTGGGCAGGGATTCAGACGCTAAAATGGGGGGGGGGGGGGCCCAGTCCCTCACTCCCAGGCCGGTGGTGGCTGGAGGAGTGGCAGCTGAGGTGACATCAGGAGCTGTGCCTGCCAGCACAGTGGGCAGGAGCTGGTGCTGGACCCAGCAAGGGGGCAGGTGCCCCTTCCCCTCCCAAAGGGTTTGGATGACACAAGAGTGACTTGCAGAGAGGGGAGATGGAGGGGCAAAGCTGTCCCTTAATGCTCTTTCCAGGCGGGGAAGTCGTGCCACAGGATGTCAGTGCAGCCTGTGAGAATGCCATGCCTCCCGAAAGAAAGGACTGTCTCCTACCAAAAGCACACAGGAAGATCTCTTTCCCAGAATATCTTATTTAGGAAACTTGCATCACAGCAGCAAAGCAGAATGCTTATTTGGGAAAAGAAAATGAGATGTGGCCCCAAGTCAAGGCTTGCCTGTAGGCTCTGTAGCAGAAAGTTTGAGGAGGCACCCGAGGCAGCTGCTGGCTCACAGTACCAAAGGCAGAGCTGGGTGGGCTGGAAGCCAAGCTGGTGTTTGCTGCCTGTGCCGTGTCCTCCAGCACCGACTGTGGAGCTTAAGGTATCAGGGATTTTCCTGTTACAACACAAAGGGATCAGCTAGATTAGCTTCTGCAGAGGTGAGAAGGAAATGTGTCGTGTTGACTGTTTATTTTGCTCTAATTGGATTCAGACCCTCTCTCTGAATAAATCTCGGTTTACTCCAGCTCCTGCGGTTTTTCATGGCTGTGAATGCAGAGGAGCTGTTCCAGGGATGGGCAAGTGATCCTCGGCTGCCGTGGGGAAAGCAAAGGGATCACACTGTGGTCACTAGAGGCAGGCAGCCTGCAAGCAGCATGGCTGTTTCAGGAAGCTCTCATGGTCACATCCCAGATGAGGCTTTGTGGTCATGAAAAGCTTCTGGCAGCACCAAGTAAAATCTGCTCTTTGAGCAGGGAGTTTTAAGCTTTTCAGTCTTTCAGATATGACATCTACAGCTGCTCTGGGCAAGCTGCAGCAGCACAACACTCTGACCTGGGGGCAATCCTGCCTGTAAGAAAGCAGCACATGCTGGTCCCCTTCAACAGAGAGAGCTGCACTGTCAGCAAAACTTCTCCACTTCATCTTCCTTCTCTAGCTGGTGTGGAACTCTGTAGGAAAATTATCTCGGTCTGCTGTTTTTCTTGGCTTGCTCGCTCAGAAACATGGAAAGTACCTGCAGCAGGAGTGGCTTCTCAAGTTCGTCCCTTAAATCTCTGGAAACAAAATGGGCTTAGATTGAAAAGAAAGAAGAGAGAGCATAGTTTAAGAATCCTAGGTCTGGGTAGCTGCAAGCTGCTAATCGACCTCTCTGTGTTAATCCCTCTAAACCAGCCAATACTTTTCATTTCTGTGTCCCTTGCACTAAGGAAACTTTTTGACATCTCTGTACTGGCCAATGTGGTTTGAATCCCTGCCTCTGAGTCACATGGGTATCAAAATCCTCAGACCAGCTGGACTAAGTAATGCTCTCTTGATGAGCACAGCAGAAATGAGACATAAAATAAATCATTAAGTCATAGACATTTTTGGGCGATCTAAATTATGCCTGCATATGTGTTACAGAGTCAAGGCTTGATTTTGAAATTCTTCCACTTATTTCTTGTTCTTACAGGTGCAAATGAATGCTATATCAAGAAGATACATTTCTCTGGAGAGCATCTGCTCCTGCAGTTTCCAAAGATGTCCTGTATTTGCAAATGTCTCTTCTTGTAAATGAACCAGTGACTTGTCTGAGAGGTTTGCTGTCTCATTGGAATTGGACATTAAAATGATCTTTCATTGTTCTTTTGATCACATTTCTCTTTGTGACAGATTATTGTATTTTCTGTTGGCTTTGCTATTCTTTAACTGATTACTGAAGGATCAAATCCAGACGCTGGAAACATTCTCTATTTGAGGTGGGTATTGGGAGTACCATGGTATACAAATTGTCATCATTTTCAATGGCACCTTTGCCTTGATCATTTGCTCTTGCAGAACTCATTTGTTTTAGTAGTTTTAGAGCCCATGGGAGGTGCTAAATAAACACTTCAAACTATAAGAGAAGTTACTGGGCAACTGCGAGGTGGTAAAATGAAGTAAAATACTTAGCATCACACAGGTGAGCAGAACAACTAGTTTTTTCTTCCTATGTTGTCCTGATTAATTTACAGCACATCAGATCAGGATTTTACATTCTGCCTACCTGCAGAGTTTCCTACAGCAGCATCCTCCCAAGAAAAAAAAAAAAAAAAAAAAAGTTCCCAAGTTTGAAGGAATTTTTTTTTTTTTTTTAATATGGACAATACAGTCTGGTTTTGCTTATCTTCAGTTTTGGAGTGCCTGAGCTATCTAAGAAAATTTAGCCTGAATCAGACATGTAGAATTTCCTACTGAGGACTATTCCAATCTACAAAATGAAACTTAGGTTAAAGGAAAATAGCTGAAAAAAGAGCCTGCTACCAGAAAACATAATACATGGACCTTGGGAGACACTGTAATACAGGAATCCCTGCATCTACCTAAGCTTGCCATCTCTACAAGAAAGCTGCTTTGCTTCCACGAAGCAGGGCTATACAGGTTTTTAGGGAAGGAAGCAAACCAGAGGATTATTTCCAAGGGAAATCACAGGTGCAGTAGAAGAGCTGTTGGTGCAGGCATCCCTTTCCCATGGCAGTACCCACACAGCACAGTGGGAATGGCTCCATAACAGAAGCAAGGACAGGATGGGTTCTAGGGGTCACCCAGTGAAAAAATTGGTAGGGGGCACCAACAGGCTGCCAGTCCCTCTCTTGCTGTCCTGCCAGGGTGAAAGCATCAGAGAGAACAGGCTATTCCTCTGCAGACTGAAAGTAAAGATAAATGAATTACTCAATCCAGAACTTTATAAAAGCAGCAAGGTGACTTTTGGAAATGCAGAAAGACCCATCTGTCTGTTGCCTTCTTAGCAAGATGAAAATTGAAGGACACTGTATAGACTGAAGGAAAACCCCACACTCTCCAGCACAAAATTCAGTTAAATCTCTGCCCTCAGCAGCTTCCAAATCACATAAACATCAGGAATATTGAAGGGCTGGGGCACAGGGCCTTAAGAGGCCAGGGCAGAAAACAATGTTGTCTCCTTGCAAGAGAAGCTATAAATAGTATTTAGCATCTTCAAGCAGGCAAGTTCATAAGTGAGCCTGCCTGACTGTGAACTGGCTTCTTCAACAACTTAGTATTCAGGAGAGAGAAGAATTGCCATAGCAACATTCCCATCTTCTGACATGTATCATGCAGATCATGTAGTCAAGGCAGCGCAGCACCCTCTCACACATGTGCTCTGTGAACTTTTGTGTTCCTGACAATATTAAAGAGAGAACTGTGTCTCATGATTGACACACTTGCCTCTGCGTCTTTAGGATTCCTTAAAAAATATATGGAAATTCTTCCCTTCCCCCATCCTCCTCCTTTGAACTGCTTTCTCTTTTCCATCCCACTGTAATGATGAGAACAGCTCCTGCCCCAGATCTGTAGATATATGTTCCTGACAGTAGTCCTACGCTATGCAAATGTGTAAACTGCAAAATGTAGAGGGCTTTAAAAAATTAAGTATATCCAGCAGAATCTAAATTCTGAGTGCTGAAAAGGACTAGAAATCTTTCAGTACCTGCATAATTAATGCTCTATTAAGCAAAGCCTTACATCTCTTTTCTTTTGGGTTATTTATTTACTTTTTGCTTTGAATTAGCCTGAAATCTCCAGACACACACATCAACCACTCCTATGGCACATGACAGTATGTATGCCACCCTGTGTGGGAGCTGAGTCCGCAAGCAGAGCAGAATACTTGTTTGCAGGCAGGGTCTGGCTAACCCCTGGGATGGCTTTGGCTGTTTGAACTTCCCACTGTAGGAAAAGCACTCTACATCATACAGGGCTGAGCTGCAGGCCACTACAAAGGGAATGCTGCAACGCTGTGCAGTGACACCCATGTCTGTAACCCTGACTGCAGTGACAGCCACGTACTTGACTTTACAAGTGCTCTTGGTTTAATTGTATGACAGGTCCATCCAGTGGGCCCCTTTCTAAGCTTACTGCCTAGTCAGTGCTGTGGCTCCTTTCAAAACCTCTGTAATGCTAGAGTTGGAATGTCATGATACCAATGTATTTATGTGTGTCTCTAACTACAGCTATCCCACCACTGGTTCTGACATTAAAGGTACCACAATATACTGTCACGTGCCTGCATACTTTCTCCTCAGACCTGGGATTTTACACACTGTGCTGTCCTTGGCAGGATGCCTATTGCACCATTTCTGCAGACAGGTTGGCCTCAGTAAACTCCTCCAAGGAATGGGCTCAAAATCCTGCATAACTCTAAGGCCTCAGCAGAAAGAGACCAAAACCCATTTTGACTGAGTGCTCTCTCTGGACTGTATGCATCTAGCTGTGGGCTACACCTAAGCAAGGTAATTTTTCTAACCTTGTTGTTTTATCCTATCTGGTCTGTTTAATAAGCAAAACACTCCCATTGGATGGCAAAAGCTCCCGTTGTTTGTGCCAAGGGGGCTCCTTTGTACAACTGTCTGCTGGAGGCAGGTAACCTTTGGATGGTAACAGCTTCTTCCATCTTTCCCTCACTCACATTCCTGTCCTCTCCACCTCTCTTCCCCAGTGTTTAGGGTTACTGTACAAAGCTTGGTACCCTACATGGTACCAAAGGAGCCAGGCAGGTGAATCCAATTGTGTTGTGGTCAGTACTGCTTAGTGGCTCAGCTAGGATTACATCTCCAGTGAGCCATCTCCTGAGCTTCACCCATGTCTGAAAGCCCTCCCTGCCTTGGTGTACATCAACCTGCCCATTCCAAGATATGAGGATTCAAGAAACTCCCTCTTCATAACTTGTTCCATGGTAACTCTTGGCCAGAATATGCACAGGTAGTTGAGGCCCTCCATTACTGTAATTTTGCTGCCTCATTAAGTATTGTATGACTAACTGCCTCTTCCTACTCTATGACTAATAGCACTCCTGTTAAGCCACTCCATTCTCTAGAGAATGGTTTTTCAGCTTAATACCAGTCACAGAAGAGGTGTGACCTCCCTCTCTTTTATCCCATTTCATCTGTCAGGTGTAAACTTCAGAGCCAAACTGAGAACCATTATTATATAAGAACAACTTATTTAATTGTACATAAGAAATAAGCTAAAAAAATTATATATAGACAGCTATCCAGGCACTGTTCTGCCTGCAGAAATGCAGGAACTGCAGAGTCCTGCAGCCACAGACTGTTCCTGTTGCTTTGGGCAGGATGGCCAGTGGCTGACCAGCCTTATTCCCAGGAGAAAAGTAGGAGGGCAAGGGGCTGTCAGTTTGGAGTTATGGTGGCATTACTGCCCCTGTCAAAAATGATGCCTTCCACAGTGCCTGACTTCTTCCCATGTGAAGTAAGTAATTGCCATTTAACATCCAACTGTCATCACTTGTTTCTGCAGCAGATCCTGTGTGTATACATATGTGTATATATATGTGTTCATGTGTGTGCTGAACTTCTATCTACACAATACAGATACAGAGGGGCCTATCTGCATAGTAGAAAGCAAAGAGATATTCAATCCTAGAACTGACTGCACCATTGCAATCTCTACATTCAGAATGCACACTGCAGAGATACTTCTCCAGCCTAATGGTAGACATTTATTTTTTAATATACAAGCTATATATAAAATGCTGATATGAACACCATGGCTAGTTGTGACATTAATAATATGAAAAAGATGCTATTTCATTTCTGTCTCATTTTACACAACTCTAAGGAACAGCAGATACCTTCTCCAGTGGGCCACAAAGTCTGTGGCCTACCTTTCAAATTTCTGTACTGGCATTTATTGTGATGAGGTTCAAATCCCTTTACAGCTGTGGTCTGAACAACAAAGGGGTACTTAAGGGAATAAGACTACAACTTGCTCTTCTGGGTTACATTAAAACCCATTGATTTCCATCTGTTACTTGAACAAAACAGAGTGCATTTTGATAAAAATAAAATTGCTCATTTTGGAGAATATACGCTAAATATATTTCACGTTTGTGGTCTGCAAATTGGGCAGTTCTGTTCTTCCTAGTTACTTAAATAATACAAGCAAGAGGAAGTAGCTATGCTCAAAATGCACATTTTCACTCTAAACCCAAACCCCTGTCATTACATCACTAGAAGCACTACACAAAAGGCCCCACCTGCCAGTCCACTTGCCCCTTCATTCAGTAAAGTCCCTGCAATCAAAAGCACCAGTGCATGTGCTGCGAGGTCAGGATGCACCCAAGGACTTTTCTAAACAGACCTCAACAGTTACATCCTTTTACTTTCCAGTTTAGTTTCATTCTCCCTTTGTTCTTAAAAAGAGGAACTTTAAACTTTAAAAAGAGGAGAGAGATCATTGCTGCTATGGAGAGCTGAGCAGCCAAACTTCCAGTTGTTCTTTTCATCCCTGTGACTTTGGCAGTAGTTAAACTCCCAGGTTTCTGTCCTTCCCAGCAACACCTGTGACCCCAGTTTAACCAGCTGGCCACAGCAGCAGGTGCAGCTCTGAAGCACAGGAGCAGAGCAATGGGGTACCCTAGTGGAGACTACCTCCAGGATGCAGCAGGCTTTGATCAGGAGCTTTCTTATGCTGCTGCAGACAGAAGACCTGTCACCAACGTTTGACCCTACTCACAGATAGGATAAGTAGCATATCCCTAAGTCTGCGATCAGAGGTGACCTCACCTACACCTCTTCTGCTGCTTGCTCCTTTACTCCCAGGGCAAGAACACCAAACCTGCCTTGGTGATGCTCATTTCAGGCTGATGGTCTCTTCAGGACTATACATCAGCTCATGTTTTAGATGATTAATCTTTTGAGTGTTAACTCTAATGGTATCTGAGTCTTCAAAGGCTACTGAAGTGAGAATCAGAGCAGACTGACCAATCCTTGTAGAAAATAAAAGGCAAAAAATATATGGTTAGGATTTGAAGTAGTCTTTGAAAAGCAAATTCAATAGGAAAAACGAACTGAGAAGTGCCTGAGTTATACACTGCCACTATAAACTGCCCCCTGGAGCCTGCAGAATGGTGAGCCATTTGTCAGTCTACTCAGTGTCCAAATGGCTTTGACATGCACTGGTGGTGATTTTGCTAATATTACTCCCATGGGCAGAGAAGCAAAGACTAGGGAAAATTAGGGAAAATATTTGTCATTTTCCTTTAAAATAAGACAACAGCTGCTATACAAAGACATCAAATTGCAGTTTTATCCCACACAAGCCAAATCACAGATTGAAATAATTTAATGTTGAAATTGTGGCACAAGTTTGCAAGTTATGGCAAAGCCTTTGTAACAGAATGGTATGGGAACTATGAATATGTCTTTAGGGGCAGCTACATGCAGGCAGAACGTCAGGATGAGCTTTCTAAAGCCAAATAGGGGACATAGTCACAATGAAATTCATGACAACATGGTGCCTAGACTTTCTAACCAGCTTTTTTTCCTAATCCCCTATTTTGTGTTCTAATACTAAAAAAAGAGATTACTAAGTTTGAAAAGTTGGGTATTGAAGAGTGAAGTAATGTCAGCATTTAGGCTGTCTGTTCAACCTTACTTTGGCCCCTTGTGAGTATGAATAATGATATGCCTTTAATTAGATGATCACACTGTATTTTTTCCTGTGTCTCATTCGTAACACTTGATGGATGGTGCTCACTGAATGATGAAACTGTGTTTTGTTTTTTCCTCATGGTTCAAGGTGTGGCAGCCTTCCTTATTTACTGCACACTGCGCTCTTCTCCGACAACAAAACTAATGATTCCTTCACAGAGTTTTCTATGTATTTATCATTACAGCTATAACAAACACTACTAATTGCATTTTATTGCAGTCCTCAAGGGAAAAGCTAGAGTTTTTTTTTCACTTAGTTAATCCATCTAGAGCCTATTCTCATTGCTCAGGTTGTTATCAAAGCTTGGCTTCCCTCACACTCCTATGCACCTTTATTGGCATCAGCTCTGGGGAAGTACTGACAATACATGGCAAGCAAAGTGGCTTCCCCATTCTGGTCTGTGTCTTGGGTAGTCAAGGCATGGAGAGGATCAACAGACCAGGGATGCCAGGGAAAATCCTATTCAGCCACAACTTTAATTATTCCCAAAGCTGATAAACACTCTGGAGAATTACCTGTGCACTACAGGGAAATGCAGGCTTATTATTTTTCCTAAAATCTGGACCAAGACAAATAGATATTCCCCATAAACTCAGAAAAGCTGCAAACATAAATGCTGTCCTTAGACTGAGTTCCAGAGCAAAACTAGAGAAAAGTTTTTTAAACATTTTTTTTTTTCATAGACTTTCACTTGGAAATAAATTACTTGTTCTGACAAAAAGCTTTCCACCAAAAAAATAGTTCCCCCAAGAGAAATACCTTTCAGGGACAATTTCAGCCAAGATGGTTGAAATTTGGCAATTTTACAAGTGACTTTTATTTTAGTCATCACTCATCCATCATCTTTCCTAAGAATGATGGATTGTGTAATCCTAAAGGGAATGAACATAGTCTAGAAGAGTGCTCTCTGGGTACACAGGCCCCCAAGTTATTTATATCATGGTTCATACATCAGAGGCTGGATTTAATGCTCTAAAATGTTTTTGACTTTAAGTACGATGATTCAAAGCTCACAGGAGGTGGAGAACTTTTTGAGATGTGAGAAGACAAATGGAGTTCAAACCTTCTTGGAATACTATAAATTTTCTTAAACCAAATGGAACCCACCACGTTTTGTGTCACATACATTGCCTTTGGCTAACACTGCCAACCTCAGGGACTTAACTGAGATCTAAGCTTGGTGTCTATTTTTTTCAGGTGCTGAATATTCACAAATTCAGAGATATGAGGGATGACAACTTTAAGCATGCCTATGCTATACCTCTGAAAGGGAGCCTTCTTTCACTTGGACACCTACCTATGGATTCATCTGTGCAATCTTGATCTCTGACAGTTCTGTTCTCTTTATATTCTTACTACATTTCCTATATTGCATATAATGACATGGTATTAGAAGAAAAACCTATCTTGAGCTGGTACAAAACTTGCTGAGAAGGAGGAATCTTTCCATCAATGTCAATTTTTGACATCTCAGACATTCAGTATTCACTGGTGCCATATATACAGTAGACATGAGCAGAGCGTGCTCTAGAAGATTTGGTACAGCTGTGTGGCATTTTGGCACTTCTTATTTTTATTTAACACATTCTTCCCATCAGAATGAATTCTGGAATTCTGTGAAGGAAACAATACCTGTGAAATAAAATTAAAAAAAAAAAAGTCCTAGACTTAACAGCAGAGTATAGGTTATGCAAATTCTTTATATGACAAAAAGTCAAGAGAATTTGTGCTTTGGGCTTCCTGCCCTAAGCCACAGCTGCTGCTGTGTAAAGTACAGCCAGATCCCCCAGAACATTCATTGTCCACCACTACTTTCATGTGCTACCACAGCTTTCAGAAGCAGTGACTTTAAACAGTTCCTAGCTCACTGAACATGACTGAACCCATGTCTTCTTTCTTTCCTGAGTTTTAAAAGCCTGTTGCAAGTAACACTGTGCACATCTAATGGGGAATTCAGAAACAGCCGAACATAATATCCTTCATGCAAGGCCCCATGGCTATGGCCATTTGCTTCCAAATTCTACTAGTTTTGTGTGTCCTGTCCTCTCCTTCTGTAGGATCATTAGAAGAGCTCCTTCTCTATCTGGCCACTTACTTCCATGAAATTTCTAGTAGTTTGCTTAGCTTTGAAACTCTTGATCAGCAAGTTAAAAATAATCTAGCAGATGGACAGACAAAGCCAATATAATTACTGAGTCTTATATTTGAAGGAAACAAACCAAAAAGCACATTGTTGAACTTGTGCTGTTCTGTATGATAGTGTGTACATAAATATGTTTTCAAAGTACTTTGGAGGCATGTAATGAGTTGCACGAGATCAGTTTCCCCCAGAATTATTCCAGAGCAGAAACATTGTTAAACAGTATTATAACTCTGCAGAAATCCCCTTACTAAAAACAACACATTAGCACTATACATACTCAAAGTGCTCTGCATGTGTTAAAACAAATGACTAAATACACTAATGAAAAAATACGTGATATGAATACCAATACTCGGATCGTAAAGCTACTTTTTAATAAATATTCTCTTGCCAAAAATTATTCTGTTCACTTTATTTTAGTTCTTGACAATTTTTTCTGCCTACTAGAGTTACTTCTTGATTGTCTAATAATTAAACAGAATTCTGTTAAACAATCCCTAGTATTTTGCATTTGAATTCCTTATACAAACAGGCATACGCTTAACTTCAAACATTTGCTTATGTGCCTTCCTGAAGTAAGAAGGAACTTAAATGCTCTCCCTTTTATAACAAAAACAGCCCAGCCCCCCTACTGAGAACTTACAACTTGAAAATGCAGGATTTGTTATTTTACTATGAAAATAAGAAGAAAAATTCTCATGTAGAAATTATATAATCTACAGTTGACACTGGAAAACCTGAATATGTATCATTCAAATGTCATCAATCCACCTAAAATTTCAAGAATCAGCATGAAAAAACAGAAATGCAAGGATAATTTAATCTTTATTTAGGTCCTAAGATCTTAACACTGCAAGTAAGATTTCACTGGACTGGTAAAATTATTAACATAACAAATTTAAGGCAGCTGTTACATAGTGTTACATTAATATTTCAGTCAGACTGAACTCTTCTTTAGATACATTCATGCAATTAACTTCTACGCTGTAATTTGAAATATATGGGATTGCTTTGTTTCCCTGTATTAGACCTATCTGGTTAAACTTTTCTCAAACAGTACAGAGAATGGACTCATTGTTTTTTTTGGAAGAAGTAAAAAGATCTAATGACTTCATGGTTAAATGACTTATTTGATTCAAGAAACGCATGTTGAGAATGCTTTGGAGATAAATATACATCTTATATGTGTATGTCACATGCAAGCATGGAAAAATTGAAGGTTGAAACATTAATATTATTCTTAACTAAAATCATTTTCCCCCCATAGAAAATCCAAAAATATCCTTGCACTGAGAAGTGGGCCCATGAAATTTCTTCCTTTCCAAAAGATTCCTCTCCAGGCCAAACTCTGCTGGGGATGAGAAATCTTCCATGCAGCCGTAAACAATCCTCTGTGTTGTCTCTTATGGTTCACTCCGATTTCGGTTTTTCTTTTCCTTCTTCAATACCTGAAAACATATGGAGAGCAGCTCCTCAAAATCTCTCAATAAAAACAACCCAATGGAGGGTTTGCTTAGAGAGGTTCCTCTAATGCATTCATCTTTCTTTTCCCTTTATTGATGTTGTTTCTCCTGATCTTGCTCGCATGTGTTACCTCACCTGCTGTGAAGGAAAAGAGCAGCTGCACACCTGATGGCAGTGGTTGTCCAGTAATGAACTGCACAATCCTCCCTCCCTCACTCCCATTTTCAGATCAGCCTGACCCCCTGCTGCACACCCAGCCTTTGATGGCTGCAGGGGTCTGGGAACACTGAGTTCCCTCACCTGCTCTGCTTACCTACTAGCAAACTAAATAGATGTTACTATAGCTGAATCTAAGCAAACAACTTTGTTTGAAAGAAAATTTTAATAACTGTGTTTCAGAATTCAATAATTGGAAGCCCCTCTCCATTTCAACATTGGATTTTTAAGTATCTGTGGGTACATCTCCCTTTTTCAAAAGTACAAGAATGAATAAACAATTACTGCTGAGAGGGTGCCTTTCTCTTCTTGTAGTGGCCATTTCTTTCAGTAATATCAGGTGGACTGAGTTGAGTGTACAGCTCCTTAAAGAAATTATTCTAACTGCAGGATTTGTCTCTTTTCTATGCTGGGCCAGGCAGCAGACTGTGTTTTTTCTGGCAATGGAAACATTCAGCTATTTCATATGCCTGTTCCTGGACAATGAATTACTACTGGTATCTGACAAAAGTATTGTTCTTCTGACTAAGCCCTCTCTGCCAGACATCTCAAATACAAATATTTCTTTTGGAGTTTTTCAGGCCTGCTGCATGCTGTAAAAGAAAGACTTACGATAACCAAAGGCAAAAAAGAAGCTTGAGAATGCTGAGAGGAAAATCCAGTCACAAGTAAGATCACCTGCTAGAGCAATATATGCACAGGCAGTAAGTACACCGTACATCACTTAAAAAACATAGTTAATGAATTCAAACATGGGAAACAATAAGATTCATCTGCAGTTAGAAAGCACAACTGCAGAGCTGCCTTGTTGAAAGAAACAACACCAAGACAAAGGGGTCTGCATGTTGCCGGCAGCCCGAGTACAATGGCCCTGGGTGTTGCTGGCACACCGGTGTAATGGGAGAGCCACAGTCAAAGGTTTAACAACCAAAACAACAGACTGGGACCAAAAGATTACAGACAGTTTACAATGTTGCTCCAGAGCCAATCTTATGTCTTCTGCTTTCTCCTAGAAGGAACTTTTCCAATAATTTTAAAAGCTACTTTATTTGCCTTTCTGAAAGCACCTCTTTCCTTTCTTCTGAAGCACTCTACTGGAGATGCATCAAATAGTTTGGCAGGAACGCAGATATCCTCAAAATTGTGGACAGACGCTGGCTTGTACAAAGGGCAAAATTTTCCTTCCCTACCATGTTTGTGGTTTAACTTGGAAAAACTAACTGCAAATCATTTTGTCAGTAGTGAGGTTCTATTTAATGCATCTCCAGAGGCAAATAAAAAAACTCCAAACCCAAAACAACCCCTTCTCACCCCAGAAATCTTCTCATGGCAGACTGTTTTGATTTGCAGTCTTACTGCTCAAAAGCCTCTTTTAAGTGTACAGTTTTCAAATAATATTTTCCCAGGTCTTGCATGGTGACAGACTGGCATAATTTTACATCTCTGCTGTTTGTGGTGTTCCTGCCACACACTTTGGGTAAAGTTTGTGCAAAGTGTTTCAAGCTCAGCAAACCAGCACATGACTCATGGCATTTTCTGTTTTGCAAGTGCTTGAGCCACAAAGGACTTGGGATCAATATCCCTTATCTATGTGAAGGAAATGATGGAGAGGACAATAATGCCAGGGTAAAAACCTTGAAAGATGTTGGGAGAATGATAAAACTGAGTTAGCTCCTCTAGGGCAGCAGGCTGCAAGGAGCAGGGATTTTGCTATGTATACTTTGGAATAGAGCAGGAGATTTTCCACCCTCTTCTTATTCATGGGCTTGCTAAGAATATGTGATTCTTTACCGCACTATTATTCTTCACACAGGACTTAGGTCAAACGAAATTATTCCTTGCAGCTGCCTTTTTTGGAAACATCTTTCCAGAATTAGCTTTAAAACATTAAATAAATGTGAATTTGACATCAAACTGAGGACTGAATACTCATCTTGAACACTATGACCAGTGATTGATTGTCCTAGAGCAAAAATAAAAAGGCATTTTACACCTGGATGCTAATATGGGCAAACAGAAAGTAAAACTGCTTTGAGCTTCTAGCATTAGATTCTACCTGGTATTGGAGGACTTGTTAAAGAGAGTTGTGTATGCCATTAACTAGCAGGTGAATTTATTTCCCTCCAGTTGTGATTTGTCACATCAGCTATTATGAATGTTGTTTGCTTATTTCATTCAATTTGATAAATGAAAAACATCTTTCATAGATAAAAGGAACCTACTTTTAATCTTGTGTTTCTTATTTTCCCTTTTCCTCTCCCTCAGCAATGGGTGGCCTAGGCAGGATAGATGATGTAGAGTCTGCACAGTTAAGTTTACCCTGCACTAAAGTGATCTTTTATTCCTGTTATTTCACTGACAAGAACATATTCATTTTCCCTGAGTAAATTTATATGGTGAGAAAATACCTTATACCTGAAAATACTGAAAGAGTATATTTTCATTTCTCAGTCCAAGCCTACCATTAATGGCATTTGCACAGAATGATACTTTATTCTAGCTGCATTTAATGGGTTCATCAGCTAATAAGTGGGTTGTAAACATCTCAGGTAATTGCCAAGAGCTCTTAAATTAGTACTGTAAGTTATAAAAGAGAATACATATTCATAGCTCATCAGGCTCTCCAGCAGACATTCTGTTCATCTGTCTGTTTTTAAGGGCAGACAAGCGAGATGTTTCAGTGGAACTTCTGTCATTTTCCTTTGTTTTAGTCAGCTTAAAACATCTACACTTTCAGAGAAACATACTCAAGTCCTGATGGTGTATTTCACGAGATAATATTCCTAAAACAATACTCACATTTTTGCGTATCCCAGATGTAGTTGTTCAGGACTTCTCCCACCAAGTAGAATACGTTAATTATTACAGTAACAGCTGCAAAAAAGATTATTTTGACACCTGGGCTGAGGTGCTCAAGAAGCGGGTACACCCACACTCCTGTAACGTGGTGAATCCAGCACACCCTGAAACAAAACAAAAATAACAAGCTTGGCCTGTAGGCTTAGCTACTGTAACCCAAAAAGCAATTATTTGAAAGGCCTGCAAGTTGCAGGTGAACTGGAGCATGTGCATGGCATCCATTCGGAACAGACACCACAAATGATGAAACTATGACTGATTTCCCACATTCTTACTGCTTTGCTTTCAATTTATTATGAGCAGTTGGCCCATTTTCATTTCTGATCTAGGCAGGTATTTTCTTGTTCACTTATATTTCTGAGGAAACTCCTGTTTTGTGCCAAAGATGGAAACTGCAGCAGCCTCTGTTCCAAGCAGGTTCTTTTTCCTAAAAGCATTCAGGGTTCTACAGGCTCTCCTACCATCTCTCTCTGCTTTCTGCAGTTATTCTTCTTGCACTTCATACACATTTGCGTTTTTCTTTTGCTTTTCCTCGCTACACATGGTAATCAGTTTTTGGGTTTGCCAGAAGCATATGGTTTAGATTCTCTTTGAGAGAATAATTTCTTCAGCAACTGTGTTTTAGATTGGTCCTCCTTTTCTTTCAGCTACCTACCATAATTTGGAATCTAGAAATTTTTTTCTAGGTAAGATAAATATTTTTTTTGAAAGACCAAACAAAACCACACCTCAAAAGTAGTGCCCAGCCCCACAGCCAATATACAGTAAAGGAAAAGGATTGATGGTGGTTTGCTGGTGACACAGAGATTTTTAGTATTCAACTACAGAGGACATTGTTGGTACACTAACTCAAGAGACAATCAGCTTTACTGCAGTGCAGCCTGAAGAAGCACTCCAGGTGTGTGGTTTTGCTGTGTGTGGCTGCAGTGGACACCTGTATCCTCTGATGGGATTGCTTTTGTGTTGAGATCTGATGCAGTGAGTGGTGAAGTCAGAGGGAGCAGAGAGAGTCCATACATTCCAGTAGGTGGAAGTTAAGAAAAGCAAATACTGGCAAACAACTGAGCAAACGTCTCAGAGGCTAACTGGGTGAAGTGCTCAGTGAAGGCAAGCTGGGGCTTTGCTGGGCTCTCCTCAAGAATGTAAATCTTTTCATTTCTGACCTGAAAATTTGAGTGAAAAGCTCACAGTGAAGCACAACTAGAGCAGCTGCACTGTTATACAAGGGGATTTCCATTATTTGATTCACTTGCTGGTGTTTCTATTTGCTTAAGGAAGATTTTTGATCACTAGATCAACAGTCAAAGGCTCCTAAAGGGCAGAGATAGAGAAGTCCACAGAAAACTGCTACCATAAAATTCTGTTACTCAGGGAGTACAGAATCCCTGTTTAACAATCACCCTGGAAATGTACATGGCTGTCATAGCTTCTCTCCTCCTTGGAAAAGCTTTTATTACAGCCCAACCCTTAACAGTTGGACACCTCACTTGGGAAACTACATGTGTCAGTAAATTAATCTGCATGATCTAAATGCAATTAAACCCCCTTTCTCCAAATCACTTCACATATGGGAAATTATCTCTGTACTTTACAGTTATTTTCCCCAGTATTCTTCTGTGATAGAATTAACCTGACAAGATAAAATTATCTATGAAAAAATGAAGGGTTCCTGCGTAACCCATGGTAACAGGGGACACCATGTTCCTTTTGATGAAAGAAAAAGATGAGACAGTTGGGTAGAAGGTAGTGGGATGTCCCCTGCTACCAGGTCTGATTAGCAAGGAATGTCTATTATCGCCTAACAATTTTCAGTTTCATTTACTTCTTTCAGTTTTCATTTGCTTTTTTTCCCCTAATGATCATTCTGTGAAAAACAAGCTCCAAGGAAAAAGACTGAAAAAGAGCTAGTCTCTTTCTCCACTTATTTCCTTTGGTGTGATGAAACTTCCCAGAATTATAAAGTTATAATTTACAGAGGGACTTTTCAAGGGACCTTCTGAACAGCATCTACGTAGCTAGCTTCATGAACCAAGTAGAAGTGGCTTTTACTAGAACACATTTATGCTAGAAAGAGGAACATTTTCTCAATCCAATCAATGAGTCACTGATGAGCTGCTGCATGTCAGCAATATCTGGTTAGTTCAGGCTTTGCAGACAGCTCACATACTCAGCTCCCTGCTGCCCAGCACAGGAGCCCACTCCCTGCATGGTGATGCTGCTCATGCCTTCAGTGTAGCTGTTGTTTGCCCGTCCCTGGAGTGGCCACACTGTCAGCACTGCTTTGAGCACAAGAGGGACCAAGCACCACTCTGGAGACAACAGTCACAAACCCACCTGATCCTTCTAAAAATGAGCACAGCACGCTGCTGGCTATGCTGGGGTGGAGTAATATTAGCCTTCTCTCACTGAGCAGTGACACACTGACTGCTCCAGCATTGTCTGTACTATAAACAGGAGCAGCAAAGGGACAACTGCTGCCATGGAAACCTCACCTGGTGGCCTTTCTTAGTGAGTTTGCTCCTGCTGCAAATACAGGCATTCTCGAGGCTGCACTATAAAGGGCTGATCAACCATTAGCATAAAGCTTCCACACAAGAGTGCTGATGAATGAATGTTAATGAATGCCTTCGGTGTTGCCACTCCAGTAGCCATTACTCCTATCCAACCTCATTATTAGTTAAGCACAGAGAAGCATGCATTAAGATTTACTTAGGAGTGCAAAAAACTAGATCAGATTGAAGACTTTGTTATTGAACTGGTGTAAAAAATGTGTAGTTTAGATAGAAATAAACTGAGGAGAAAAAGAAAAAGGAGAAAAAGAGGAGTAAAACTGGACTGGCTACTTCTGAGAAGATAAAATTAACCTGAACCTCCCTGTGATTTGAAACAGTAGCAGCTGTATGTAGACATAACTGTATACTTTCAAAGATGAATGTGTTACAGGTCATGGAGTTCATCTAGCCATTTGTTAGAAACAGTAAAAAGAGAAGGAATTGAAATATTCACACATTGTATTTAAATTAAAATGTCTGTTAAAAGAAAAAAAAAAGTGGTTGTTTTTAGAAATTTTCAACCAGTTGGTGCAGAAATCAGTAAAAGCTATTTGAAAATGCACAGTATTGCTTGTTTTTAACAAATCTGTCAAAAAATGTGACTTTGTAGCTAGTTTTCACTTCTACTATACAGTAGATGTTTTATATCTCTCCCATCAAAGTAATCCAGCGAAAATTAAAACTATGCAGGGAACATACATTTACATTTATTCTTTGGATGTAGATCTTTTGTTAATGAGGAAAACTAAGCACAAAAATTTGTTGGAACCTTGTGGTTTATGTGTATTCTGTCAGTTTAAATGATACAGCTGTAACAACAGCACGTGTAAGACCTTAGTCCTGGCAGAATCAAGCTCAACAAGTGAGTATAATGGCAGATAATAACCATGACAGCTCATGTATTTTGTAATGGGAGATGTTGGAGAAGATGGTTGCTCCTTCATGGTGGCTGCTCTCAGCTATCATAGCTTGGCAGTACTTTCTGGTCTGGACTCTCAGGGTCCAGCCCAGTTTTATAATCTTCATCATAATCTGTCATCATCAACAACCAGTACTATGAGTTCTGGAAAAAGGAGCTGCTAGATGAGGGGCTATGTAACTTCTCAAGAGCATCAAATGAAAGGACACAGAATAATAATGCATGACATAAAATGGGTGAAGAGCTTCCAATTTTCTTCCTTGTGACAGAAGAATCACCTCAATGCAACTCAGAGACAAGAAATGCAAATCTGATAATGGAAATATCTTTCTGAATGATACCTAATTAATCTCTGGAATGCTCTACCCTACCTTTCAGTGATACATCACTGAAATAGAGATATTCAAAAAAGTTTTGAAGTATGAAAGTCTGGAAGCCTATTTAGTCCACTCATCTTCTCTAGACCCAATCACGCACTTCTAGCCAGTTTCTGAAATCAGGAAATTGTACAAGCAATAAGAACATGCATAATTATGCCTAAGTTTAAAGACTACAAGGTATATAAACCATCAAGACTAAAGAATCTAAGCACCTACATTTTGCCATAAGTTTTGGAAGAAAACTCCCCCTTCAAGGCTGGTTGTTTCATAATGGTTTGCTAAGCTCTCCTGAAGCATTTGACATTAGCTCTACCTGGAGCGTGGGTACATGACAACTCCCATCTATGAACAGCAGTTCCTTTCTGGTTACTTCTTGCAGCAGCAAATCCTCTCCCAGATCTTCACTGCTCTCCATATTTCCAGTGACTGACACAAAGGAAGGCTGAATCCTTGGTTCCAGACAAATTGTAGGTGCCTTCCCAGTGGCTACTCTTTAGCAAACAGAACACGGGCATTTTCTATGCCTTTATTTCATGATCTTCTCCAGCATCACTCTCCTCCTTTTCCACCAAGAGTGATAACTTTAATCACTATTCCACTATTAAAATGTGGAATGTCTTCCAAACAAGGTGATAGGCTTACAGAAGCTGAGACATTCAAAACAAACAAACAAACAAATATTTTGTGGTTATAGTGCAGGTCCAATCCTGATCCTGTGCTTTCAGGAACACAATGACCCACACTAAATTTGTTCTACTTTTGGTTTCTAATACTGATTGATGCGAGATGCATCTTCAAAACTTCCCCCCAAAAACACAGGAGAGTTTGTTCTGCATCAAATCAGTTTTCTTAAGATCTCAGCTATATTAAAATACTGGGCTTCTTATATTAACGGCCAGCCAGACCTAATACACCTACACCAGGAATGTACATAGTTTAGGAATTTTAAAGACTAAAAAGTAAGTTCAATAAACAGTCATCACTTAGGAAATAACAGCAATCATCCCCTCTAGTTCCATTTTCTTAATGATGGATTCATCTCCATTCATATGAGTGGAGAACAATACATGGGTCACAGGACTAATATACTGCTGTGGAGTGGCTTATGCAGTCAGAAGCAGACAAGACCTGAGAAACTGCAGCTGCAAATAATGTCACATCCAGAATGTACTCAGCATGACAAGGTGCTGGCATCCTCTGGGAGGAACAAAGCTTAGCAGAAATTTGTGTTTATGTACAGGTAGCTACAATGACAGAAACTTAGCAGATTCACTGCAAAGTGCTGTCATCTCTGGAAGTCATCTATTTTGATAAATAATTTTTCATTTTAAATATAGTAATGGTTGCTATGCCTTCTTGAGCTATATTTGAAGGAGCTGCACAAGGAAGTGAGAACATATTACCCATGCATGTCATCTGTGATTGTGCTGTTGCTTTGACTGAAACATTTGAGGATGTGGAGGTGGAGGCAAGCCAGAAAGTAACAGTCCAAAATGGCTAAGTGAGACCTAACAGGCTGGGGATCCATACAGCATTCTCTTGCTGAAAGCAATTCTGCCCTGCCATCCACCTTCTGGGTCAGGTACAAGGGATGCTAATCTTCCTCTGGCCTATTTCTGCTGCTTCTGTTTCTTCCTACTCTTTCCTCTTTGGGGCAGCTCCAGCTCCAACTCTCTTCTCCTCCTCTGCATTCTCATCTATCATCCACTTCTACAACAGCCTTCCACTCTGGTTTCAAATTCTGTTTCTCTCTCCCTCTCCCAGCATTCCCCACTTACTTTCATGATTTCAGCTTTGAAGCTGCTGCCCTGTGAGCTGTATGTTTCCTTATCCACATCTCTTTTAACCCATTATTTTATTTCATTTCTTTTGTTTGCCCCCAGGACACTTTTTTTTTTCTCTAACCATGGACTCCTCTGATCTTTATAGAACTTTTATTTCCAGTGCTCACTCCCAAAAGCATGCATGATGCCCTTCCTACACACAAACCCTCAGCACAGCCTAGCAAAGCTGTGTTGTGTATCTCCTGCTCCACTGGCACCACCAACCTCAAAAATCCTTCTGGTTTCTCAATCCTGTCCTTCTTTATCAACATGACTGTCAATTCTCACCAAGCTTCACACTCTAACCCACCACCCCTCTCTTCTGAATGTCAAGGTTTGTCCTAGCAGTCTGTGCCAACATCTGCTCTTTCTAATCTTCCTCTCCTTCTATGGAGAATCGCTAGTGGAAATCCTACAGCAAGCCTGATAGAATCAATCTCAAATTCATTCCAAATCCTCAGTGTACATTCCCTTCTTAAATTTGTTCAAGAAGAATCCTGCAAATTACCCCATCTAAATGCTCTCCCTCAGCGAATCTAAGGAACTCTCCTAAAGTCACTTCAAGAGAAACTTTATTTTCAAATCAAAGTTTAAAAGCTCTTTAAATAGATTTATAAAAGAATGAAAGAATGAATCAAGTCCAAGCTTGGCACATGTGGAGGCAGCTCCTAGTGGATTTGAGATAGCTGTAAGAGAGCAGATCAAGCTTTTCGCTCCCAAACATGCAGCCCAGTGTGACTACAGCAGTGGAGTCAGATTCTTAGGGTCTGTTTTTTTGGCATCCTGAAGTGCTCAAAAGTAGAGGGAAAAGGAAAACCATTTAAAATAAACATATTTGTCTCAGTTTATTTTAGGGACATATTAGGCTCTGATATTAGTTACCATGAGGTCATTCTTGTTACAAGGAGCAACACATTTCTGGCTCTTTTCTGTTCCTTGACAACTAACGCCATACACTTATTGGCAGAATTTTCTGGTAGTACTGGCAAATGCTCTGGTTTTCTTAGCACTGTCTAGATTTAACAATTAAACACAAACTGTGACCTTTTCAAGCCATGCTAAATAAAGCCAATAGGCTTTTCCCATCTTATCCCATGGCCTCGATCCTGAAAGTCCATGTATGGTGTGCAACATGCAATGCAAGTCTGAGGATGTTCTGCCTGGGCACAGTTCCTTGCAAGCTCCCTCTCACAGAGAGAGCATGAGCTAAGTGTGCCTACTCAAAAACTCTTTGACTGAAGGGAGAGAATGCAAAAAAAAAAAAAAAAAAAACCAGAAAAAGCTTTTACTCTTCAAAAAAGGATGTTTCTCAGAAAACAAGTCTCTGAATCATGCTCAGGAGATATCAAGTTATTTAGCTATGTTCTTCCAATTTCAGTAATGCTATTCAGAATTGTTTGCCAGTTTTTTATTTACCAATTATATATTAAAAAGCACTTGCTATTCTACCACCTCTTTCATACATGACAGCTTCAGTCACATACAAAATAAAACAAGCCTTCCTCTACTTGGAGTTGAGAAAAGCATTCACAGAATCAAACCTAAACAACATCCTCCTATATATTCCTTCCCTGTAAAAAGTGCAACACAATACATAAAACATGTAGGATGGTAAGAAAGTTTCAGCTGAGATTGGAAGAGAATCCAAAATTCAAGAACAAAACACAGAGAACATCTGATTAGCAACTGTCTTCACTTTATTCTGAGGGTTGCAGTGAAAACACTTCTGCTGAGGGAAAAATGGAATAGGCAAAAGAACAAATTCTCAAGTGGCAGATCCCTAAATTCTAGTTAAAAAAACATAAACCATAAACTAAGCCTCAGAACAGGACCCATAGACAACCCTAGGTACAAAGAAAGGAAGTTCCACCAGGCTGTATGGAACTAGGTCATGTGCAGGTATAGTCTCATTTTAATACACTGTGATAAGCTTGAGGGTGCTGCCAGAAAGGACAACAAATCCAAATTCAGCAATTCCAAGCCCTCTGAGTGATTAAGGTCTCTACTGTAATGTGGTCACTTGACAACAGGAAGACAGTGGATTTCAGCTGTGAAAAGAAGCCACACCCTGAATGAGAGGGATGACAAACTCCTCACTTTTCATACTTTCTGGTAGATTTTTCCAGCCTGTGAATATGACATATCATATTGATGTAATGGGACCAAGATTTGGCTTGCAGCCTCAAGCGCATCTTGGATAGAATCTTCAACAGCACCTGCAGGCTGAGGACATGCAGAACTTGCAAGTGATGGCACAGTGTAGGTTTTGTCTGCCTCCACTCATCTGCAAAGGCCTCCTTCCATAACAGTAGAAGGAGAAATGGGTTTTATGTGCATAATTTTGCAGGATGAACTTTTAAGATTGTCTCATCTCATTTAAAGAGAAATCACAACTTGGAAGAAGGCAAATCACTTGAGAGTAGCCCTATCTGTTTTGGAAATAATATATGTGTAGGCAAAACCAATAAACAGCAAAGGGAGATAACCATAGTCTGTGCCTGGGTAATTATTAATGCAGTAATTATTTAATGCAGAATCTGCTTCTCCTGCTTTACTTGTCCCACAATTTTCCTTAACCTTGTAGCTGCAGGATACAGATGCACCGTACTAGGTATGATCAAACTAGATGAGCATCACACTGATACTGTAACAGATTCTTAAAATATTTAAAGACACATCTGGTTTTGTTTCACTTGTAAAACTGGATTATTTCAATTTCAAATTCTTCTAAAAATACTACTGCATGTGTTTACTTAGATGATTTTAGGAGTTGCCAGAGGAGGTCAAGCCATAGGTACCTGCCAATCTGTCTCCAGGCACCATTAGAGGAAGCTCAAGAACTATCACAGTTAAGCATTACTGTATATGGGTTAAGAACATAATTACTTTTTCCTGAGGGAATAATCATATGCCTTTTTACATGAGGCTGCCCTTATCTTACAATTACGAATATTATTCTTTTTTAAGGAGGCTATGTATGTTTATCAAAGCAAATGGCAGAATGTGGCTGTTGTCCTGGGACACAACATCCCACTTCAGCTGGATTAATAGCATTGTGTGATCGCTGAGTGCGTGTGGATAGGTATGGATAATGACCTCTCTTTCACTGGATCAGAGGGACAAATTGCATAGTTGAAGCAGTGTGATAGTACTGCCTCAAGATCATGTTACTCTCACCTTAGTTTTTTCTTTCTTGGTTGGTGGAAATGTTGGAAAATACCTTCTTAGCTGAGAGAAGGATGTTGTGAAGTAAAAAGAAAGAGTATGAAATGGGGGTCATGAAAAGCAGAAAGAATAAGGGACAGATGGCATCAAAGGAGAAATATAAATAAAACAAAGTTTGAGTGAAAAATAAACACTAGGGTGACCAAAGTATATTAACTCTGCCATGCAAGTCAGGTGCTTGATTAGAAACTGCCCAAATACTTAATGTTGTATAAGAAAGATTATTTCTGTTTTAGTTTAATTTCTCACCAACATTTGCATTTCTTAAAACAAACTTTTGAGTGTTTGCATTACTGACTTATTCTGTAATCAATTTTACAGAAAGAATTTGTGAATCAGTAAAGAAAAAAGACAGTGTTCTATCTTTTCTCTTGCTGCTTAAATACTGATGCAGGCAATCATTTGCCTAGTCTCAGTTTTATTTGATAGAACAAAAACCCCAAGCAATAAAACTAAGGTCCAAGAAAAACATTTAGCTTGAAAAAAGGTTGAAAAATGTACCCTTGGAAAGACCACTGCTTACATGGGATTGTTCAACAAATTCCTGTTGTGTGAGGTTTGGCATATACTTTCTAAAAATATAAGCATCTGGGGAAACCAGACAAAGCCCAGGTCTTGGACCAAACGAGGCATGCAGCGTGAATCTGTTAGCGATTATATCCATAATGAAATATGTGCCCAAATTTAGCAGTACAAAACCCCCAATACAATGTGAAAACACAGCATGTACAGCCCTTACCATAAAATATAGCCAACAGCGAAGGTGCACACTGCAGCCAGTCCACAGCTCCTGCTGGGATACTGATGATGTGTTGTTCTCATCTCGATTAATACAAAGGGCAAAACTGTTGTGTGCTGGAAAAAAAACCAAAACAATTGGGAAAAGCAGGAGATACAAACGGTTCTCTATATTTTCATTTCAATTCTACAATAAGAAACTTAATTGCAGACACCTGAAGACAATTCTCGATGGCTAGAAAGACAAGGTAAAGTAACTACAAAATTGATCAATAACCCAACCAGTATCATCTCTAAAATGTCCAGCTGTTTTAGAGAGCAGAGGAAAACTGAGTGACCAGAATGTGCTTTTGTTCAGGAATCCAAGGCAGATACTCAGTGAGTAAAAAGGAAATGTGTCATGAAGGGACTGAGGTCCCAACCTCAGTCTGGCCCTGCAGTTGCTCTGTGATCTCTGCCATGTCACTTCAGTTATTGTGACCATTCTAGTTGGAAGGCAATACATCTGGTTTTCAGAGACTAAGTACAAACAATGCCAAGTGAATGAATACAAATTGAGGTATTTAATGCTTCTGAGAATTAGGTTTAAATGTATCTCAAAAGTCCTCAGTCTGGGGACTTGAAAACAGGGGACATATTTTCAAATGATAGCAGCAATACCTCTGTTCCTCCATCTGCAAGACAGAAACAAATTACATTCAGAAAGATGTTGTGAATCTTAATTTTTCAGTTGCACAAAATCGTTTTAGATTCCTAAATGAATCATCTGAAAGCCAAAGTTGTAAAAACCTTTTTCAGCCACTTGTCTTTATTTAGCTGTGAAACTCCTTATTTTGTTATTTTCCCATACACATTTCCTATACTGCCCCTTCTGAGAAGACCTGTTCATCCAATTAATGTCAGCAGCATGAAAAACTGCCCCCAACACTCAATGCGTGAAAATATACAAAAGCAAAGAACAAATGTGCCAAGAAATAAAGCCCATAATTTCTGAATATACAGCTCACTTAAGACCAGCATTAGTGGTGACTCTAGAAATATACTCTGCCTTGCCTCCATGGGGCCAAGTTTTTGCTGGCCTCTAAAGGCAATTACTTCAGTTGAGAGGTTAGCTCTAGGGTTTGGTAAGACTGACTGTGAACTCTTCTGCCCTCTCCACAAGAAGGCCTGGAGGTGTAAGGATTGCAAGGGTAGCCTAAGTCCTAATTGAAGTTCAGTCCTTCCCATAGTACTTGATCACCAGCTGGAAAGGAAAGTTATGGCATTCACTGGCGACATTCTGCCATCATGTAGTTCTGGGGGATGCTGGAGGTTGGATTTCTAAGATTTCAATAATTACAATGTAAACCCACACTGATGTTCACCTGCGTGCAGGTAGGAGAGGCATGGAGTAGAAATATCTTGGTGTGGATTGTGGATTACAGGTTCAACTGAGAAGAAACACAGTGGGGTCTAAGCCTTTAAAAACTGCAAAGAAGAATGGTTTGAATGGAAAATGGTAAGATAATGGAAATGCTCCTGCTGAGAGATGTAACATAATTGAATTGGGTATCTGCTCTGATTTTCAAGGCATTGGTAATTAATGACTAGCACTTGGAGAATGTCAGGTAGATAATACAGCAGTTCGGGGAGCTTTCAATTTCTTCATTTTTTAACAACTTGTTCCACCCCCATCCCTTTAAACAGTATAAATCAGCATTGAGGGAATGCAGAGATGTTTTATAGCAGTGTGGTCTGCTATAAAGGTGCCCACCATTAGATTAGAGGCCTATGAGCTGCAGAGGACCTTCAAAATCCATGATCAGGGACTGACAGCAAAGCAAGCCCTGGAGATTCACCTGTACATCTTGTGTCTGTATGGAAAAGGTCTCCAGGAAGAGAGAGATCAGTGCCTCACTCTGCAGAGCCCCCAAAGCAGAGCAGCTGGAGGCTGTGCAGATGTCTCCTGCCCTGCCCCCATAACTTATTCAGAGGAAAAAAACTGAGGAAAAACAACTATTAATACCAAACTCCACCCTTGATACTCCTTGTACAATGTATTCTTGTAATCCAGTCAGTTTTAACTCTACATTCTACGGATGATTGTTACAGAGCTTGAGAGCTCAGTTTCTCCATGTAAATGTTTACTGCTTTCGACACTGCTTGTTGATGAGTTCTTCATTGATGATAACAACTCAACAGCTTGCCAATTAAAAAGTAGTTAAAATAATTTCAACAATCAAACCTTAATCTCAAATACTCTTCTCCTTTCCCTCCTCCCAATTCTTGTGGTTGTATAATAAAATAGGTTATTATTTTCCTAAATTCTCACTTCTGCTCTTTTCTAAACGTAAGGGTGGAGGGAAAAGCAGATAATAAGCTGCGCCACTAAAAAGTTTGTGTACAAAATCCCGTTCAAAGTACAGTGGAATTAGAAGTCTAAGGAGAAAATCAGAGATATGTAACTTTAATCTCAGTGAATGTCAATGCTACATGCAAACATTGCAGTTTTACAAATTTGGAGTATGAACTTTGGTTTAAAATGCTTTTGTGAAAGTGCCACTCTAAAAAGCTGCTTCATATCCTTTACTAAACCACAACCAAGTTAAAATTTCCTTTCTCTACATTTCAGCTCCTCCAAAAACCTTGATTTAAAAAATATGAAATTCCGTAGTCTGGGATGCCTTTTATCCAACAGTGTCAATAAAAACTCTAGACTGAAGCATAGTGAAGATGGTCAGGGGTCAAATGTGCTTGCAGTGGGATCCATCAGGGCTGGGTATTCTGCAGGGGGCCTAAGATTTCATATCCTCTAATGTTTTTGCCACCTGATTTCTGAATAACAGGCCAGTGGGAATCTGAGGTTTAGAGAGAAAATAGCATTGATATTTCCCTGACCTGCCTAAAGATCACACTATGCCGATCAAACATACCCAACTGGTACCTCTGGGACTGATCCCTTTTACCGACTGGCACACGGGGGGACAAAACCACATTTCTCACCTTGTTTGCCAAAGTATCTCCTGGGGCTTGCTTACTTCAGAGAAGACTGAGGAATGAGGAAGTTCAAATAACAAGGAGGTTTAAACAGTAAGGATGATTAGCTGCTCTAACAGCTTTCCAGTAGTTGCACCATTAAAAGTTCCATTTTGCACCATTAAAATTTTTAAGAAAAGAACAAATATATAATTAGAGTATAATGGCTAGTATAATATTATAATAGTAGTAAACTATGCTAGCACTACTAATTAATGCTATATTGATAAGGCATTTTTAACATGGACTAAGTAGTTACAAGCAAAACTGTATTTTTACCTGGACATCCTATTCTTCTCCCACTGAGACCAGCTGCCCCTGTGAGATAGTTTTGCCTGTATGACTGTGCTGACACAAGAGACTTGGGCTGAGCACTGCTGTGGCCACACCAGGGACCATTCCCACTGCCCCAGGAAGGCAACCCTTTCTGCACATGTTCTCTGTGGTGACTGCAGGCTCAGGGTAGTCCCCAGCCCCCAGCTTGGCCCAGGCAGCAGTGGGGAAGATATCAAACCCTCCCTGTAGCTTTAGCAGGAGCTCTTAAACTGAGCTTTTCCAGAGCTCAGTAACTGCATCTACTTGCAAGAAAATACACCCTGTCAGCTTCTCCAGTTGTGACTGTGGTGCTATCTGCAAGGTGTCCTCACAGCCACAAATCCTTTTTTCCCCTGGAGCACCAAGACAGCAGCCTGAAGGCCCATTATTTATCCCTCTCTGAAGGATTCACCTGCCAAGATCACTTTGTGGGCTGAAGAGCTGTCCATAAGCCCCCTTTACCCAGCCACAGCATTGCCCTGCTCAGACCCCTCACTGCCTGCCCCTGCTGCTGGAAAGCCAGCTTTGGTAAATCTTTTTGCTAGGAAGTGCTGGTCTCAGCAGAGTAGAAATCTGCAACTTCCTCTTATTCTGCGTCTACCACATGGCATTGCTTCCCAAGGACCCATCACCAACAAATGGTGAAGAAATACAGCTTGCCAAATCTCCAACTGCTAGAAAACAGAGAAACCAGCACAATGCACAGAGCCTGGATGAAATGTGCAGGAAAGTTATCATAGGGGGAATCTGACCCACAAGACACTTTGGAGACTAACTCCAAAGAAGCAGCCTCTGAATGAAACTGAATTAGCACACACTATAAAGCAAGCCATCCTGGGATCTTGCAGGTGGATTAATTCCTAGAGCCACTGTCATGGTGTCCTGAGAGAAACTCTGCTCATTAATAACTCTTTAAAAAATATTATGAAAATATGTATCACCCCCCCCGCCACGGTATATATGTGCCTAATGACATTTGAGACCAGAAAATCACATTACAAATATGCACCACAGCTGAAGTGCTGGCTTGGGAAGCTGAGCTTCGATGGAGGACTGTGCTTCCCCGTTGTAGGTGTGTTCTGCAACAGTTACTTAGAAAAAAATATTTTATGCAAATAGGTACATTAACAATGAGTTCTGTAATAGTCTTTAGGCAATTAAGTGTTCATTCTTGAAAGCCTAATTATATATTTTATCTTTCAACCAGTAAGTGCTGCTTTTTTTAACACTGGTTTCAACAGTACCTTACTTGGCCTTTTCTCCCTCCCTTAACTGTGTTTTAAATGGAATCTTTAAACTTTTCAAAAGGTGCTAAATTGACTAGTTTTTGTATTGTATCATCAGCATAAACATGGTAGTGATGTCTTCCCAAGTCCTCCTCCTGATCTGCACTGACTGTCCAGAACTACCTTTATGACGAGGAGCTCAGTCTCCAGAGGCATCTCAGATACCCAGGTAGCTTGCAGAAGTTCGGTAGGAATGGTTAAACTGAGGGTCACAAAAATTGTGATTATAATTCACTTCAACCAACAGACTGTGACTCATTACTCAGTTTGATCAGACTGAAAACTACAAGGTATAGGACATTTTAGCTCAGTGAAATACTGTGCACCTCTGAGGCCTACATCATGACATTCAACCCACGTTCTCAAGAGTCAGCAAAAGTCCACTGACAAGAAAGGAGGCCTTGCAGTTTTGATGTCCACCAACATTTTAACTGATGGACTGGGAGCCTCCTAGGAGTGCTGGTGTGTCCTGCAACAAGGAGGCTGCAGATAGGTTTTCACCCACAGAACTTGTGCAGCCCAGGACCTGGAGTGCTACATCTGCACCCCAAAGCTATGACCATGTCAAAGCCTCTGCCCTGGCAAGGACAGCTGCTTCAACATCTGCTAGGGAAACTACCTTGCAGAACACTGCCTCCGCCTGAGACTTATGCTGGTGTAAATTTGGCAGTGCTCCTCTTCTTTGCCCCCTTCTGTGCAAATTGGTGTGTTTTCTGGCTGCCTCTGCTTTCTTTTAAAATTTGCCTATAAAATACAGTTTCCATCAGCAGGATGTTATCCTTCCCCTTTTTCTTGTGAACTCACAACAAGATTATGATGTTAAACAGCTGCTCCACCTCAGAATGAGTGGAACAGTCTGCCACTCTTTCTTCCCTCTCAGGGGTTTGTGGAGCACCTTGAGATAAAGAAAATAGAAACCAGCAGCAAACTGACCAATACCTATTCCTCTAAATTCAAAATCACTACTAGTGTGTTCATCCTGGAAACCAATACTAATAGGCCTAAAAATCCCTACAGTTGTAGTCAGTGCCGTTTGTAGAGTAACAGTAGCAATAAAGCTCATTTTTCTGCATGCTCCTAGCAGACTAGAATGGAAAAGCAGATCAGGAACTAGTAAAATAGAGGTATGATTCTGATTTACTCCTTGAGAAACTTCTGAGAAAGGAACAGCTGGCCAGAGAGTATTTATGTGTTGTCTGAAGGATGATACCTTCTACCAAGGCAGCCTAATCCATAAAGAGAGCAGCAGGATATCAGAGCTGGGTGCATAATAAATTGGAATCCTTGACTGAGTCTGAGCCCTTATGAGACTAAAAGTGCTGGTAGCACTTTTCCTCTTACAAATGAGAAATTATGACTATTAAGTGAGACATGCTGATGCACAGGAGCTGATGCACAGGATGCACTCCAAGGCAGCCCCAGACGGCTCACTAATTGTTATGGTAGGTTGGAGGGAGGAAGAAGTGTTATATGATCTAAATGAAGACCAATACCTTACAATGCCACAAAACACACAAGAGCCAAAGATAACCATTTTCAATCAATATGAAAGTGTAGGGTTCTTTGAAAAGAAAATTAACACTGCCTCTTTAATGTTACCCCTTCTTTTCCTTTTTTTTCTGTAGAAAAACACAGTGGACATGGCATTCCTGACTTAAGAGGATTTCTATCACTTTACCCACACATACCTGATGTTGACAGCTTTGTTCTTGTTTCTTCAGACACATGCAGTATATGCTATATATTGAAATAGCAGTGTCAATCTGATCTCACCCTATGACTGTACTAGTGTCAGGGAGGTTATATATAGGTGTTTATCTATAGAATTTCCACAGTGCCAATCACTAAAGCACTTCAGCACCTCAAAAGCATTACTAAACATACCCTCACAGCAGCCCTGATCTGTAAGAGCAGGATATCCTATCCTCATTTTGAAGAAGGACAAGATGGAGAGGGCATGCCTCACTCAAGGTCACGCAGGGTAGCTACGGAGGAATGAAGAACTACATCACATTCCTCAGTTCCATTCCTGGATGTTAGCCTAAGATGAGCAAACATGTATAGAGAAATCACAAAAAATTTGGTATGAAAGCCAATCTAATCCTTCAAGTTTACAGCTCTGAGACATCTTGGCCCTTTCAGCAGCTATCAGTTGTTACCCTGATTGACCCCCTGTCCTGATTCCCCTTTGCTTTTGCAGACTTCTTCAATTGCCTCCCTCTGAGCTGTCTGTCTCTCTTTCATCTCAGCTCCTGCTGCTCAAAGCTGCTTTCTTGCAGGTTCTATCCTTAATACCTTAACATGACACACAAAATCTTGGTCACTTGGACTTGGAACAAGATGAGGGTAGGGACTAGACACAGTACATACAGTAAAAAACAGTATAAAACCAGTGCCATGTTGCCATAGGGAACAGCATTGCTACGTGTTTCATTTTCTTTAACTTTTAAAATTCAATGTAACTACTTTTAATGCTTTTCATGTATGCAGATACCATTAAATGCATGCCAAGGGCAATGTCACATAAACCAACTCTCTCCTTTTGCTGGGATCCCTTAGCCAGGCTTTCTTGCTCATTCTGCGCCATGCCCAAACTCCCCAGTCTGCTCCTGCCAGCAGGCATTGCTTGACACTTAGCAGACTTTTAAAATACAAGACAATCAGCAAAGACCAGACAATCTCCTGGTTCTGTGCACACAGCCACAGCTGAGCAAACCCTCCAGACCCTAATTTACTTTCAACCTCAAGTCCTTATTTTTGCCATGAAATCCTTAGAGAAAGCATGCTACTAACAACTTGGAATATACATACAGATATATCCTGTGCAAAGAGCTCTCATTAATCACAGTGTTATGTAATTTTTCTACATTTTTTTCTCAGTTTATTTGCCAGTTGAACCTACCCTAGAATTTCTCAAGCTACTATTTGCAAAAAGGTTTATCTAGGCAAAGAAATGTATTGTCTCTTAAAATTATCCTTAAAATAACACACACACACACACACACACACACACACACACACACACACACACACACACACACACAGACTCTTTTACATGGGTTACCAAGATTTAATTTGCATGAATGAATATTTGACTATTTCTGCAGGTCAAGCTGAAAAAGTGCTTGTAAAGTCATTGAGCCTCATGCATTTCTAGCAAAAAAATCACTAAAGAGAACTTGAAGATGTATTTTACCAATGGTTTAAATGAAATTACTCATATGGAAAATAGTATTCTTCTCCCTGAAAAGTGAACTCTTTCCATACTCGAAGGCCTCAGAAGGGAGAAAATAATTTGTATCAGTATGTTTTGTAAATCTCTTTAACTAACTTGAAAAGTTTATCAGTACATAAAATATTCTATATTAAATTCTAACATCTGGCAATCTCCCAGGACTAGTACTAAGGCTTTCACAGAGGGATATTTTTGGCTTCATGATAGCCAAAGTATCCGTTTTCCAACCTGAAAACATTGGACTCTGAATCTGTCACTGGTCCAGGACCAAATATTGCTTGTCCTGGGCTTTGGGCCAGTATATTTGGGGAAAGAAATTTCACATTTGGGAAAATAAAAAACCCCCATTATTTCTCGGTTTCTTTTTCAAGTGGTGACTCTTTGATGCTATTCGGAAATCTAAAATCTTGGAAGTGGTTACTGAGGGACTGGATTTATTGGGTGTTGTGTAGGTGAGGTAGCCAAAGGTCAGCCTTTGGTCTGTCACATGGTGATTGCAACTATCTGCAGTGTGGTTCAAACAATTTATCTCACAGATATTGTTATTATCTTTATTTCATTATTTCTTTACATTGTACATGCAAACTCCTTTAACAAATAGCTCTAGAGGATGTAACCTCCTAAGCTCTTTTGTTGTATTACATAAAGCAGCAGCAGACTAAGGTGAGAACATTCTTATTGCTGCACCCATCACTCAGTCTGTCTGTCCAGTTTTACTGGATGTGCATTGCCCTGAGTCTTCTAAATGGCACAGACTCCACTGCAAGGCAGAGGTGCATGCCTGTGCAGCAGTGCAGGGCGAAGCTGTGTGACAGCAGCTGCCCAAAAGCAGCTACTGCTGAGCCACCCAACAGATGGTGACGAGCCATGGGCAGGCACTAAGGCAGCTGCTGGTCTCACACATTGTGCTCAGGATGCAGAAGGCCAAGGCTGGGCTTAGTGGCACCACAGATTACTAAGAGCAGGAGTGGCTAAGGCACTAGCATGTGTTGAGGTGCAGGGAAGAGGGGGTACGTCGTGGGGGCGTAGGGAAGCCAAGAGTCATGGGCTGGGTTCCTGCATTGGTTGAAAGGCAGATGGAGTAACAGGTATGGCTGAAAAACTTAGTGAGGGTGAGAACGTGTTTGTGCAGGAAGGCAGGGGAAGGACAGAGATGCTGGCAGCCTGCTTGTGTGTCTCCTAGAGCTGCTTCTCCTCTGCAAAGAAGGCACATGAGCAAACAAGCCTGGGGAACATCCTGAATGAACACCTGCCATGAAAACACACTGACATTCCCTACTTGTTTTACCCACTGTATGACACACTTTATTTAGGAGAGTCATTTTGCTTCAAATGCAATTAGTTGTTAATGCTATTGTTCATCTTAAAACACCTGTTATTTTGATCGATAGTCAAAGCCTACACACCATAGTAAAGACAGCAATGTCGGGCACAAAGACATTACAAAATCTATAGCCTGACCCTTTAAAACCTAACTTGAACCACCAGATTTGACTTATGAGACTAGTAACAATAGTGCTTCATGCAAAAAGCATTAGGTTAAGGCTGGATCAGGCTAAGTTGCCAAACACACCCTGGCATAATTAATCAAGAATATTTCAAAATCAGATCGCCTCCAAGAGGTTATTGATCTCCTGTCACGACACGTTTTCCCCATGAGGTGCTACAATGCTATGTATCTGAGATGTGCTGGCGTGTATTTTTCAGTGACTAAGCCTTGATCTATCTTCCTGGATTCCTGCCACTGGTGCACTGACATCTGCAACTACTCATGTTTGACAGTCTCATGCATGAGCTATGTGGCTTCCAACTTGGATGGGATTAGTATAGGAGACTTTCAGAATACTTCAAATGTAATTGAAAGCAGATAAATACAAGGGTCTCAAGAGGGTGGCATGCTTTTTACAAGCGGAATCACATTAAATCATGTGTATAAATGCTTGGACTAAGAAAGATCTCAGTGCTAACCAGTATAGTATGCAAGAAAGTGTTTGTCTTCGCTCTTAAATATGTATGAATCCTGATAATGTCACTTCTTTCTAAAATCCAAACACAATGCACGGCTGAAGCGCAGTTTAGACAAGCATGAAAAGGTACACATTGGGGAGAAGGGCAGGAGAAGAGGAATGTATTCAGAGACTGACAGGTGCTCTGCCTTTCACCCATGCCTGCACTAAGGCATTCATATCTTCTCTGAAGCTTCCCTGCCAACAGATGAGAGCTGAAAACAACATACATCATGTAACTACAAGTTATACTGTTATAGTGTCAAATATCAGTAAATTACAAGTGATGTGTTCTTTTAGAGCAAAACCGAACCTCATTCCTTACACAGAACACATTTCTATGTATCTGTTTTTTCTCAGAACATGTGGACATTGATACTGTAATCTGCAAATGTATTCCGTAGATATTTATTGAATACTATAAAATAGAAGATGCAAATAAAACTGATGTTAACACTGCTGTCAAGAGTTTATCTTTCACATTTCTCTACTTTTTTAGACTCTGAACTCTGTAAACATAAGTAATCTTGCTTCAACACAGAGCTTGATAAGAAAAAACAAACAAAAAAAAAACATTCAGTGGGAAATGGCCTTTCTTGCAGTCAAATACCTTTTTGAGGATTACAGAGATAGGCAATATACAAACATCACGAGAGGACAGTGATACTGAACATACATAGTATCAAAGGGCTCCACGATGACCAGCTTGCAGTGGAGCTGTGACATTCATAGTATTAAACCTATGGGCTTCTCTGGGTTCTCTTGCAGACTCTGGCCTGATTTTTTTCTCTTCAGTTTAATGTTGGAATGCCTGTCTCTGCTTCCCTCACTTACAGCTCTGTCCCAAGCCAGGCTGATCTCACTGAGCTGTCAGTGATCTGCATGGCTTTTATATTTTAAATGTGAAAAAGGAAGAAGAACTGAAAAAAAAAAAAAAAAGTGATTCTTCTTACAAGTGATTCTTCTTAGTAGCATTTTTCCTAGCAAGCAGAGGAGCAGAACAACAGCAGTCAACATGTGTAGAGTCAGTTGCTGGGAGAGCAGTATGTGCACAGAAGGGCTGCAGTGGGATAAATGGCTTCATGTCTTGTACTCAGAATGCTGAAGGAAAGAGGAGTTCTTACTCTGCTTGGTATCACAGCTCCTATCATGGAGTAAAGTCCTCAAAAACTTCTGCTGCATCCTCCCAGATAAGGTCCAAGGTAGTTAAAGTGGAGTAACCCTTGGTTGCCTTCCCATGATGCTGATAAATGTGGCCTAAAAAAATTAATTACTTTGATGATAATTGTAGTATCATAATGCATTTTTTTTTGTACTAAAAATTTTATCTGTATTCCCCTATTGCTACAGGGATTCCAGACAGAACTTCCTTTGCAGCACCTGCTCATAAAGCTGTGCTATCAGTCTTCTGTGAAGTTCTGTCATGTATGCTCCAGCTGGTCTGAACTCTTCTGTGCTGTGGGATGGATCCCAGCACTGGGACAGAGGTCACCCACACGTGCAAATGGTTCATGAAAATTCTTCTTTAAACATAAGAAACACATTTTTTTACTCTGAAGGTGATCAAACACAGAAAGTGGTTGCCCAGAGAGGTTGTGGAATCTCCATCCTTGGTATTCAGGGTATTCTCCATCCAGGTATTCAAAACCTGGCTGGACACTACCCAAGGCCACTGGCTCCAGCTGATTGTGCTTGAACAGGGGGTTTGGGCAAAACAATCTCCATGGGTGCCTTCCCACCTCAGGAAGCCTTTGATTCTGTGACCCTGATGTCTTGGCCTTTATGTTCACCGGCCTTTATAGCCAGTCTTGTCAGCCCCTCAGTGTCTCTTGTCCATCTCCACTCCCTGGACAACACTGGGTCTGAAAGAAGTTGCTGCATCAGAAAAGGAAGGAGAGATGAACCAACCTGACCTGCAGTATTTCTGCCCTCTGCCCTTCAGAAGTGTCTCTTGATATTTTCTCTCTTGAAGACTCTTGATGTTTTCTTAATAGAAATGTAACTCACGATTTTTTAACTGGGGAGCAGAAAGATGTCAAAAATCCCCACTTCTACATGTTTCTCTCATTGTTAATGGTGACATTAGGTGGTGTGTAAATGTGTGTTTGAAGCAGAAGATTATGGAAATGCCTTTGAGGTGGGAATGGACTAACCAGTCACTAGATGTATTTCATAATGTTAGCTATAATATTGTTCTGTTGCAGTCTCCAAGTACAATTGCAGCATGAACCCTTTTAAACGGGGAAGATGACTACAAATGTGTAACTGAATAATAACTGTGATCCCAAGTAGCCTGAGACTAACTGATTAACCTTATACTGGGGAATGGTGTCTGTCTGGAACAGGAAAATAGACTTAATTAGGACCACTTGAATTCCAAAGCACTGATATCTTCCACTGGGAAGAAGCACTAAGGATAACCCCATTGCTAGGAGAATGACCTGAGAATTATCTCAAGTGTATTAGGCTGCACTGCAGGTGAGGGGCCAGCATGGTGGGCTAGGTTGTACACAGGAAGCTGTGTGAGAGAAGGGAGACCTCTTCCAAACAGCAGGCCAGCTGAGAAAGGCTGGTTAGAGCCTCTTTCTCTGGAACTGGAGCTGCAGCCACCTCAGCTGTGCTGGCTGAAGACTGACTGGCTTAGATTTGGCTTGGTGCCAAGCCAAGCCAAGCCAACAAGGTATGAAGAGCCCATGGTGGAGATGAGAAGGATGGCAGCTACTCTCCCAGAACTGAGGAGGAGGACTGAAGAGCATTCCAAAGGCAGGCCAAAAGAAGAGGAGACTTACCTAATACTGTTGGTTTATTGTACCTCCCCCCCACAAATAAGATTGTATTTGTGTTAAGACCTTGGAGCCACAGCTAGCAAGCGGTTAAGCACTGCTGATCAGGGGCACCTATGTGTGTAATTCACTTCTGCAAGTTTCTAGGCAGGGTCTTGTGCCAGTGTTATTTTCAGCAAGAACACCTAAGTGATTGAAGGCGGCCTGTGTGACTGGCAGCAGCGCTGGGCAGAGAGAGGGTACATAATGTACACACACACACACTCAGCACTCTTGTTTTTCCTTTGCTGCTGCTGCTGCAGCCCATTCTTAACAGGTTACCAAACTCTGTACTGGCACTTCTGCAGAAGGGACCTGGCAGTAGAGTAATATTTATATTTTAATTACTTGACCTATTGGACTGCCTTGTTGGGCAGGATTCTTCAGCCCTATAACCAACTTCTTAATGACCTTCACTATTAAACAAAATCAAAATAATAGGAAAAGCTTGCTGCTCTGCTGTAATGTCCACGGGTAGAGGAATCACTAAAAAAAGACTTAATATTACCTTATGGTCCTTAGATAAATCTTAAACTTTAAACAGCCATCTCTTACACGTTCTCCAGTGCATGAGACTGCTTTGTCATCACAGAAATATCAGTTACCACTTTGCCATTTCACTGCAAAACAAAGGAGTGAAATAAACCAAAACTCCAAACTTTTTAGCAAACTGGGACAAGAAGTGGAATAAGAGACACTTGACAACCTTTTGGGATCAGCTGTTAGGATTACTAGAGCATAATTCTTTGTAATGGTCTTATTAATTAAAATAACTTCTGACTGTCAGGATGCTTTATAAGTATTCCAATTAACCCTTACAATGTTTCTGTGAGACAGTGGGGAAGAGAAATAAAAGCATTTTATGACTTAAGACATGCATACAGAGAAAGAAAAAACATCTTGACTAAACCAAAGCAAAAGGCCAACAGTGAGGGATTTTGAACTGGAATGCAGGTGCTGGCAATGCCTTCCACTGGGCTCAGCCCACTATAACACTCCCTTGTCAGAAGGTCAGAGTCAGAACAATATTGGTGGGAAGAGCGCAGCTACACAGGGGCATCAATGTACTGACCTCTTACATTCATGGCAGCAGAAGAAAATCATGTGGATCAAATCCAGTAGTTTAGGCACCCTATCAAAGCTGATTATTTCAAAACTTTTAATTGAATGTGAGCTCATCTGCCTCTCTAAATGTCAATGTAAACAAGCTAGAGGGAACACAAAAAGGCCAGAGGAATACTTGGGCTGTTGCCTGTTAAATTTATTCTTGTTCTGATCCCTCTCTTCTAGTGAAAGCAGAGAGCAACTGAGGGCTTAAAACCAGTGGACTTCAGCTTCAGGGCAACTTAGGTTCCATGAACCTGAGCCCAGGCTTAGCAGCATGCATCTTAGTGACTCACATGGTTGAGATCCAAGGATTCATGTCAAGTATTCAGTTAGGCACATCTCAGAATGCAGAAAGGATGCAGCTCCCTGACTAGGGAGCCACAAACATCATCATAGTATTTGTGAAGGAGTTTCTGTACTGTTTCTCATCTCCCCTTTCCGGGAAAAGTCAACAACACCTTTAGAAATAACCAGGAGTCTAAAGAAGGTAACAGAAACAGTGTGTTTTAGAAACAGAACCGAGTTTTTGTAACTATAAATTATTTACATACAATGTGTAAGTGGCAGCACTAACACCTGTGCCTCAATCCCTCAGGAAACCCCTATTGATCCTTCATCTCTGCTGGAAGCTGAGACACAAGCTCCTATCCCAGGAAGAAGGACTGAAGGACATCTCTACTGTACTTCCCACAGGGTACTTAACACATGATGGACTGTTTTAGCCAAAAAGTGGAGAGGCCTTCTCACGCTGCATCTGGGAAAGGTCAACTGCCCTTTTAGCCAGTAAGCCCTTTTCTAAGTGTTGAGAACTGCAGCAAATCAAGTGCTTACAGCTCTTTTTGTGGTGCAAGTGTTAATACAAAAATATTTTATTTCTGTAAATGCAAACAATGTGGATTTAGTTGTTTTTTAAATTTTAAAGTAAAAAACAACTCTACTTTTCACTCCAAAATAAAAAAAAAAAATTGAAGTATTTATTTGAGTCAATCAGAAACACCTTTTTACATTAAGAATATCCTGAATTGGAAAGTACCCACAAAGATCACTAAAGTCCAACTCCTAACCCTGCACAAGACACTCCAAGAGTCACACAATGCTCCTAAGAGCCTTGTTCAAACACTCCTTAACTCTGTCAGGCTTGGTGCTGTGAGCACTTCCCTGGGGAGCCTGTTCCAGCACCCAACCACCCTCTCCAAGAAGAACCTTTTCCCAATATCCAGCCTAAACCTGCCCTAACACAACTTCATGGCATTCTCTTGGGTCCTGTCATTGGTCACCACAGAGATCAGGGCCTGCTCCTCCTCTTCCCCTCACTAGGGAGCTGTAGAGAAATATGAGGCCTCCCCTCAGTCTCCTCTTACCCAGGCTGAACAAACCAAGTGACCTCAGCTACTCCTTTATATGGCTTCCCCCCACTCCATCATCATGAGTGTTCCTGATTACAAAGGTGTGAAGGATGAAGGCAGCAATGCTGGTGCCCTGCAATAATTCCTTTGGCATGACTTTTCCAGCCCCTGTGTCCCCTGAGCTGAACTGCCTTTCTGAACTCTAAGCCTAATCCTAACAATACTGGAACTTTGTTGCTAAGGCTGAGGTCCATATCACCATGGGTGACCCAGATTAGAAGGGTGTGAAGGCAGAATTGTTGGTGCTCTGCAGTGATCCCTTTGGCATGACTTCTGCAGTCGCAGTGACCCTGGACCATTACGATTTCTGACTCTCTGAACCTTAACACTAACCATAATGGAATCTTGGGGCTGCTTCTGAGGTCTCCAGCACAACGGTGGCCCAGATTAGAAAAGTCGGGAGGCAAAAAATGATGGTGCCATGATGTGATTCCATTGACATGACTTTTCCAGTCCCAGTGTCCACAAAGTACTGACTTTCTGTCTCTGCAAACCATAACTTTTTTTGAATTTAATATGTGACCAGCCCTGGTGGTAAAGTAATTGACCAATGATGTTGAAAAATGTCCCAACGCCTGCTAGAATTCCTTTAAGAAGAACAGATGCATGTAGTGGGAGTGAAATAGAGTTGAAGTTGGAGGAAATATTTGGAAGATCCTGCTAAAAGCCATTTTTCATCAAGGCCATTAGCACTCTATTTGTCAAAACATTCAGAAAGCTCTTTAATTTTGTTGGACTCATTGCTAATGCTGCTGCCTATGTTGGGACAGTAATAATCTCCCATTTAACAGGAAGCTACATTCTTTCATTTTGGGTGAGGATTTGTAAATGGCAGTCTATTCATTCATTTATCAATTCCAGATGTATTTAATAGTCCTTCAAACTGAAAGTAAGAAAACAAAAATTAGATTAATTGTAATATGGCAAAAGCCTTCAGTATTTGATACCATGCTTTCTGCCCTCTAAGGACTCCTAAATCACTTCAACTACTGTTTTGGTGCCTCGGTTGTACTGAGAGCAGGGAAACCTCCAACCAACTTCAGTCTGATGAGCCACCACAAGCTGGAGTGTTCTTTCTCTTCCCACCTTTCACCTCTTTCTCTATGAAATCCCTTTTCCCTTTCTGCTTCCAGCTTCACATTGCCTGGACGCTGCTCAGCTTCTCCATTCTCTCTCCACCTGTGCTGAACAGTGTGAATATGGGTGTTAACAAAGTTTTTATCAGTGTCTGGCTCTTGATAGGAAAGAAATTCCCTGTCCTATCTTACTTCTTTATGTTGTATTCTGGTATCACTCACAAGACAAAGAGCAGCTTCATTCACAGTCACAGCAACAGGCAGGCTTTATGTGCAGCTATGAAGTCCTCCAAAGAAGAGAGCCTATGGAGGTTGGAGAAAAAGTATTATTGTTTAAGGATGTTCTGGTTTAAAATGTGGAATGGGAGAAAAGAAATGACCCACATCACTGGTATTTTTAACATTCCAAAAATCTTTCAAGAACAGGAAAAAAAAAAAAAAAAGAAAGCAGTGGCAAAAACCAAGCCAACTGGACATTCAGAGCTCAGGGAAAAAAAGGAGGGTAGGCAAGGTGCAGAAGTCACTAGAGACAATGTAATGCACTTCATAAATGCAAATTCTTGCTATTAATGTGGCAAAAAATATTTATACTCTCTGCTTGCTTCTCAGTAGAGATGGGGAACTTACCTTGCATCTCAAGCAGATGTATGCATGGCAGAAGCACAGACAGACGGAACAGAGCAGATGGAGAACATGTGAGTCAAAGCACACTCTATAAACAGATATTACAGAAGTAGATAGGTAGAAAACTTTTTTATTAAGTGCTCTTAGCATTTCCTTAGAAACCTATTCCTTTAGCATAAGTTTCTTTCTTGTAAGGAACCAAAAAAATATTTGCTTTACTGACTGCTTTCATGCAGATATAAGTTTTGGGAATCAGACCTACAGTATGGAAGCTCAGCACTACTAATGAGGTTTTTGGAGGATTCATGTATCTGTAGTTGACCTTGGTGGGACATCAGGTGCCCACCAAGCCGTTCTATCATTCTCCTTCCCAGTGGGACAGGGGAGAGAAAACAAGATGGAAAACAACCAATAGGTTGAGATAAAGCATTTTACTACAGCTATAGTTTGCACATGCATAAGTAAAGGAGAAAAAAAGTTTAATCTCTACTTCTTATTGGCAAGTGATGTTCAGCCACTTCCCGGGATGCAGGGCTTCAGCACACACAGGGGTTGCACTTCACAGGGGAAGGGGAACATTGTAAAATAATGAATGTTCCACATTCCTCCTCCCTCCCTTGGCTTTTATATATGAGCTGACATCATATGGTATGGAATATCCCTTTGGTTAATTTGGCTCAGCTGGCCTGGTTGTGTCCCCTTCCAGGAACCTGCCCACTCCAGCCCCTGAAAGGGGGGGTAAATGTTAAACAGACAGTGCTGATGCTGTGCCAGCGCTGCTCAGGGAGATGTTCTGTGTTTATACAATTCCTTCCATTTTCAGACTAAGATGCCAGCAAGTTTTAAGTGTCATGCACCTTCAAAATAACACACATTGTTTTCACCCATTAGCATGTGTCTATGAGAACTACATGGATCTTCTTTAAATCCTGATGAAACATTCCGGTTTGAGGCACACCACTTCTTTGTAATATTTTCAGAAAGAAATCTATTGTAACCTTTTCCTAAAGCCTACATGCAACTACCCAGTAAGTATATGTCTCCTTGCAGGTCAACTATTTACAAGGTTTCCACTCAAATATGAAGTCCTCTAAGATTCACTAATTTCCGTCCTCTCTCTTTGCCATGTTTGAATTCTGACATTTGCTTGCTGAAAGGATGAATGAAGTCAAAAGCAATGCTGCTATATTTTATCTGCCTAAGCAATGACCAGCAAGGAGGCTTGCTTTATTTACCTCAAAGCCACAGTGCCATAATATCGTATGCATTTGCCCATGTCAGATAACTCTGAAGAGTCCACACACAAATGGAAATGATCTTTCCACTTCTATATCTCAAATAATGTTTTTCACAATTACTGGATTGCCTAAATCCACTTAGATAACTATGGAGCTGTTTAGATATACAGAGAATTTACAATAACCAGGGTTTCTTTCTAAATGTTATTTTTTAACACTTCCTCCTATGAATCCAAAACAACTTTTTGTTATTCATCTCACTAACCATTCATGGATGAATGACAATTACTGAATGTCTTAGAAACAACACCTTGAAAATGTCATTCAAATCAATTTTTCAACAGCCTGAGAGGCTAGGAGGTAATTCACACTTCTTTTATAATAATATTCTATAAGAGGTACTGTAGTCATCTGCCTTCCTGCCACCTCCTCCAGAAGTAAAAGATTATAAATTCACTCTGATTTAGTGTAGCCAAATGTACCAGGCAGAGAAAAACACTGCAGAATATGCAATTAAGACTGGTACATTATGAAAAAGCCTATCTCCATTATTGCCCCCAAACTAACTTGTCCCTCCCAGTTGAGCAAATGCATGGAAAAATTCTGCAAGGCAGAGCTGGAAAATGTCTTTCCTTCTTTAAGAGCATTTATCCATGGACAGCGACTCCAGAAGCATCCAAGCCTAGTATCTTGAACTCTGCTTCTTTCTAATGAGAGAAGCTCAGACCCTGCTTTGTCCTCCTAAATATCAGCTGCTTAATAAAATCCAGAGCTCCTCTCACAAAGTGGTGCAATATACCTTAGGGGTCCTGAATCCTCAAGTATCAAGACATCATTATTCCAGCATTTGCTCATATCTAACTCTGTCGTGATTCTAAAACCACCAGTAATTCAAGCCCCGAAGCTGGGGCAAAGGAGCTAGAGACCTTCTGGCTAAAAGACTGTTTCATCCTTTCAAAGGGCCACTGAGGAATGAGGAGATGCCACCTAAGAAGTTCATGCCACAGTATCTGTCACACATCCAACACCTGAGATCAGTTAGTTTCTCCTGCTGGCACAATGTCCACAGACCCCTAAGCCAAAGCAACAACAGACTTGAACCACAGCTGAGGAATGTGTGAAGCAATGAAACCCAAACCATCTACTTTGAAAGTCTGCTTGTATTACTGAATGCAGATGTAAAAAAGCACCAGCACTGCTACTGCTGAGCTAATTTCCACAGTATATTCAACATACACACAAAGATTAAACCAGAGGAATAAAAAAATAGAGGGAAATATTGCCCATTTCCCCTAAAGAGATATGCAGATCAGGACTCTTCCTGTAAGCCAGTTCCTTTCAGGCAAAACCTCGGATAAATCATACAGTTAAGAGTGAATCCTCTCTTAAGCGTAACATTTGAACCCAAGCTCTTTGCTTCTGATGACTTCATATGAAAGATGCTGGCACCACACAGTCGAGGACACTGGTTCAAACTCCTCTGAAGGTGGATGCTGCATAATCTTTCTTGCATTTGATGGACAGAACAGCATGTACGTGCCATGAGTCTCAGCTTTACAGGGCTGCTGGAAAGGCAGCGATTATTCTGCTGTCTTCAGGGTCTTCTCCAGCTCTTCTGGTCAAAACAGTTTATCAGTCTGTCAGTCTGACTAGTGTTAGTGCCTCACACAGGGAATGATTCTTCTTCCCGTCCATCACACCTGGAAGCAACAAAGCTGACTTGGAGGCCAAAAATAAAAAAAAAAACCCAATCTGTTTCAATCCTTCTATTTTTCAGCATGTTCCAGAACAATTTCTGATCTCTATCATGGGGTAAGAAACTCATCACATGCTCACCTGATGTAATATCATCTTCCCCACAGTTCATCTGCAACCACTGCTGAGCACAACCACCTCTCTGTTCAGCACCTCCCAGATGATGGAAGACAGAGAGAATGGACTTCTGTGGGGCCTAGTTCCTGGGTTGCCGCAGTGCCAAACAGGTCCCACGGGCAGATCAGGGAACTTCAGAGACTGCCCACCCTGAGAATAAAGATGTGATATTTTGGTATAATTTTTGAAGTGACTTCTTCATGTTGTTTACAGGTTTGAACCTTTCCATTATCAAAGCAGCTGAAGATTTAACCTCCCTGTGGTGCTCCCTAGCAGCACTGCAGCTTTTGAGCTGATCACACGTCGTCTGCCTGTCCCATTGGAGAACATTTCCTGTAAAAAGAATTTTGGCACGGCTGCTTCATTCTCTGCCAGGAGCAGAAAGTCAATGCAGAGATTAGCAATCGATTTCCTAAGAAGTACCCCACAAATCAAGTCTTCTCTCTCTGTTTGCCTTCACATTTCTGCTGGAGCCTCTATAATTAATTTAAACAGATACAAGCACTTCTCCTCCTCTCCTTTTTGATGTGAGCTGTTCCAACAGACTGTGCAGCGAAGCTGCAGCAATTTCAAAGGCTTCCGCTCCCTGCGCAGAAGGGAGCAGCTGCAGGAATAGCTCTTTGAAGAGGAAATGGCACCCAATGGGACTGGCAGGCGGCTCCGAGCTGAGCTCAAAAAGCCCCCAAAGTCCTTGGGAGCATCTGAGGACATCAAAAGAGGAAAGAACTAGGCTGGGACAAGCCTGAAGAATGACTTCCCCTCAACCCTGCAGCTTTTTTTTTTGTGTAAGCAGCAGGGTCTGAGAGGAAGAGTCTCCCTCATATTTGGCTCAGATGATCCCACTTATATTGAAAGACTGGAAGTAAGCGCTGAACACGATTTCAGTCCTGGATTATTCATTAAACTGTAAATGTATAAATATGTATATAAACACAAACATATCTATACAAATTCTGGACTACTGTATATTGTTTAAGAAGTTATTATTGTTACATTTTATTTCTATTAATGTAAGTAAGTATGCAACCATACTGAAAAATTACTATAAAGCACTCATGAGGCTTCATGCATGTTTAACTGGTTAACTGATGAACTCACTGATGTGATTTATCTCAGTGAAATGGTACTTTTTTATGATGATTGCCAGTATACTCTGTTATTTACAGCACAGAACACACTTTCCTACTGTCCCATTTAAGTGGTTTATAGCAAATTCAACAGCCAAAACAAAGAAATCTTTGTTTCATGTATATGAATTTGTGTACAGGTACATACATATCCTCTCTGCCCGAAGTGGATAACATCACTGACTCACTGCTGAACTTTATAACTGATGGAAATTTCTAGTGCTGATTTAACAGACTTCAGGCCTAACAGGACAGTATTCATTGAAGCCCTTTGTCCTGTACAACTCTTGAAGGACTACTCCAGCTGAGGGGTAGTTCAAACAGCAGCCAGTTTTTAGTGGCATGCCCGCATAAGCAGTATTACACCAAATGCACATTCTTTTATGAAAGCTGCATCCTTCCCTAAGTATTTATGTATAAATAAATGCCATTTTACTACACTGCTACTGTGCATAACGAACATGTTGTCTAGAAAAAGAACTGACACAACACATCCTGTAAATGCCTCTTCCTTGTCAGATTGCTCTAATTATACACTGCATCAAACATCTCCATCTTTATCCTCCTAAAATCCTCCTAATTCTGACTTTCTCAATCAATTTCACACTGCTCTTCTCTCTTCACTTTTCAATTTTACTTTTGGAACAACTTAAGTTCATGGACATACAAACCTGAGATAAGTGGTGCACAGAGCTACTGCACATATATTTATGCCCACACTTCAGCATATCCTTTGGGACAGATGTGGATGGCCTTTATCTGAGACCATATTGAGTTTGGCAGGACAACACTGCATCCTGGCAGCAACTGCCCTCTAACAATTTTTCTCTAAACAATTTTTCTCTAGAAACAGTTTTGCTCTGCTATTAACATTAGGCCTTATTGTTCTGATATTGCCCAATAAATTATGATAAAACATTATATTGTGACTATTTTATTATACATTGCAATTAATTGGCTAGTGAACTCTATTAAAAACACTTCTCTTTTCCTAAGTGAATAGGCTGCTTAACTGAGTTACTAGATGATGTGGAAAAATGTAAGCAACTAAGTTGAGATCAGTGGAATAATTATAATTTTCACTTTTCTCTGAAGTGAAAGTTTTGCTGATACTCCTTGACACCTCATATCTTTGCTGTATTTTCAATGTCTGACAGGGTCAGTTGTTGAGAGACAAAAACTCTACAGCCAGTTGTTTATACTTCTGAATGCAAAATTAGAATGCAGAACAGGAAATAAACTGAAATGGTCTCATACTTGAACAGAATATAAACATTCTGCTTAATTAGGTCACTAAGCATATGTTTGTTTACTTGGATATTTTCTCTCTGGCAGTTCATCTCTGGGTAACACAACTATCTCACTGGAGAGTGTGGAATTCCCATGGCAGATAACATGAGGTTGGCAATTTGGGGGTCAGAAAAATATGCTTATTAGCATACTCCCACATAATGAAGGGAGTTAGAGCATGAACAATACATGGCTCTGCCTACTGTGTCAGGCTGGTGTCCACACAAAGGACAGCAGGGCCATTAGGGAGCTGGTTATAGCTCTCTGAATTTCTGCCTAACCCTGATTTACCTCCTTGGCTGATTATAAAGAAGAGAATATAGAAAATCTTCCCTTCTTGCAAACCAAAGGGCAATATTGCTGCCTACACTCATCTCTATCACTCTGTAATTTTTATATTTTATTTTTATAATTTTCTTCTACATCCATCTATGCATTACATTTCTTTTTTTTAAGGCTGCTTGGAACATGTAGCTTCTTTGTCTTCAGAAGTACAAGCAGACTTCTGGTGGGACATGTAAAAGCCAGTAATTTCTGTTTCTGTTTGCATTACAGGCCCAAGCCACAACCGAGACTAAAGGAAATCCTTCAGAGACAGTCCCAGCATAGACTCAAGTCCACTCAAGCGCTGTGGAGAGAGTAGATCCCCTCACTACCACCAACACCTCCTTTTATGGGCCTGTGTTGAAAGCAGGACAGGGCTTACAGAAAACCATGTGTGCTGTTCCCTCCAGACCACAGTTCCAGGGCATGGTGCTTTACGGTTGGGTGTGTTTTACACAATGAGCCAGTATTTTCTGGACATAGCACCTCAGCAGTTGTTCCTCCACTATCAGTCTCACGTCAGTTCCTGGGATGAGTTCTTCTGATTTCTCGATAGAGATTACTTGCACCTGGATGGGAATGATGGGGTGTTGGCAGGGACACTGAGCAGATGAGAGGAGAGGGGAGAAACCTTGCCAGCCTTTGTGTGTACAACTGCTGAGTCAGTTCAACAGAATCAGAAATCCCCACCCCCACAAACACAGGTGCAGATGGCCATGTAAAAGTAATCTGAATTTGGCTGCTGCCCAAATTCCACATTCCTCTTGACTCCACTGGAGCCTTTTTCCCACATGACCTCATCTCCCATACCCTTGCAGCGGACAGCCAGGAAAGCAATGTGCAGCTTTTCCCAAAACATCCAGGAGTTTTTGCAGAAGTGGGAAGGAGATGGCAGTCCGATACAGGCGAGAGGAAGAGCATATAGGCATGCCTGGGTCTGGGCCTTTGACCCTCAGACCTCCCACACAGCCACTGAAGTCTGGAATCCAGATCCTTGGAGCTACAAGGCTGCCTTTCTGTCCTTCCATTCCAGCAATAATGCACAGGCTGCAGGAAATCCTTCCATGAGAAGGACTCTGCCAGTGTAAAGCTGCTCTGCACAGAGCCTGGCAGTTCCTGCTTTGTCCCCCTCTAGGACAGAATTAGAGGGTATCAGGATGCCCTTGTGGGAGGCTTCAGCTGGTCTGGCCCCTGCCCCTCTCCACACACAGCTCCAAGCAGCTCAAGACTGACATGCAGCTACGTGAACAACAACTTCAGTGCCAGCTGGAGGGCTGAGGGCTAATTCCCACACCCATCTCAATGCCTGAGTTAATACTGAGTACAGCTACAGCATGTGGAGCTCACAGATTTATTGAAACACAGCCACTGAAGCTTCAGAAAATTAACTTTACCCTACACAAGCCTTATTGATCCTCCTAACAACTACGGAAGCTTTACCTGAAAGTGACAACATTCATCTGTCTGCAAAAAAAAGAGTAAAGTCCTTATTTTAACTTAACTTAAACAGTTTGCAAGTCCACACATTCACCATTTGCCAGGGAGACTGACAAAGCCAAAGCCAGGGGCAACGAAATACATGATGTCTGACCAAAGGCTGCTTCCACGCTGTGTTTCAGTTTCCAGAATAAAGGCACTTTGTGTGCACAGCTAACAAACTTTTTAACTTGTCTGATTTGATTTTGAGGGAGTCTTCAATCATTTTTCAGAAAAAGTGAAAGAAAACTGGTTGACTTTGATTAAAGTAAAACAGAGACAAAGGCTGGAGTACTTCAGATAGCAACTGTTTCAGGAATTCACAAGCAGTTTCAAAAAGAAAACTGGACTAGAAATCATAATACAACTTCACTGTAGGGACCAGTGCTTCAGCTGCTACAATTGGTAAAGGAAAATCAAAATCACTCAGATATGTATCATATTTCATGATGGATATCTAAGAACCATCCATTCCTTCATCTCATGTTTAGCATATCCCATGTGTTAGGGCAAAAAATAAAAACCTGAGCAGTAGGCACGAGAATGACAACACCATCGGGAGCCTCCTGCTGTTGGAGGCTTTATCGAGGGGAACTTTGACTGTCAGCTTGGCTGAGCTTCAAATCTGCCCTAAATATGGTGCAACTGGCTGAGAAGAGCTGGGACAACAGGGTGAGAACGCTTGCCACCACAGAACTATCAACATAAGAGGGTGGCTACCTTCCTGTTTCCTGGGTTCTCACCCAGACTGATCAAAAAGGGAGCGCTAATACAAACGACACGTATTAGGTACAGCGTATGCCGGGCTCAAGCAAGGCTGCTCATGCAAGGCAGAGGCTGTGGCTGTGTGCAGAGAGGGCACAGAGCAGCACTCAGGTGTTTGTACAGGCACGGGGGAGCTTGTGGTGGGGAAAAAATGAATTGCAAGAGGAATTCCGTTGATAACAAGTTAGGAGGTGCAATGTGTCTATTTAAATCTGAATTGTGGAAACAGTGGAAACAGAAAAGGAATGGTGAGCAAAGTTAGGACTGTCCATTAAATTTCCTAGATTGGCTAGGAAAAAGACCTGTCTGGCATCTGAATATGCTGCAGGAAGCATTCTTAATGTTGTGTCTATGTCTTTAGCCTCCTTTAGGGCTATTGCTATATGTCACAGAGCTTCTCATGGTAGCCATGAAGATGCTTCACAAAAGTGGAAAGCTTTATTCTCTCCGTCACTCTCAATCATGGTCACTGCAACTCCCTGTGGCTGCAAACTGCTCCACCGAGCTCTGGGTCAGGCTCTAGGCTGTAATCATGCTGTGGGAGAAGGGAGATGTGTGGGAAGGAAGAAACAAGAACAGAAGGAAATGACACTGCAAGAGCTGACAGCAGGATGGAAAAATGGAGATACACAAGGAACCTGTCCTTATAAGAAATGCAGAATAGAAAACTGTTGACATGACACCCTACACGAAACAACTACATTAAATACTATTAGCAGGTTTGGAGGTGTGCATGATCAGAGTAGCAAGTAAGAAGAAACATCCTGAATCTGAATCAGAGTATATATGAATGTGAATCAGCTGTCGCCAAAACAGACAGCTAATTAATTTCTGGTTTTAAAAGCTGTAAGAGATCACTGCTCATTTGAGCCTTTTCCAGCATAATTGAAAACAAGTAAGGAAAAACCTAGCTTACAAATACCAGCAAGCCATGTTTGGGATGCTTTGTTTTTATTACAATTTTTTTTTTGTTTTAGAAAGAGCATTTATGAAAATCCAAATACAGATTTGTGGCTCCATATGTATGGTAAGAAGAACATTTGGTTGCACTGTGGTCATCTCAGTGGTATTAATCTGCAATCTCGTCATTCATTATTTATAACATCACTGTCTTTATGAAGTACCAGGTCACAATCACCATAAATCCCAGATACTTTACTTAAGCAGTAAAATTTTAATCAGTCTTTAAGAGTGAAAAAGAAAGAGAAATGAAGTCACCCAAACAGGCAGAATAATCAGAGTCTGTGGGAACATACAAGAGGACAAGAAGATCATGCCAAGGATTTTGGCTCTAATAAGCTAAAGTGTGAATAAAAGCTCTTGTGCCATGCTTGTCAAAAGACCACATGCAACAGCTTGGCCACGGAGGCAATTACCATAACCTTCTGTGGACCTGTAAAGTATTCCAGAAGTGAATCAACATTACTGATCTCAGCTAGTAAAATTCAGCCCTGCTCCCACTTCTACAAGTTGTAGCAGTCCATACTCTCATTAGACAGCAAGAATTCAGGGCAAGGATCATCCTCTAGTATGTGCTTTGTACAGTGATAAGCACAAAGGGTGGAGGACTTTAGCTGTCACACAATATAAATAACAGTGATTAATCTTTCTGATGCCTCCCCTATTAGCTTGATTACCTGGCTTGATTCACTCGAGGCCTGTAACAGCTTCCATGGGCTGTCAGAAATCTTATTTCCCCAAGCTGTTTGTGTTGATGAACAAGACATCAACACACCTGTCTCCTGAGAGGATGGATTTGAGACAGAGCACAGAACAGTCTCCCCCTCTTCACGCCTGAACTCAAGTTGGCCTGAGGTGCTCTTAAGGTGATCATGAACAATGGGAATCCAGGCTCTGTATCTGCAGCCAAGAGTAGCTTATCTGTAGCTCACGGTGAGACTTATGTTTTGGGGGAAACACCATCCCCCAAATTGTATTACACCTCCTCACTCACCCCTGCATGGGACTGGAGGTTCTTTTTCCTCCCTGAGCACACAGGGGCACGTGCAGAAAGGAGATCCTGTTGCCCCTACTCAGCACTATACCATGCCTTTGGCACACTTGTTGGTGCAGCAATTTTAGGGAAGCAAGTATTTTTCATTTCAAGAAAGGCTTTTCTCTATTAATCAGTTCTATCCACGTTCTCATCAAGATCCAGACTCTCACTCTGTCTGGGACTCCAAATGTCCCAGACACTTGGAACAAAAAGCAATGCTTTCTTGCTCCAGCCATATTTATCTATTGTTTGTTTCCACAATGACCCATGCCACCTCTTTTGTTTCTTTGTAAGTCTTTATCACGGCTTCATCAACCCACTACCTGTTTCTACCTGCCCTTTTTTTTCATTTGCATTTAGGTGCTTTATTATGCTTTTTTTGTGCTTTATTGTGCTTTTACCTGTACTGGACTAGAATTTAGCAATTTTTAGCTCGGGGCCAGGGGCTTTCCAGGTTTTACTTTTTCAAGCTACAGTCTAGCCATATGGTTATTCATCATGACCCCCTGCAGCTCTTACTTCCAAGAGCTAATGATTGCATTGAAACAGCATCCTTAATCTAAGAGTACTGTTCTTTTCAGTAGAAAGAACAGGCTGGTGAGGAAAAAGTAAAAATACAAAAAAAAAGAGGATTATTTTAATACAGTCTTCATGTCTGACTCTTTTACTAAATGCTAACAACGTCTCTACCTACCTTTGCAGGTCGAAGTTTTGAAACGGTTGGTGTTTTTTCAGTAACCAGGATTTCACTGAGTAAATCCTTCACACAAAGACAGGATTCCCTTCTAATTCCTACATCACTTCAGAGCGTGCTTTTCTCCTCATCCCTTTCTGGCATTGTCATTTAAACATACTTATGAAAAAATACTTGCGGAAAAATCACACTTGACTTTGGCCTCCATTATTTTCCTTCTCTTCTGTCCAAAACCCATGACCAAATCCCTTCTAATAATCGAGAAGGTTTCTAAAAAGTACAAATACTCAAAGAAAGACAGATACCTTTTCAAGTGCATCACGAAATTAAATTGTAATCAACAGCAATTACACACACAGTATCAACCTCAGCAAATTATTTAGCTGTGAGCTGTTTCAAATGCTTTCTTTTCACCCTCCAGCTAAAGCAGGGGAAAACCTATGAAATTAAATACTTGCAACTTCTAAAAGCAATGTCACATCTCCTCCTGCTGAAATGTGATCAGTCACTCAAAATGCAACTCCAAACACCTGCTGAACATTGGCAATGTGGGGTAGACATTACATTGTACACTCTTGAAAGAGTAAAGGCTATAAATCTCTCTACGTAGCCAGTGAGAAGCAATTCCCTGTCAGCAGACACAGAAGAGTAGACATGAAGATAACCTTTCCCTATCTGTGTTGCCGAGGCTCCAAAGGCTGTAAATCTCCCCAGAGCAGCCACTACAGTGATGGTTCTGCATGTTGTGCTTGAAAAGTTGTGACATTTCATCAGCTGCCTTCAAGAGATGCAGAATCAATGGAGAAGTATTTTACAGTTTTCCAAGGGTACACAGGCCCAGCAAAACATGCTGCTATTTCACCTGCTAAATCTTTTGCACTTCCTACTTGCATGTTATCAGGAATTTTCCCATGTGCTTGTAATGGACTTATCCTGACACCTCTGTCAGAGGTACCTTTGAAACAATCTTGCTATGCTGCAGAACCTCTGCTCACATAAACAGGTCAGCAAATGCACACTTTGGCTCTTGTTTCCTGAGATTGCAATGATGGCTTGCGGTGATCTACTTCTCATACTGGAAAATAGCAAAAATGGCAGCATTTTAGGCCATATGCAGTCAAGCAAAGCCCACCTGAATCAGGACTGATGATAGCTGCTGCTTTGTTCTATGTCTGAAAGATGTATTTCCTAAGTTGCTAAGCATGGGATAGACTTTTCCAAAGCTGAGGTGTGAAGGGACCTCTGGAAATCCCCTAGTCCAAGCTTCGTGTTCAGACAAGTTTTTTTCAGAACAAATTGCTCAGGGCAGCATCCAGTTGAATTTTGATTATCAGTACAGATGGAGCCTCTCTGGGCAACTTCATCTATTGTTTAGTAACCTTCACAGTAAAAAAGATTTTTCTTAGATGACCTTAGCTCAGTATATCATCTGAATATTTTTTCTCCCCCCTCCAAGGAACTGCAAAGTTGCATATACATTTGAGGGAAACTTTCTGCAAAACTAAGTATGAGCAGGAAGGGTCAGTTCCCTGTCTTCCATATATCATTGTGAAGTTTTAAAGACAAGCATTCACACCACAGGTTGCTAGCTTTGAAAAGGTGTATTTATTATCATATCTATATTCTAACTCACAGGCAGCAGAAGTTAAACAAACATCACAAAGTCAACCTACCTAGAAAGCCTACTTCACAGCAGTCACCTTTGTCTCTCTCTTTGCTAGTTTCCTGTTGTGGAAGAAGATTTATATGCGCTACTGATGATGCCACCTGTCTCTGAGTTTCTTGAGCAGGATGAAAATGATGTGTTTACTTTACCCATCCCTTGGTACCTGAGCTCAGTACCTCAGTTCAGGACATCATACAATGTCTATGTTCTACACATCTGAAGAGGAACCAGTGCTTTCAAATGGGTATTAGCCACCAGAGGCAGCCTCGCAGCCAGCCACCAGGGTCAGTGCTATTTTTCACCAGCTTGTCCAACACATTTCCACCCTTATCCTCTAAAGATATTTTTGCAGCATGCTTACTATTATCAGGACTGGATGAGGAATCTTCCATACCCTATCTAGCATTTTTTTCACAACTGTGTTAACTTCAGGGGCTTGTTGCTCCATTTTATGATACTTGGCTATCTATGATGGGTCTTAGTTATGTTTCAAGGTCGAATCAAACCAGACCCAACCAAGGAGGTGAGAAAGAAGTCTTCTGAAGTTTGGAAGCAAACCTCACAGCTACATACAGGATTACTGCTAAAGATCAAACTGATGTGATCTGTACAAAGGTAGGGTTGTTTGTTTGAAGTTATACTACCTGCGCCAACAGTATTCTCTGCACCCTAAAAAAATACCTAATTATGAAGGAAGCATAGGGACTAAGGGGCTGACATAACACATAACCAACTGCCAAAGGCTACTTAAGACAATGCTACAGGATAGGACATGGTCAGGGAGGGATTTATGGGATTTTCTTTGGTAAAACCAAGAAGAAAACATGTTGGATAAGTCATACAGAACAGAACTAAGACAGCTTCCTAAGTAAGTAGAAACCATAATACTGTTTGCAAAGGTTAAAGGCATCTGAGGAAGATAGGATTCTTTTCCAAAATTTTATACCAAAATTAAAAAAAAGTCAGCTGAAGACAGCCTCATCTGTACCACAAAATTACTGCCCATTAATATGTATAAAATAACTCATCATTAAAAGATTAGGGCAGACAAAGACTACTACACTTAAAGGAGCTTGATGTTAACCAGAACTACAGATGATGATACAAAGTTAAGGATGACAGTGCTACAAGTCATGTCAAATTTAGCTCCTGTAAAATAACATGATAGTTAAAGGATGTCCACATATAGTTTCCAGATGGAGGAGGGAAGAAAAGTCAGAAAAAACCTAGCTTAAGATGATTTCTGATGACTTTTTTACTGGAAGGACACAATCAGCCAGTTAAGACTATGGTAAAAAGAGAATGTAGTGTCTTGCAGGAATATTATCCCACCAAACAAACTTTACCTATATGCACAGACCTGGTGACAGATACTGTGACAGAATAAATATAAATAGAGAAAATTGCCCCAGATTTCTACCACTTTTAAAAATTCTGAAAAATGCAACTGAGGGGTGGACGCAACTGAAGTAAAGCACAACATGCTATTTTTTTAGGCCAAATACCAGTTATTTCTGATTTCATGTGCTTTCATGCTTACTGTTGCTTTTTGGATAAGATTATGTTCCATACTACTTTTCAAGTCGAGATTCCAAACATTTCTAATTGCAATAGATACATTCATAGTGTGTCTTAGTAAAAACAAAATAAAAAAACATGAAAACATCTAGCAGTAAGTTATTAACATCTGAGTTACAAAACTCAGTTAAAGAGCTGTACTTGTTAATCAATAGATACATGCTTACATTACGGACAATTATATCTCTATGTCTGAGACATTAAGAAGAATTTATTAGATTCCTACAGCCATTGACATAAAAGAATACCATTGTCAAATTTATTATCAATTAAAGTATGCATATGAGAAACAGTCTGACTTCCATAGTCAAAGTACAGCATTCACTCCTTACGCAGGACAAAGTGGTCTTTAAGCACATCAAGCACTAGAAATGGGTATTAGGTAATAATTTCTGTCTTGGAGTATGGGTACCAGCCTATTTCACATAACAGCTTTTCACTGATAAATACAACAACTGCACCATTACCCTCATTACAAAGTAGGAATGTAAAAGGAGGGCAAGGCCTATGCTGGAGCAGAAAAGAGAAGGAATTGAAACACTGTGGTGCCTGCCCTTCTCTCAGCAGGAGGACAGACATGTTTCAAGGCTGTCCACGTCGGGGCCAAGAACCTATACTGAGGGGGAGAGCAAAACTGCTGTACTGAATTTAAAGGTGACAGTAAGGGCTCAGTTCTTCATCACACCCATGCTCTTGTCAGCATAAACCCAGAGCAAGTGCTGGCCTGCAAACAGACAAACCCTTCACCTTCTGCACTACCTGGTCCTAACTAAAGCCACTGTGTCAGTCTCCCAAAATATAATGCAGACTATGAGATGTATCTACACAGACACTACAAGTAACCCCAACTCTGCACAGGAGGTTTATGTTGGCAGAAAATTCCTTGACCAAAATAGGCTACAGTGACAAAAATACTTTTAGACTTACAACCACATCCACTTTGGTATAGAAAGGAAGCAACACTGGGCAACCTAAGCCAACACTGCCACAGCATCAAGAGTTTCATAAAGAGCCAGCTTTCACATATGCTAGCTATCACATTTCTTCTAAATCAGTCTCAGATGCAGATGATGGAAGGGGCTGGAAAATGATGGCTGTAGAAGAAGAAAAGGACTTCATTATATTCTGTTGCAAGTGATTTCCTTGCTGCAGAAGAAATGCTCCAGCAGCCTTGTCCATGTTCAGATTCCCCCACTATTTGGCCACTACAGGTGGGAGATCAAATAATGGGAGATCAAATAGTGGGCCCAAATCAAACTGGAGAATGCCATTTACATTCTTCTTCTCTCTTTTTTCTCAACAAGCTTTAACTTGGGGCACCAGGGAAAGAACAAATGAAATAAAAGAGCTATAAAATCCATAGTACTAACAGTAGCATTTTGGTAAAACTTCTTATGAGAAAAGGCAAAGGAGAGCATTGATTTTACACTCTTCACATTCCTCTCCCACACACCCTGTCTCCAAATACATGACACAGCAGAGCAGCATCAGTGAGCTCCAGTTCCCTTCTGGAGCTCACACGGCCCTGCACTGACTCACTTGAAGCTCTTGCAGCTTGGTGAATTGCTGAGGCTCAGGGAGGCAATGCAAGTCCTTAACAAGCACTAGTATAGGACATTATAAAGGCAATGGCTTAAATGTACTGTATAGCTATGTTAAGTTCTAGTTTCTTTTTCAGAAGATACAGAACTGCAATATTATGATCTGTCTTTGTAGAACTCAATGCACTTCTCTTTTTCAGATTCTTACACACTTTCAAAATCTTCTAAAGCAGTTGATTTGAGGAACAACTTGAAATGTGACAATTTTATCAATTAATTTAATCGATTCTCAGGAGAAACTGAAAGTTAGACAAAGGTTTTTGTTCTTGTTGTGTTTTGATTTGTTTCTCTGTGTGGTTTTGTTTTCACACAGGATGGGAATAAAATAACTTATTGCTATAATTGGCCAGCATTTCTCTATCACATCAGAAAATATTTTTGAAACCTGGATAAAAATGGAGTGAGCAAATGACTAAATGTGCTCCACCTCCCTCCCCCCATAAAAATTCCCTGTGTTTTTCCTTAAAAACCTGTATTTTTAAAGAGCTGGCAGAGGCTTGGCCCCACATCTTCTACTCATATTGAGAAAAAAAGGTGTGGGCAAACCTTTTCATGCAATTTTCTGAAATTCTCAACCCTTGATAAAACACTATGCCAAAACAAAAGTAGTAATAATGTGGTTGATGTAACATGAATGGTTCAATTGTTTAAGAATTAACTGATTCCATGCTTCCTGAGTATGGATAGTTTGGTTTCTGGGATAACAGCAATTTGGGTAGTTATTTCATTATTTCATCTCAACTGGGTTTTTGAGGAAATGTTGGTTGATTTGTGGGTATGTTATTCTTATTTACCAATGAAATACTATATTCAAATACAGCACAGAGTTTTTCCCATTTGTTTTATATAAAAATAATAACAATTCAGCTGTATCCCTGGAGGAGTAACTGACAAAATCTTTCTAAGGGTTACTTTATCTTCCTTTTTTGTTCATGCTTCCAGTTTGCCGGCAACTGAAATAGTAATTAACTTGGACTGTCATCTTTTCTGTACCATAAATAGAACTTTTAAACAACCCTGAAAAACCCTATTTTCTTTAGGTTACACAACATCTCAAAAAAAGCAAGTGACTGAAAACCACTACACAATGGATTTTAATGTTTTGAGTTCCAGGAGAAAGTCAGCTGCAGGACATCCATGTCTGTTTTTCAAGCCTCAGGGTAAATGAAAAGTCAGCACTTTTCACTGTTTTTTTAAACAAGTGAATGGAAGTGTTCTTTGCTTTTCCACTGCCTATGGAAGCGGTGGGTTATTCCTAGTGTTACAAACACCTTTGATGGATGGTTGAGGACCCCACAAAGAATTTGTTTTCTTAGGACTCAAAAAAGATGACAACAGACAATTTTGCAGATAAGTCAGCCAAAATACCAATCCATAGGATTGCTACTTTTAAAGACAAATGTATAGACTATTACATAAATAAAATGTAATAAATAAAATGAATTATAAATTAAATTATAAATAAAATAAAGAAAAATCCCCACTCTTATCCCCTCCCTCCAAATCTCTACAGCTACAGTAGCTGTGCCATGCTGTTTCTTAGAGAGTTGGGACAGCATATTTCTTATTATTTTAACAAGATGGGGAAAACAGTAACCTGACATCAATGGATATAAATGTGGTTGTAAGAGATGCTTATTGTAGTTTAAGACTGTCAAAAACATCTTGTTTTATGAAAACATTTCTCCTTAGTTTCAGAAGGGTTGAATTATTATGCCTCATCATGTCTGATATATTTTGCTGGGGGGAAATACTGAGAATAAGGAATCTGCCAGAAATATTGACCACAGTGTACTGCATTTAAGCACACAGTGAGATATGATCTTATTTTGGGATATATCCTGTATTACTTGGACTAAAACAACCATGTACCACTGTCAAAAAGACAATGGTATATAACTGAGGAGGCCCTTTTGCAAAGGATCACATGAAGACAACATAAAATCATACACCTACTATTAGAGTTCTGTCACTATGGGCTTTCTTGTACTTAAGTTAATTTACTGCAATTTTTCTCCCTCCATGGTTTCTCAAAAAAGTGGGGAGAAACCTGTGAAAGAAACCCCACATTTTCTAGATTAGGCGATGAACAGCAGACAACACTACAAAATCTCCAGTCTGTTCTAATAGTTTAATAATCCCTTCCCCAGGGGAAAACTGACACTCTAAAAATACCAAAACAGAAACCACACTGATCCAGCTTGGGTTAAAGATTTTTCTGTTTAGTTTGAATGCAGAAGATCAGTTTAGGGAAAGCACCTTTTTATGAAGTAAATGTTTAATAAACGGTAAAGAACATTCCTTGCTGGAACTGCCCATGCAAATATACACTTCAAACTTCAGTATCTACAATATGCTGTCCTCACTACTGGGGACCTGGCTGCCCTCTCCACCCCCATATCACAAGAAGCAGCTATGCAGCAAGTAATTTCATGAAGCTCTTTCTCATGACATTCTGGAAAATTATTCAACTAATGGCTTGGTGGGCAGGTCCAATTTTTTGCCTCATTGTCTGTGTTCTGACTCCAACTCTGTATAATATTTTGGAGAAAGTTCGCCTTCTTTGCACTGTGCCGAGTAAATATTTTGTCAGTTGTTAAGGATGAGCTACAAAGTAAGTCCCAGCAACATATCCAAATTCAGCAGCAAGACTTGGAACCATATTAGAACTTTTTCCAGATTGTGATTTGTAATGTATTTCAGAAGCCAGAAGAAAACCAACCACTTGAACTATTATGGAAAGGCTGAATGAACCCTTTTCAGAGCTGTGAAAATGTTTTTCCCCACAGTTAAAAAAAAAAAAAAAAAAAAATCATTAGTGCCAGGAGAAAGGGCGGGGTAATGAAGGGGGAAGTTTCCTTTCAGTGTAGCATGTTCTCCAAGGAAGAACCAAACTGTGACACCAAACTGTCCGTGTTCATGTCAACGACACCAGCAGGTGAGCATGAAAACACATAAAAGAAGCTGCCCTCCATCCTGCCTTCACAGCGGAGCTATAGAGAAGGAGGCATAAATGAAGACTAAACAAAGACTTGTTTCGGGAACATAATCATTTGATCTCTGCTGAAGCCAGGTAATTAGTAGAAGTGATGATCACCAAAATTGAATTCCGCTATTTAAGTAAGCAAACATCCAGCTTATAAATTACTAAATAAAGAGAAGCTACATGAACATAACTATAGGGCTCAGCACACATCTGTAACAATGTCATGGTAACCACTTGTTTGTAACTCTAGCCTTATGTCTAGCATAAAATGTCTACAGTAATAATCTGTGGGGGTGGGGGGGGAAAACCCTACAGACAGGTGCTGTTGTTTGGACCAACTAAGAAGTAAAATAAAAAAGCATTTTCCTTTCCAATAGAACAGTCCTTCTTTATATTATTTTGGGTTAAAATAATCTGTATCTTGAGGTTAGTATGCCAGAGATTCCGTGTCTCTTATACTATTATGATTGGTGCCAGAAAAATATTTTTTCTGTCTGCAAGGCAATGTACAAAACCCCTAAATTGGTGAAAAGAATGCAAGGGATGAAGAGGGTCATAAGGAATGCAGAGATAGAGCATGAAGACAGAATCTGAAAAAATGTTGTATATCTGAATGTTTATCTGAGGAAATTTTTGTCACTACCACAGCTACACAACACTAATATAAATGGCAAGCAGTTCCCTTCCCTTCCCTTCCCTTCCCTTCCCTTCCCTTCCCTTCCCTTCCCTTCCCTTCCCTTCCCTTCCCTTCCCTTCCCTTCCCTTCCCTTCCCTTCCCTTCCCTTCCTCTGCTTTTCCACTTTTGGTGCTTTTTTTGAGGTAAAGACTTTATATGGGAGATATTAGTAGGCTTTTTATAGAGAAGAGAATACCACTTATTTAAGCAGGAAATTTTTTTGGACAGCATTTACAATCAAGCCCAGCTAATGGTTCTAGTCCCAGATTGACCTCTGCTACTTCTGGCATGCTCACAGCAAAGAACACCAGTCCTTGAGGAAAAGCCATACCGAAAGGCTAGTAGAAGATCAGAAGGATTTAATTTTTGTTTCAGCTACACTTTGCTATTGGCAGTAGCATCCAAAATGTCTCATCAAATCATGAGACAATAAATTGAGGCATAAATTGATAACATCTACCAAGCTCAATTTTTAAAAGAGTAATTCTTGACTATATTTACTATTTGCACTGAGAAGAACTTCACCAGTTTTGTTTCTTTGGCACATTCATAAGCTACTATTCAGCTTCAGAGATAGCACATCAAACAAACATAAACACTGGTTTCCCCTCCTACATTGTCTATATCAGTCAAGCCCAGAAGTCCTTTATGTGGCATCCCCCCCACTTGATTTTAGGACCTTCCTGCCATGCTCTTAGTCCAATGCCTCCTCTGTGTCACCACTGTCCTCATCCCCATCCGCTGGGCTGGACATGTCCTCTGCACAGCTCTTCCCTGCCATACCCTGAGCCTTTGGCTGTCCTTTCCCTGCCATGTCACAGCTCTCTCTTCCTCGCTCCCCTTGCCTGTGTCATCCCTATGCTCTTCTCCCTCACTCTTTTTCCTTTTCTTTTCCTCCAGGCAACTATTCACGTATCATTTGTTTTTCTAATTTATAGAAGTGAAGCAGAAGTGACACAACCAAGAGAGGAAGCCACAACCAGATGTTTGGTTGTGGGAGGATGGATTGTAGGAGAATAGAGATAGTGGTGAAGGCAATCTCACCCCTGAGGAGATGCAGCTGTACTAATTACCAAAGAGTAGGAACAGCCCTGCCCTTAATAGGCCACAGCTATGTCCAATAAGGATGGGTGCTATAAAAGACTGGGTTAGGTGGTTGAGAGGGGAGTTGGGGTTTGTTGGCTGTGCTGTGAGGAGGAAGGGTCAGGGGGTTGTGCAAGGGATAGGAAGGAGTCAGTGTTACAAGATGCTGCCCCTAGGAACTCACAGAGAGAAGGTATGAAAGTTTTATAGTAAGATGATAAACTGGTGGTGACAGTTGGATTGGTGCCAAGCACTGACTTGGCATATGGGGATGAGTCCCAACATTTGGTTGGGACTCATCTTGTGCATATCTTGTGCATTGGTGCCTGCCTGTGACTGGAGCTCTGCAGCATGGCCAAAGTGCAGCCAGCCAAGCTTCAGAGAAACCCAGCCACTGGTCAGGCATGGAGATGCACGATGCACAGCTCTGTCAGCGCTGGACAGGAAGGAGGAATAGAAGACTTCTAGGGCAAGACTGGAGAAAAACAGTTGTGTGCCTCACAGCACATGCTGGTTTCTGGTATAAGAATAGCTTTTTGATCACCTTTCAAAAGCAGTCAAAACTATTGATAAAAAGGGAAAGAATAAGATTTCGAGCAGGCAATCCCTTTTTTTACCCTTGTGTCCTTTTCTGGCTCAGTTCTACAACTCAACTGCAGACCAACCAGAGACCAGAAAGTTAATAAACTGGAAGATCCACCTAGGCCTCATGGTATTTCAGCTCAGGACAAACTCCACTGGGTTCAGGGATAGAACAAAGAAAAATGAGGAAGGGCCCCATTTCTGAAAATGCTAATCCAATTAAATCACAGAATGGTTGGGGTTGGGAGGCACCTCTGGAGATCATGCTGTGAAATACCTCTGCTAAAGCAGGATCATGCACAGCAGGCTGCACAGGATCACATCCAGGCTGGTTTTGCACATCTCCAGGGAAAGAGACTTCACAACTTCTCTGGGCAATGTGTTCAAGTGCTCTGTTACCCTCAAAATAACTCTGTAACCCCCAAGGTGAAGGAACCTTTCCTCACAATCAGACGGAATTTCCTGTATTTCAGTTTGCATCTGCTGCTCCTTGTTTTGTTCCTGGACAGCACTGGCTGGTCCCATTATCTTGACATCCACCCTTAAGATACTTGTGTGCATTGATAAGATCTCCTTTCAATTATCTCTTTTCCAAGATAAACAAGCCCAGTTCCCTCAGCCTACTTCATAAGAGATGCTCCAGACTCCTAATAAGCTTCATCGTCTTCTGATGGATCAGGGAATGAAGTTCTAAGAATGTACTTATATACTTAAAAAATTATAGCTTACTTATACATATTTATTTTCAGATAAAGCCAGCAATTATTCTTTTAAAAGTAAGTACAGCCCAAATAGAAGTCGTTTTTCTGTTTCAACAGCAACAAAAAAAGTTATCACTCTCCTCAGCAGCCTCTCTCAATAAGGTATTCCATGTGTTTAACAACTATAAAACTTCACTGAGGGCAAGCGAATGAGGGGATGGAGTCAGTGACTAAGTGAGGAGACAGCAGGTAACCGGATCAGGAAATAAGGTATATGCCAGCAGAGGAGTATAACTACACAGACCCAGTCCTCTGACCTGCTCTGTTTGGCACCTGACCTAGAGAAATGTACAATGTGTACGCTCACTACCTGCATCCAATTTCAGCCATGAACATGCACTGCCTGTCCCTTCAGTTCTGCCACATTCCTGAAGACTTGTCCTTTTCTTGGTACATGCTATGTTCAAGTCACTTGGTTAGAAGAAATACACCACTTTTGGTGCATCTGGTAATTCAGACTGCAGTACTTAATTTTTTAAGCCCAGAAAATGTGACCAAGTTCCTGCAATTTTGTTTACTGCAGTGAAGAAATTCACACTGCATCTTGAGAGCAGGTAAGATGACATATGATAAGGAAAGGCGTTAATAAGGCAGGTAAATATCAAATAACAATTCAGTTCAACTCCAGAAACACATTTTAAAATTTAGAAAATTTAGTTACGTGTAAAGTCTGTGAATGTGTTTCTTAAGAAGAAAACCACTGGACAATACCTCACTGCATTGAAAGGAATGGCCTAACTTGTATTGATGTCAAAGGGGTAAGGAAAGATGCAAGACAGCATTTAGAAAACCTAACACCTCCACTGTTTGTCAGTTCTCTGGGACAAGGGGAACGCTTCAGAAGCTCAACGCAGAAATTTGCCCACAGCTCCTACACTGGTGAATTATGTATTTCTTAATTTTTAATTTATAGGTGTCTTTCATATTGCCATCTTCCACCCAAAGACCTAGCCAAGTCTACTTCTCCCAGTAATCTGGTAGGACTGGAGTGTTGTGATTCAAGCTTTGGCTACATCTTTCATCTAGATATGCTCTCGATTTTGTTAGAAGATTGCGTTTGGGAAGGCTGAGAAATAAAAATTAAGTTAACAATGCCATGGATTTAAAAGAAAAATTACTTTTATAGCTATTTTCTGCCCTTAATCTTAAGAATTATATTGAATTTAAAAAATCTATGGAGGGAAACTGATGAATTTTTGATGATTTTATTGCTTTCAAAGTATAATTTAATATTGTTTCCAAATTTATCTTCCACAGACTACTACAAAACCAGTCCATGCTGATCAGAATATCATTTCACTGGCTGATCTGATCTCACTGAGAGAAAGGAGGCTTATAAAAAATGTTTTAAGACCAAAGAGTACAACTAGTGCCAAGTTTCATTTGACTCATAATGTATGGAAGCTGAGACCCAAATAGCCAATGTTCTTCTCTGCCAGATGCCAATGTTCTCAAATTTAAGCAGATTTTATATTTACCAGTAATACTTACAGTAATCACCAAGTTCTACTAAAGAAGATATTTAATAATTTGTATGATACCATATGCTATATTTAATTTTGTCTTTAAAATGCTTTAAGAAATATTTTGCAAAAAAATCAAATTCTTTATAAACAAAATGTAATCAGTATGGGTGTGTGTACCCAGATGTCTGTGTGTGAAAGAGATTTTAGAAACTAAAGACTCTAATTTCTCTTTTCTGAAAGGCCCTAGATTTTACAAGGTCAGAACAGGAACTTTCAAATAAAGAAAAAAACCATGAATGCACAGAATGAACACATCTGTTATGCTGCTGTTCATACTGCAATCCAAAAACAACACAAGGAGAGGAATGCAAACAACATAACAATTTTGGTGTTCTGGTGGGGTTTTATATAACCAGTAAATTTTTGGTTAAGAGCAAACTAGAAAAGGTATGAAAACAGCATATCCCAGCTCTAGCCTCTATGTCTACATTTCTCTAAAGAGGCTGCTGAAAAAAAAGACAGAAACCTCAGACATTTCTATTCCTCCTTCAAGAGGGAAGCAGAGAGTCCATGAGTATTCCTTGACTCAGTTGGGAGGCTGTACAAGTGCACAGTTATGTTTTAAGACAGAATAGGGAGATACCAGAGGTCAGAAAATCCCTTTCTATGGGCTGTTTTAAGCAAAGCAGAGCCATGGGACAATGGCTAGGAGAAGCAGTCTCAGGTGGAAGCCCATGGTTTGGGAAGAGTCCAGCTTGCACCTGAGGTGCCCTAGAACAAGGACCAGGACTTGCACAGGCTCCATCTTCACTTGATCTCATCTTGAAGGAATCCTGGAAAATGTAATCCCAGTATCTGCTGGGATTTGAAGACATCCACAGAAAGGCATATTTGGAAAGAGTTCAAGATCAATGGAGCTTCCTTTCTAGTAACTTAGGAAAATGTGAAAGAAACTAAAGCTCATGCTCATCTCCCACGCAAGCAGGGAAAAACCCTCCTTGTTTTACCTGGAATGTTAAAGTCAAGGAGGCAGCCATTAATTTAACTACAGCAACACCTGGCAGTTTAAGCCCAGTGAGCAGGCCTTTTATTTTGTTAAACCTACTAAAAGTGGTTTTACTTGCTTGTTTAGACTTCACCACTAGAACTCTGGGGAGAAATGTCTCTTCAGAGAGAAGCTGTTTGTTTGCAAAATAACTTGATAGGCAAAGCCTGTGGGGAATATTGGCCTCTAACATGTAGGAAAAACAAACAGAGTGGTAATGGATTCAAAGGTTAATGTAGAGACAATGAAGAAATTAATTAGGTTAATGAACACATCCTGCTACCTATCCCTTCATCAAGATATGATGGCATAGCTGCACCCCAGCTCTGGGCACATCCCCAAGAGGGATGAGAAGCAGACACTGCAAACAGTGTGAGATGCAACACATATGCAAGTTCCCAGAGTGTCACCCAGGGCAGGTGATGCTTTCACCTGCTAGGCTGCAACAGCAATAAGTTGCAGACTGCCTGCCTCCAGCCTGGGAGGGCCCTACTGACAGCTGTTTTACTTCCATCTGTGCACAGACCCCGGAACTTTTCTCTGCAAGTGATGGAAACCATTATTTTCAAACATGTGCATTGCTGTGCCCACTGTGATATGGCTGAACTACAGACCCATGTGCAAGACTTTCCCATTTCCCAGCTGATCTTTATAGCTGAATTTTCTCACACTAGCTCCTGAAAAGCCTAAAAGCAGCTAAATTTACTTCCCAGTGCAGCTTAAATTCAGGCAATATTTCTGAAGTGACTCTCTAACCTTCTTTTCCCCCATCTGGGATTTAACAAACTCCACCCAAAATTCCACAACACATCTGGCAAACAAGTTATTGTGACTGGCTTATTTAACATCGTCCCTTCTGTACTTCCATGTTACCTCCATAAACTACCTTGAAACTTTAAGATGCTGTAAAAAGCTGTTTATGTAAATTTTAAAAAGAATAACATTCTGCCAACTAATTCTGTAATACGTTACCAAAATCAAACCTCAAGGTAATTCAGGTATCCCCAAAGCTGAGGCTGAAAAAAGCATCACACTTAAAATAGTCACAAAATTGCATGTTGGGGTTAGAAAATGTCTTTCAAAACAAATTTTTGACAGGAAATGTTGTTTGGGTATAGCTGAAATTTTGTTATTTTAAAAAATTTTCCATGCTTATAAGCAATCTAAAAGATCCATCAGGCTACTTCAGTATGGCTGCACTGGTGGCATTCTGCCTTCTCCCAGCAGTTCTCCAGAACAACGCAGCCTTGGAAGAATTTAGTTTTCAAGCACCTGACACAACAGTTCTGGGCTGTGGGTTTAGCTTCTGGCTCTCACAACAGTTTTTCCTTCTCTCAACCCAACCAATTTGGAGGGTGACCACGAAATTCCCATATGAAGATGCACTTCAGGTTTACACTAACTCAGAGGAAATTATTTTGTGACTTACAGATTTAAAATGGACAAAACAATGGAGAAAACCCCATCCTACAACAACAACAACAACAATGAAAACCTACCAACCAAAGGGAAAAAAAACCCAGACAAAGACCACCATTACAAATTTTTCCTCTATTAATAATAAAAAGAGTAAATACAATCCATAAATGTATGAAAAACTGGTGAATAATGGCTATGCAGACTGCTGGGTTTCTATAGAAATGGTGTGTTTAGGTTTGTCAGATGTGAAACCTTGGAAAGCCCTACCTGTGCTGCATTTATGACTAGGTACAATATATTTTTGGTAAGCTCTATCATTCTATCCAAGTAAGAGAGAAACACAGGCTGGCTTATTTAAGGCTGCATGTGAAGAAAAAAAGAAAGAGGAATAATTAATGCAAACTGACAGTCAGGTAAACTAAAGTGCAGAGTTTGCTGCATGCAATTCCCCTCATGTGGGAGATGTTTTTAGCATGCAACAAGAATAATGAACTGAGAGAGCTTTAAAATTAGTTTACTGCAAAGGAACTGCATGCAGACATAAAGTGGCATCAAAAGTGACAAGCTCACATCTCTCTGTAACAGCACCAGAAGGAGCTGAAGCATTACAGCTGGTACTTAGGTCAACCACATGTAAACAGTTTACCATATATAACTCATTTTCTCTGTCAGGTATTACTCCTAAAATTAACAACACTGCTTCATTAAAAGTAGGTGGTGACCATCTTACCTTGCATGTGTGCTGATTTCCTAGGGAAGATCAAAATGACCTGTGAGGGGACACCAAACCCATGGATTCATGTAGATCACAACATAAGGATAGTTCAGGTGACATCCATTAAAAGAGAGTACGGGAACAGGGGTAATAAGAGATACTGGTGCCTGGGAGATTGCAGATCATCTCCTGAGATGACACTTTCAAGGGTCTTAACCTGATCACTTTCTCCAAAAGGAGATATAAGATCTCTCCTTGTATGGAAAACCATGATAAAAGATGAGGAATAAAAGACTCTTTTAACAGAGCAGTGGAAAGCATAACAAGCTGAAGCTGGACAAGTTAGAAATTTGGAAAAGAATTAGCAGTGACAGTGAATAATGACAGGAGCAAGCTGCTAAGGAAAACAGAAGATTGCTATCTTTTCAGATCATGACCAAAGGCCTTTCTGGAAGACAAACTTTAGCCAAATGAAAATTACTGGGCTCACTACAGGTGCAAGTGAAATGTTATGGCTTGTGTTAAGCAGGAGGTCAGACAAAAACACCTAATATTCTTTTCAGACCTCACATGCCATGGATGTCTGATTTTGTCTGCACGTATTTTGTTGGTAGGTGAGGACTCTCTGAGTCTGGATGAATCCTTGCCAACAATGAACCAGGAGTGTGTAGCTGTGGTTAGCATAATGCACAAGCAACCTTATAACTTGCTCCTGACTGGGTATCAGCAAGATCACAACACAGAATCAGGCTGCATCTGTCTGCAAAATACCATCCAGACACACCTACCCCTAAGTCTGCAAGTTGACAAGCCAGCCAACCTGGTGCATTTTTACAGATAAGGAAACAAGAGGTGTGTCTGTGCCATGCTCTGGATCGTGGTGCAAGGATTTCTGAGATAGCACCCATGGTGTTCACACTGGAGGCAGCAGCAGTGCAGCCATCTCAGCCACCAAAACAGCCTGGCCAAGGAGAAGGCTAACCTGGATGCAGGGCCTTCAAGACCAAGAGCTGTACTACATGGGGACAGGCCAGGCCACAGCAAACCCCAGTGATTACCCAGCTGCAGGGTAGGTGGGCATTAGGTCCTCTTGCTTCATGTGGTACTCAGAGGCAAATTGTGTCATGGATTCTCTTCTTCTGGAGCAAGAATGAGGGCTCAAGATCGGCTCATTGGTCATAACTGGAGTTTAAGTGCTCTGAAAGGACAACCTGCATTCCCTTCCATCAAACTCTCAGCACCTGCTGGGTGACCTGTCTCTTTTTCTCAGTGTAAAATGAATGAAAGCAACTCCAAGTGCAAAACAAATTATGTAGTCCCGGTTTACTATGCTTAGTTTTATGCACAGTTTACTATGCTCTAAAGAATAAAAAATGAACAGGGTGCTAAGAATATGCATTGGACATGCAAAGAGGGTAAATAAAGTGATAATGGTGATAATATCATTGCCACCACATAGTTTGTCTTATCAGAAAATATAGAGAGCAACACACTAAAACACCCTGGTTTTCCAGCACAGAGCTCTACACTGACAAGTTAAACACAGCTTGAGGAAAGAAGACAGAACACAGTCCTGAGGGAAAAAAGTTGTCCTAAAGGGTTTTGTGCCACAGGATTGAATGCTGTGAAGAAGTATTGAAGTAAAAGGGCAAACCAAAAGCGAAATTCATATGTTCACTCAGCCCTCCTCTTTAGGGTATCAGATACTCAATTTACATGATTAGTTGATAATCCCAGGTTTTATTGAATAAAAAAGATTTTCCAGTCCTTCATGGTATGAAGAAGAGCTTCAAACTGAGACCATAAGGACTAACCTATCAAGATAAAATTCACAAACTTGCATATTTATGGGCTTCTGCTGTTTTTAATCCTGACCATTCACATCTTAATATTTGCAAGCTTACACCTCAAAACCACTGACATCTGGTGAAGAGCCCCAAAATAATGATACCAGTGTACGATGCTCAGGATTAACCTCTATATTTCATGAAGGTATGTAAAGAAATGCTCAAGTAGGAGTGGTGCATGAGCAGTATAAGCACATATGATGCATTCCACAGGAAAGCATTCCTGAAAGCATCCTGAGTCACCGGTTTTGTGGGAGTATAGTTCCTTGAAAGAATAATGTCCATCTGGAGGGGCAGAGTAATTGGAAAGAGGCACTGGAGGTAGGATTTAAGCAGTATCACAGCTACTGGATATCAACTATAAAACAGGGTAAACACTTCAAAAACACTTAATAATTGAAAACCAGAAAACTTTAGCATTATAATAGTGTCCTTAGAGTTTTTCTGTAATCATACAACCTTAAAAGTTGAAAACTCTCCTCTCTCTATTGTGTTCCAATATGATTTCCACAAACACATCACTTCAGTTGCTGTACTAGGAACAAAAACAGGATGGGTATTAGACATTGGAAACACTCCATCTGCGTTTACCACAAGGGTAGTTTTTCCCATGGATCATAAGAAGGGCAGACGGGCATTCCCTCGAGGCAAACAGAGATGTTTTCAGAACATTGTGCAACAGGAATACTCCCTGACAACGTGTCTATAATATTATGTTCTAAATACAACTTTCTGTACTGCACCTTAGGCTGTTTGGTGGTGGACATATTTTTCTGCCCATTCATTTTCCCTGAACTTGTGTAGAGACCAGCTGAGATAAACAGCCTTTTAAAAGCAGGACATCTCATTTAACCACAAAGATGTTCCTTACAAGTCAATAGGTCCAGAAAATTTTCTGAAAAACTATCTGTGTATCATCATTACCCAGTTTCTCAATCAGCAAGGTGGAAAAGGTTATGATGAAAGAAATGTACTTAGTCACAGAGTATCTTGTGAGCAGACAGATTCCAACCCACTCCTTGTTCCAGCATCCAGTTTCTTTACAGAGCCTCTATGTGGCCAGAGTTTGATAAAGACACGAAAAGTGAGACAGTGTCAAATGTCATCCAAGGCTTCCCTGTGGACAGACTTGCAAAAGAAAGGAAAGAAGATTCTGCGCTCATTTCAGTCCCATGAGACTTCACTCAACACACAGCTCATCCAAATGCCACCCCAGGAGGCATTTCCCCAAGCACTAACAACAGGCAAACATTGATCCCTGCCTCGAGGAGTCTGCTAGAGAGCTCAGCCTGGCTCTCCCGGGGTAGCACAGCAGCTCCTTCTTTGCCACTCTATTAGCACAGCAGGTTTGGTAAATGCCCTGCCATGAAGAGAGCAAGTGGAAGAAGATTGTTGACTCTCAGAGTCTGAGGAGCTAGCTTCCCTTTGCATTCCCATGAATTCCAGCTGCAGTAGCCCTCCTCACTGAGGAAAAGGTTTTCTGTGGTGCTGATGGTCCTTTGTATTTCACATCTGGAGATGGTTAACTGTATCCCATGGGGTCTGAGTTCTAGCAGTAAAAACACTCCAAAAAATTCTAGTAAAACTGATTTATTTATATTAACTGGACACTGGATACCCAGATAACACTATACAGAATCATAGAATATCCTGAGTTGGAAGGAACCCATGGGGAATTATATTTCCCTTCCTTTTCACGTTGACATTTCACCTTGACCTGTCCTTTGAAATCAATACTAGGGAAACCTCATGTTTTAGTGGTTGGAAGTTCAGAACTGAAGAGGTCAGAAGCTGAAAATAATTTAAGCATGACATCTCTCTGTTTAGGAGAGCTTAAGTACATATGAGGGGCGGAAGTCCCAGCTAAAATTCAAACTTGATGCTATGAGGCTGTGACTTCCCCTGAGCTTATAGCAAACTCTACTTCTGCAAAGTCATAATTTTCTGCCATGGAAAAAATTTTATTAGCAGACACTGAGCACATTGCTTCAAATCTTTGAAGGACAAAACACAGCAAGAGGGTAAAAGATACATATACATATCCATTATGCAGCTACATAAAAGAAGAGATAAATAAAGTGGGGGGAGTGTTGACTAAAGCTGTAAAAATGGTTTTAAGTTGCTAACATGGAGGAAAAATTACTGAAGTGTTGGATATAAAATCTACTACCTTTCCAGAAGGTTATGAATTTGATATCAAAGACTTCTTTGGTGAAAGCACATTTATGCACAAATATCTTTGTTTAACATTTGAGCCACTCTTTGGTAAAAGCCAGAAGGCTAAGTTAAATGTTTTTCAAAAGTAAACTACCACAAGTAGCTAAAGAAATCAAAATATTATATTTATTTAAAAATCACCACTAACAGGGAGAACCAACTGAATAGCTGCAGAATGCTGTCCTCTCCATTTAAACAGGAGGTCACCAATGTGCCTAAGCTGTGGGGCAGAGAAACAATCGTTAGAACTGAGAATGTGAGAATGAAGAAGATGATGGTTTGCATAAAATACTTGTTCTGTTATTTTACTTTCTCAGTTTAACCTAGTTTTGAGCCCATCACTGCAAATGTACCAGCTATCAAGGCTTTCTGCTGTCCTCAGTGCCACATAAATGTATTGCATGAGGTGGTAGAAGACATAACACACCCCAAAGCCACTGCCTGAGGCTTGCTGCTGCTGCTATGGTAGTGGAGCATGCTCTCACTCAGACTCTGCAGTGAGCATGTATCATTTTGGGATTCATGTCATGGATAAAGGTGGCATAGCGCAGGATGCAGAAAGGCTGTGCTTGGCTGCCTTGTATCTAATTTATGGATGGGTGAACAAAGGCATGAAGTGTTAAGAGAATGCTGCAGACCACACAAGGCTGCAGCCGTGCTGTGGTGCAGCAAACTTAAACAATGCCTTTGCTCCAAGCAAGGACTGACTCCTGGGGAAAGCATTTATTGCCCAGAATTCATCATCAGGAAAATGAAAGAGAACAGGTTTTATTTGTACTGTAAATCATGTACAGGACCAGAACACTTCACTGCAGTTAGAAGAAGATTGAATTCTGGTGTGATATCTGACAAAAGGCAATTTTGTTTTTGTAACTGAGACAAGTTGTATCTTTGAGATAAGGGGACCAATTAACATTTTTGAAGAGTCTTGTCATTTTCACTTCAGGAGGAAAAGGTATTGAAATCATAAGATGATGCAGAGGGTCCAATACTGTAAGAAACTAGGTTTGAGGAATTTGAAGTCACCACAATTGAGCCTTCTGCCTTGCAGGCCAGTGCAGGAAAGCTGATGCAAGAGCTCTTGGCAGGGAGTGAATCCCTGCCAAATTCCCACTAACTGGTAATAAGGATAGCTGAAGAAACTGGTCTCTGAAAGGAAAAATAAAGCTTGAAACCTCAGACCAACTTCTTCAGGAGCAGAACTACTGCTAAAAAGAGTAGTAGATCCATGTGTGTGGATAGATATAGGCTAATGCTTATAAATAGCTCCAAGCTGGCAGCGCTGTGGCAGGAACAGAAGCCAGACTGTGGTAACAGCCGGCTTCACTATAGAAATTTTCATCTTAATGCCATCTTCCTTCTTCCTGTAGGAGATGCATTAAAAACAGGCCTGGATAGTATTTTAAAACTCTTATCAGGCTTTGAACAAGGTTTCATAAGGTTACATGAGCAATTTTTAAATTTTGTTTTAGAAATTCAGTTCAATCTCTATGCAACACATACTAAAATCCTAGGTTTTACTGTTTACATGAAAATGCCAAGGATTATGACCCTGAAATATGACTTTTACATTTAGTCTAGTAAGTGCTCTCTACAAAAGTAGCGATAGTGGTAAGGAACCTTATATTGAAATTCTTCAGATAAATTTGCCAGTTTAAAAAAGCAAATATCCTTTACTCCTTTTGCTACTGTTAATTTAAAGCAATAGGCAATTTTAATCCTCCAGAATTAATGTCACACCTTTCAATTAAGAAAAGAATACATAAGCCTAAATAAACTGTCTTTAATACTCTTGTAAAGTTTAATTCATTTGTTTGCAAAGTGATCTGAGACATCTGGAAAATTAAGTACTATTTTCTTTTCCTAGCAAAGGTTAGGTTGGGAATTCTGCTGCAGTAATACATGCGAGACTAGTTTCCATGAACATAACAGAAACACTAGATTCTCAAGTATATTTCATCTGCATGGAGTGCACTGAGTTATACTTACAAAAGTAAGAGAGAAGAGGAAAATCACAGTACTTTTCTACCCTTCTGAGGTTGCTGGGGTTCACGATTCTTGCAAGAGTAAATGAGGATAGTCATGCTATTCTGACATGTATTGACAGGAACTGGCAGATCTGTGTCACCTGTGAAGGGACCAAGCAGGGGCTAGTTCTTTTAAAATGTTGTGCAGTTAAAACATTATCAGAGAATTTTCAATGCCAAGGAATTTTACATTTTACTTTTTATATTTTGAAATTGCAGTCACAGAATGTTCAGACTTGCCCTGCTCTGCTTAGCAATGTATAGGTGTGATCTTCCATGAAGAAGTCAACTCGATAAAATACACTTTCAGGTTCACCACAGAATTTTCTTCCTGACATGTAAAACTTACCAAGAGGCTGTACAGTATTATATTACATGGTAATGGTATTTCCAGAAAAAAAAGAATTGCACATGAATAAGGCAATGAAAGTATGCAGGTAACCATGGCTACTGTTGTGAACTAAATAACATTTTTTATACAGCTGTGAATATTTGTATTACTGCCAGCTAAGCTGTAGAGTTCAGATTTGAGACAGAACTGGTAAACACTGAATTCTTGCCTGAAGAAAGGTACTTCCCAAAGTCGATCCAGGCCTCTACATCGTGCTGCTACTCACTGTGGTGCAACTTTTTCTAGTAAACATACACCTTATTACATCAATCAAAGTTATCAAAATACAAGGAGTTCCTCATGGCCAGTTCTTCCACTTCACTGTCAGTGACCCATTTCGCACAAGCTATTTTCTGTCTTTTGGGTATTTTTATTTCCTCTTACCCACAATCACAACTATTGACATAACTTCTGAAATAGCTTTGACTCCATAAATGAGTTTCGTACTTTTGAAAGATCTTTAAAAAATTTGCAACTTCTCAGCTTTCTTTGATCTTGGTTAGTGGTAACACCCACCCATTCCCTTCTGCCCTGTCTCCCACTTTGGTCCCAACAGCATTCCTGGACAACAAAAGAAAAAAACATTTCCAAAATGACAGGGCAAGGGCATATGAGAGGAAGCTCTTCTCCCTTGACATATTTTCAGTTTCCAAGTTCATCCTTCTTAAATCATCCTTCTGTTTACATATCAGCATCTGTCTTCTCAAATCAATCATCATCTGAGAAGGAATGGAAACCTAAGGGATTTTCCTCCTTACAGAGAAAAGGTACGCCCAAAATCAAACTATTTGGAATAAGTTGTCAATAGTTACTATACTAAAAGAAAACAGAAACACAAAAGCAGTTGGTGAGGTGAACCTGTACTTCCAGTGATATAAACAAAATGAAAATAATGAAACGCCTTTTGTAACTAAGTGAAGCAGGACTTAGAGCAACATCTCCCTATTCAAAAATTGAGTCACTTCTTCCTTCCAATAGAGCCTAAGTTTGAAACCCAAGCAAATGCTCATTCATAGACTATGAATTTGTTGTCTTAGCCTGGTTTGTAGAGAGTGAATTATTTCTTAACAAAAGTAATGACTAATGAAGCAGACACAGATTCACTTTGCAGTTCCATCTTTAATAAACTGCCTGTAGCTTCAGGCAAACCACAAATCCCGTGTTTTCATTTCTCCTCTGTAACACAGGGAAAATACTTACTCTCTTCTGCCAGTCTTTACCTGTCCATTCATTTAGGCTGAGAGAAATTTAAGGACTAAACATCTTTTGTTTGTATCAAAAGAGATAAGCTTAGATAGAATTATAGATATTCTTTAAAATTGTATTATCTACCAATATAATATTATTGCAATAGCTGAATGGCAATATATATTAAGTATTTCTCTCTATGTATGGTGTGTGTGTGCATATATACACAAACACTATGCATACACTATATATACACACTATATACATTCATGCATGATAAATATATTACTAAAGATTTACTGTATATAATAATCCTACCAAACTGATGTAATGGAGAATAAAACTATGGGAGGCTCAGTAGCACAGTGTTCAGACAAACAACTGCAAGATCTAAAGACTCACAAACTCTGGCGACAGTAGAGGCACCAAGTATGCAAAGTGGGGCATTCTTTTGGTCTCTGCATGCACAAAAATGCTGGAAAAAGAGAACTGTTCTGTAAAAACAGTGGTCACAAGAAACCAAATGAAGCTAAATTTCTGCATGTTGGTCTAAAATAAACTATGCATGCCATTTCCAATATACACTGGGTACTTTAAACTTCTATCTCAAGCTTTTTCTCAGTGAAGTACAGTACACACAATTATCACCTCCACGTTCTATGGCTCTCTCCAGCTGACTACTATTAGCACCTCTTTATTTCAGCATTTGGTTTCCTCTACTTTGTTTTCTGTCTTCTTCTCCTTAAAAACCTATAAGGCTATCACTTTTTCTCTTAGCTCCAGACACTTGATTTTCTTTCTCCCTCAAATTACCTCTTCTTTTCCATCTTTCATTCCTCTGCTTCAGGAGCAGAGACCAAAATACCATCCACCTTAGTCTCTGATCTTAGAATATGTATATTCATCTCCTAACATGATTAGCAGCTGTATGAATTTTTAAACAACTTGCACTCAACAAAAATTTGTTTGTTAATGGAGACATCAGTAAATCTGTGTTAGTAAAAAGACACTTTTAATGGATGTTTCCTTACTAGAAAATTATATAATTTCCCATTCCTTTATTTTAAAAACCGCCTTAAAATATGAAGTTCAGTAGACTGATGTGCATATTTCCTCCTTCTCATAAATAGTTCATAAAAAAAAAAAATCTACATTACATATTGCATTTGTAAAAGAAGCCACAAAAATGTGCATTGCAGTGACTCAGCAAGTTGGAACCCTGTATACTGGCTTTATAGAAAGCTGGTAAAGCTCAAAATAACAGAATAAAAAGCTAAAAGCCCCAAGAAGCATATAAAATTTCTTCCTGTTGGAAATAAACTGAAAGATGTGATTTGACTGTTACAGCCATTTTTATAAAGAATTTCCTTTCTAAGTATATTTGACTTTCTATAGCATGCCTTACATCAGCCTAGAATTTTTATGATACATCAAGAGCACTAAATTTGAACATAACCATGGGTAATGTTATAATTTGTAGTAGAGGCCACTTGTGTTGTGCAGCAGAATGGACAAACTCTAACTCTTAGTTGAATTTGCATCCATGAGCCTCAGAAAAATCTGCAGCAGGCAATTCCTCTCTTCACTGTAAGTGAATGAATGGGATGCTGAGGCACGTGAATGGGAAATCCCTCAGAGGTCTCAGCAAGCCCCAGCATGGTGAGGAGCAGAGGGCAGGCACAGGCAGCCTGGTCTGGCACGTCAGCCCAGCCCCACCTGGGACACTTCACAGCCAGAATCAGAGGCAGAGCAGCATAAACCCTCTGACAGACAGCAGTGTTTTTCCAACTATCATCACAAAGCCCCACAAAACACAGGCACTAGCTTATGAAGACATAAAAAATACTTTTGATCAAACATTACATATTTTCCCTCAGATTGTTTAGTAAAATAGATCTAGGAATAAAAATAGAAATATAAAAATGGAGTTTAAAAGCAGCACTTCAAACATGCAGCATTCCTTGTTTTGAAAGAAAGCAAGCTGTGAAGAGCTGAAGGGTATCAGTTAATAATGCAATGGAGATGAAAGAGCAAATCATGTTTGGTCTGCCTTTTGGTCCACCACTCGTCCGCCTTTTGCCATTTTGAGACACTTCACACCATCTGCTACTTCTCCATGGTAAGAGTTGTTTCCTGCTCAGATAACTCTGGCGTCAGAGGGAAGGAAAGGGTCACCTTAGTCAGACTTGTGGTCTCTGACAGAAACAAGACACCTCTGAAAGGTTATGGCTTTTCCTGAGTAGGGCTCCAGGATGGAACTTCGGTAAAGATCCAGAAGGTAGAAGGGACAATTGTAGAACTGCATGATTAACGGCAATGGCTTACACATGTGTCAAAAACATTCTCTATGCTACCTCCAGTTACTAAAAATGTACACTGTTTTTACTTCTTTGTATCTATGTGGGAAATTTTAAAATATGATGATTGAACATAACAGGTTTTGTTAAAGCGTAGTCTTCCACAAGCAGAGGTCCTAAGGTTGTCCCCAAATTTTTGATTTCTGCCTATCAGCATGTATAAAACATTACTGCTGTGGCACTATTTCAACATATTAATCATCTGAATATGAAATTACTTCTGCAGAAATGCTGTCTGTTTCCAAATACAAAGACACGTAGAAGACAGCATTTAACAATGAAAAAAGCTACTTCTAAAAAGTGGTAATTTTTTACAAAAACAATGTCAAAATATTTCCTTGTATTAGTTTCCCTGAAGCAATAATGATCTCTGGATACAGGGAGAAGCAGTATTTTTTATTCCATCAACTTCAAGGGCTGGAAAAAGCATATAAGCTTTTGAGCTCAGATTCCCTTCCCCAGGTCTGCTGATTCTTCTGGTATTGTGTCCATGTGAAATAACCCACTTTCCAACAATGATAAATAGGTAAAAATCTGGTCACTGAGCTAGTACATATGCCTTCAATTGAAGGAAAAGCTGTCTGCCAAGCTTCAATCAAGTAGATCATAGGTCTGTGAAAAAAAGAATCTAAAAGGATGGAATTCAGTTGCTATAGTGGCACATTAAACAAATAAATGAGATACCATGGAATGCTGCAAAATATTTGTGGTCTGATTAAGTCATATTTGCCACATGTGTGAACAGTAACAGCACAGTTTAGAAAAGTGGGTACAATATAGTACACTCCCATTTTTACTGTATGCAAAGTCTAATTCTTATCTGGGTGCTAATGGTAACCAGTGTGTCCAAGGGTACATAACACTGCATTTCACTGTAATCACAGGGCAAAACAGAGTCCCCTAAATACATAAAGGTATACAGTAAATGCCTATTAAACTATTAGACCTTCTATTAAACTATTATACCTTCAAAGAGATATTTGCATCCTTCCTCATACTTGTGAGACCTGCTAAGGAGACAAAGCTCTTATTCATGATAGCCTCCAGGATGCTCACGTATGGGGTGTTTATTGGACTACATAACTTGTAGCTGGCAGCTGACTTATTAAACCTTCATCAATATAACCCATCCTCCTCCAATACATTAATTTTTTCCAGTGAAATGTTCTCTTTTCTTGATAAAAGATTTTGGATATACTCATTATTAGTCATAATCTATCCTGTAATGTTTGACTCTACTATCTGGAAAAAAAACTCAGGGAAGAAACCAGAAATCTTTCTGTTGAAAGATAAAACAAATGTTTGATTCAGCAGAGAGAAGAAAGCACATATATTTTTTATTAAAAAGGCATGCTACTTATTAATGCATTTTGCACTGATTTTAAAGTTGAACATTTATTTACATTTATAACCTGTAACTATATATCTGATAAATGGTGCAGTAGCACCCAAAAATGTACCATCCTAGGCATTACAGAAGAGCTGTGCACAGTTCCAGCAGTGTCTATGGCAAGCAATATAAGCTGCACAAAAAGTGAATGTTAAAACAAAACTAGCATTCCTAATATTGTCAGAACTGTGTGACTGAACCAAATGCATGTCTATCCCACATCACTGCTGGTGTAACAACAAACCTAACAGTCCAGGGCCAAACTCTGCTTCTAGGAAACATAGCTCAGTACTCCACACTCAGAGAAAGGCTAAGACTCCCTTCATGTGTCCTTTGGGGGCTTTTCTTTGGTTATTTGCTTTGTGCCCATAATAATCACTCTAACAAACATTTGTATGAGCAACTTCAGCTCAGAAAATCTGGCTTAAGCTTTGTTTATCAGTATTATTACTATCAGCATAATTATTACTTCCAGAGATACACCTAGCTTTGGCTGTTAAAGAGGGCAGTTTGAAATACAGACAGAACACCTCCTTACCCCTGGTATTTCAAATATGTGACCTTCCAGCTCACCTGCAACCCTCAGCAAACTGCATCTGTTTTAATATGCAATGCATTTCACACTTCACAGCTGATATCAAAAAAAAGGGTCTTTTCTAAACAAAGGACGCTAGTTTTGAGAGTCAAACAGATGATCAATATTATGTACAGCCTTTCAGATAAAAATATGGACAGATACAAGGACATCAATGTCATTCTACAGATGTCACACAGGAAGTTTTATATGAACACAGGCTTCATACTCTTGCTTGGCTGCGGATGGTTTTAATCTTAAACTGTTTCCAAGGTTTTGAAGCTCCTGGCACAGCACTGTGCAAATATTACTTTACCTGACCTGTAAACCTACATCCAACGGCAACAGCAACAATTCTCCTCCTCAGAGCAGCACCCATAAGCCATTTCCTTGCTCTCAATTCCTCAAACTAATACATTTCAGGGAAGTCTACCCAGTGAAGAGATGGAAGAAAACATACTCTTCGTTTCATCTGTTTATTTCCTTGCTTCTCTCTTTTCCTCCTCCTCCCTCAAGTCCTCTTTACCATTTTGAGTTTCTTCCAGATTGTCTACATTATTCTGTGGCTCCTTTTTTATTCACTTGCCTCATCTGTTATTTTTCTTTGCTTTTTTTTTTTCCTTAGGTAGGAGTTGGAACAGCATCAGCCGACTATTTAATTCATCTCTCTCCTCCTGCCTGTCTTTTCCTCTCATTCAACCATCTTTCCCTAACCTCCCTTCTTTGTGCTCTCTCACTGGCCCTCTCCCTTTCTCACTTCCCTTGGTTATAACTCCACAATTTGGTGTTGACACTAGATGCTCTCATGCTCTCTGCTACAAGACTGAGTTACGTGACCTTGTCAACAGAAGGTGGTTAAACTTCTTGAAAGAGATTTCATCTGGGGATTTCAGCTCTCAGGCCTTTCATTTTCAATGTTCACACCCAGAATAGGGTTTGCAGGTTTTGCTATTTTTAAGTGCTCGGGTTCGTTGTTACTAAGGTTTAGGGACATTTATATCAGGAGGAGCCTCTGTGTGGGTTTTCTCCAGATTAGTGGAAATAGCAAACAATTGGAAAAATTCAGCATCTGTGTCCAGTTAAAAAGCTGTCTTCACCTTACCCTGATGAGTGTTCTCTGGCAGATATGTAATATGGTTAAGGCCAGCTTCCCACTTCACAAAAACTGCTGTGCTGTTACTGTGTTAGGTAAAGGGGTTTCCCTAATGCCCCCAGAGGATGCCATTTAGACAACAAGGACTTCTTCACCCTAGCAGCCTCTCTCAATTTTCAGATGCTATACTATCACAGGTTTTGACATACCACCAATTTCCAAGCCCTTCACATAAGTAAGAGAAAATAAAAGAAAATCTTTTAAGCTGGTGCTGTTTTTCTCCCCAGAGCAGGGAGATAATTGATACCACAGTAGTTACACTCCAGAGGTAGAAGTGGCAAATAATGAGGAGAGATAACAGACGGAGCTATGTAACTGCAGCATAAACATGCAAAAAGTGTACAAATTCAACAACATTATTTTCATGGGTTCTGCAAATATCCTAAGTCCCCAGGCAACCAGCTTCAATTGCTATTCTCTCCATCAGATGTTTAAATAATAGCCATCTAGGAGTGCTTAGTCTGTTGGAAATTAAATTAAAAATTTTTCCTGATTTTTATCAGAAAACCTTGCAACTTATGTAGAAAGTGGGACCGCCTTCCTGGAGCACTGAAAATTTTATTCACACCTAACATATGAAAATATTGTAAATAAATTAAGAAAAGCACTCGAGTTGTACTATCCTTGAAACATGTTTATTTGATTTAGAAAATAAATCCCAGAAAAATGTAAATATCTTCTAGGCAGAAGCATGTAGCATTACGAAGGTGCACTACATTTCACAAGCAGAGCCCATCCATGGGATGTGCTATGTTAGGAAAGAATTCCCAGGAAGTAAAATGCACTGTTTCAAATTAAAAATTGCTGAAAAGGATTTTTAGGTCTACATGGAGAGAAACACCCTGATGAAAAACAGAGTATCTCCTTATTCATACATCAGAGTGACCACTGTGGATCACCTGACCAGTGACTAATGGAGAGACGGGTTTGTCAAATAACTCACCACTTATGGACCCTCCAATCTTTATGTTTAGGTCACTGTGGATTTTGATTTTTGCATGCCTTTTCTATTGTTCTTGGTAAATCATCAAGGAAAAATGATTTACACCAGAGAGATAACTTTCATAAAATCACAGAATGATTTGGATTATAGGGGACCTTGAAGATCATCTAGTTCTGACCACCCTGCCATAGGAAGGGACCCCTTCCATTAGATACATTGCTCTGAGTCCCATCCAAACAGGCCTTGAACACTTCAAGGGACAAGACATTCACAGCTTCTCTGGACAACCTGTTCCAGTGCTTCACAACCCTCACATGAAAGAATTTCTTTCTAATGTCTAATTAACTAAGCTGCCCTCTTTCAGTTTGAAGCCATTGTCCTGTCACTACATATCCTTGTCCTGTCACTATATATCCTTGTAAAAAGTCCCTCCATCTGTCTTGAAGGACCACTTCAGGTACTGAAATATTGGAAAAAAGTCACTCTGGAGTCATCACTTCTCCAGGCTGAACAATGTCAACTCTCTCATCCTTTCCCCATAGAAGAGATGTTACATCCCTCTAATCACCTTTGTGGCCCTCCTCCAGACTCATTCCAACAGGATTATATCCTTTCCACCTTTAAAACAAAAAACACACAAGCCATGGCCACCAGGCCTTGGACAAGGCTGCTAGGACAAACAATTGGAGAGGTCATTGGTGTGACATTGTACCACTCTCCGGTGGGCTCAACTTTTCAGCTGAGTAGTCAGTGAAAAGAAAAGAGAGAGAACTTGTGAAATAGATGGATATACACCTCGTGGATAGGCTCCTTCCTCTTCCTTCTTTTTCCTTTAACTGCTATTTGTCCCAGTTTTTGTGCATTCTTTTGAATACTGGAACAGCGGGTAAGTAAGTCTTTCTAGAAATGCCTTTGTTTCCCATTTCCCGAAAGCAGCTTTAAAAATAACAGAGACCAAAACTGGAAGAGCTTATATAGACTGCAGTGGCACAGAACTCAGACAATAATCATTTTTCCAACTCCACAGATGCACAGCATATTTCTCTTCCCCCCCTTCCTAACCTCTCCTCTAGGGTCTTCATATGAAGACATTACTTTGTTTCCGACCTCCAGAGCATTTCAACTCCTCAGTAAGTAATTTCTATCTCTGTATTTTGCTTTCCTTCCCACAAACAAAAGATGATTCACATTTTTAAAACAAATTTGAGACAGTGTCTGCAAAAACCAAAGAAGGACTTTTGCTGAAATGGTATGCTAACTTGGACAGATACTGCAGGCAGTCCTGCCATGTAACCTGGCTCAAAATCAGCAATGCTCAAGCGTAAATTAATTCAGTCTACATATCTGTTTATGTGGGCATTGGTTAGAATACGGGCAACCTCTAGTTTTACAGCCTGGGCTAATATTGAAGAGAATATAATTTCTGGAAAAATTATCCATGCATCAACCTGGCCAGCCCCAGCACAAAAAGTTGCAAGGAATGAGCTGATAAAAGTCCTACTACTATGACACATCCATTTTACACACTAAAGGTTAGTCTTCAATTAAAAATTCCTCATACTGATAAAGATCAGATAGCCAGCCATCAGATAATGTAAAAGAGTATTTCCCATGGCAAATATGCATATATTTCTAATTACGAACTGATATGGCTCCAAACTGCAGGATAGTCTCCAGAAAACAAATGACATCTTTGATGAAAGAGTTCAGCAATTTGGCAACTGAAACTGTAACCCACAAAGATGAATTCATCAGCATAACTAATAAATCCAGGAAGTGCACTTGACAGTTCAGAAACAGACCAAGGCTGAGACACACCTCTCCTCTTCAACAACTCTCTTCAGACAGGTAGTTGTATCTGTGGACAGAAGCTTAGCTTCAGCTACTCAAATGTGCTCCTTCAGATAATAAACAGAAATTAAATCCTCGTGTTGGTCAAATCACCAGCAACCCTGCTATTGATTTCCATGGTCATTTATCAAGTCACAGTGATACCATTGGTTATGGATTAATGAACTGACTGAGATGATGCAATACATCAGTTTTATGGCACAGTACAACTCTGTTAGTGATACCTTTCACAAGTGAATCTGCACATATGAGGTACTATCTGGTACCATAAGGCACCACTCTATACATTGATTTTCCCAAATACAGGAATTATATTTGTAACTAATACAGGGTGTGGGGTTGTGTGCATATATATATACACAATTATATACATAGGTAATAGAAAGATGTTCTTGAAACTATATGCAATTTTATGCTGACTAGGTTCTGCACAGCAATAAGCCTTTCCTCTTTTTCTATGAAAATTTATAAAAAATATTAAAATTGAATTGGTAATGGGACTGCATATTTCCAAGGTTCATTTCCCTCATGTTTCCCATTTCTAGAAAGGAAGTTTTTCTATAATTCTATTTTTTTTAATATTGAAAAAGTGTTGCTATTTAAGACCAGTATCTCTGAGTATTAACAAGACATTACAGTGTGTTAAAGAAAATAGGGGTTTAGATATGGACGATGTTGTAACTGCAAAAAAGGGATGGGAAAGGAGAAAAAGAAAAAGGACAAGGAGAATTAATTACTACCAGCTTAAAAAGCAGCAGGCACTGCAGCCCAAACCACTTCTTCCTGAGCTAAGACACTAAATTGGAAGAGCTTTTCAAACAATTTCTTCACAGAGCCTTCGAGACAGTCACCTAAAAATGCTTCTAAAGTAGGAATACTCTCAACTATTTTAATACATGTCCATATTACTAAATGGAAATATGATTGCTGTTATTGCACCCAGATTTCATGACTTTACACTCCTTTTCTATGTATGGATTTTGCAGGTTGATGTTGACACTTGAGCAAGTAGTTACAGCTGATCATAATACAGTAGGAGGCTTTTCAATTGTGCTTTTTTTTTTTTTTTTGTGCTAAAGAAATAGTTTGGGGAAATTGCTATTAAAAAATTCTGGATAGAGTGTTCACAGGTGAAGTAACGTTTGACCTCAGATCTTTAGGAGCTGTACCAGATACTTTGTGGGAAGCTCACACAAAAGTGGGATTAATCACCAATGTGACAGAAGCTGAACAACCCACCTCTCACTGACAGATGAGAGTCTCTTGTGTGAGTTTTGTTGTGCAAGGCTGGGCTCCAGCATGACCACTCTTGCTTTCAGAATAGTTATCATTTCATGTGAACAACTGCTGTCAAAATGTGCAGGAATACATGGGAAAAAATGTTTATTTCAGTATAAAGCAATAGCCAGGGATCCTGACTTTTCTAAATTATTCCCAGAGGTCCTACCCTTTCACCAAGTGGGCCTCTATCATATTCTCAAAAATTTGCCATGTCAAAATTTTAACTACTACTAAGTGGGGTGCAAGCATTCTCAAGGTAGTTTAATAAGCCTTTCATGATGAGCAATGCATCAGAATTAATTAGCATGAAAGCTGGTGAGGATACAATGATGGATAAAACATCAGAAAGAATGTACTAAATGTGGTGAAAAGCCCCACAGCCATAAGCTTCCCTTGTGATCTAACTGACGAACACTTGGATAAATGGAGACTGACACAGAAACCAATTCCTTTACAAAAGTCTTTCAAAAATACTTTCTAGAATATTTCAAGTTGAAAAAAAAGGTCTAAAATAGTTGGACACAATACATTTCAGCAAACTCTATGATGTCCAAAAACCTCAAACAAAAGACCTCTTCACATATTTCACTAAATATACATTTCTACAAAGCAACATGAGCTTGAGTTGCCTTTTAGTTACGGCACAGAGAAGACTTCCTGAATACCTATGGCCTTTTGCTGCCAACTGCTTCACAATGTACATTCATGAAAAATGTTATGGGTTAGACACTTCCAGTATATGGAATGTCACCTGAAAGAAATGTCATCAGAGCTGGGACTGATCTGTTGTGGGGAAAAAAATCAAGATGTGCATGGTTTAGCAGTGTTTGCAAGTTTTCAGTTCGTAACCTCAAAGTTCAAGGGACGACAGCCTGAACAAATATAGCAGGAGTCAGACTCTTTTCTCAGCTCTAGACACACATAATATCCTGCTGTTCCTTTCAAAACATCATAAAACAGTACAGTATCTAGCAGAAGCTGGTGCTCCTTTCTTTTGTCGGTAGCAACTCTGATATCACTCCTTTGACACAAAATCTGGGGAACAAATAAGCAGCAATGTCACCTGCCCCACTCCACCATGGACGCATTTATCAAGCGCAGCAATGGTGGCAAATCTTGATCTGCTGTGGTGATAAAGTGCACACACCTAGAAGGATGAACTCTGCTGTCGTCTAGTGATGAACAGCAGCGCCAAATGGTTTGTCACATCTTGATGAGGAAAACAAAGTAATAATGAAACATTTTGCACAGATGCAACAAGAGAAGCAAACATGACACTTTTCAGCTCCAAATGCTGCATCAAGAGTGGAAAGTACCTGATGGCAAACTGTGGCCTTAACTTTCCCTTGGCATTTAAATATATAGTTGAGAGAAAGGATGTCTGACTTCACATAGAAGAGAGGGATTAAAAGGTCAGATTTCTTCTCAAGAAACTACCTTTATGAATACCAATGCAACAATTTTAAAGTTTTGCACTGATACATATAATTTGACATTATTAAAAATATTCAGATATAGGCTCTGATACATAAGTTTGGTGTGCTTGAGTTATTTTTCTAAAAACACCCAAGTCCAAAAAAATAGAGATTTTTTGAAAAAGCATTTTAAACCAAAAGGTTTTCATCATGAATTATTCTTTGGTAGACTAGTAAAGAAACATTCCATTAAGTGTTTCTGTCATTTTAGACCAAGATTTGTCAAATTCAGAACCTCTGTTTTATGGAACAGTCTCTTCCTCATGACCACGGTGACATTTCTCTGGGAAAGTCACCTTATACAGGAAAGACCTGACCCCACAACAAGCCTGGGATGTAGGGCATGTAAGTTCAAATCTCCAGTTTCAACCTAATAAGGATTCAAATATGACTCCAGGAGACAAGGAAGGAAAGATGTTACTCTTCCTTGCAAATCACATTCCTTAATCACTTCTGAGGGGATTAGCACCAAGAGTATGCAGAGTCATGCATGGAGAAATCAGTGTCTTACACTTTTGTTTATGCAAGGAAGTGTTTACATTACTTTACTCACCATTCCATGATTTAGCCATGCTGGTATAAAATTATCAAGCAGCTTTGGGTAAACCAGTTCCCTGTCATAGATATAGATGCTCCAAAACATCGTCACAACAAACTAAGGAGAAAAAAAAAGACAAGACATTTCTAAATATATGCTTCTGAAAAATTACTTGCATTCTTTAGATAGCAAAATGGGTCACTTAGCAAAGGATTTAGAGATAGACATGGGCATTATTGATCTTTGACCAAATACTGTTACAATCAACAGTTTGAATCTGGATTACTCTTTGCATTCACTGAGGTTTTCTTCTTTTCTTCTTTTTTTTCTTTCCTTAATTTTTAGCCAGGAAAAAAAATATCTCATTTTTTGACTTACATGCCTGTGGCCAAATTACAAGTGAATATTAGAATTTAATAGCAGATGTGGCACATAAATAACATTTCTCCACTAACAGGATAGAAAACAAATGGAAAATCAGCTAAAATATCACTTGGAATTCATACAACATATCAATATGAAACATTCACTCCTGAACAGAAGCCTGTAAATTCATATTTGCACTTTTCTGTGTCAGCCATCAAGTCAGCTTTTAAAAAAAACCAAAGAACCTTTGATGACTCTGCACACAATTCATGGATTGGGGTCCACAGAGAAGAGGTCTAGTATCCTGCTCGTTTGTCAATATGAAATTTGGCCTGGTTCTTCTCAGAGACTATTTACTAGGGACCCAGAAAATGACCATTATTTCCTGTAGACTGAGGATAGGACAAATGGATCAGTAGGCTAAATTTTTGCTGAAGTGTTCTCAGTTTACAGTAGGCTAAATTTTTGCTAAAGTGTTCTCATATTCTTTTTGGTTATCCTGATCTCTGAAAGGCAAAGATAATACAAACCTACAAAAACGTACGGAAATAATAGTTTAGCTTACCTTAGCTGTGGCAAGTAAGTATTTTTCTAATTAAAACACCACTGCTTTCTTACCTTAAATTTGAGTCATAGTTTTCTAGTAATAAAAAAGGCTTATTGTTCACAGCAGTAAAACCCAATACCTGGGCGAGGAGCTTTTCAATGACCATTTACAAGGGCTCTCTAAACAGTAATGCTAAATCCAATTTCAAAGATTGAGAGCCAGAAGATAGAACTTTCACTGAGATAGAAGGGAAGTATTCAGTTACATCCTAACTGATGTGGCTCATGATCTTACAGATCATTTATAGGATCAGTGAAAGAAATATGGGGTGAGCATAGCACATCCTGCAAATTACTAGTGTGTACAATAGTGTAGGCCTAAGTTATTTCATTACCTTCTGACTTTAGAAAGTTAAAATTGAGGTTTGCAGTTAATCAATGGCACCTTGTTCTAACCACAGACATGTAGACTTTGGCCAGCCAGTTATGTGAACAACCTGAACCAGTACACTGTTCCCTTAGCGTGCATACAGTACATAGTTTCTTGGTTTCCAGCACAGTTGTCCATCTGTTATGACAGCTACTGGTGCCTGCTCAGAATATGCTTGGACTATTTGACTAGTGCACAGAGGCCCGGAAAAAAAAATAGGGTATGATGGATAGCCTGAAAACTATTTCAAGTGTAAAACACCCCACAAGAAATTTCTCTTCTGGGTCAGTCTTGGCATTGGCACAGCGCAGCTCTTTACGCACCTGCTGACACGCAAGTGCCAAGATATGAATAGCTGAACAGCAGGAAAAATGGAAGCAAAGTATCCTCTTCTCTATAGGCTTCCTAGAAGTCATGTATTATCACAGTGGGTCTCTGAGAACCTGCTAAGATCAACTGGGGCATAAAAACATCTCAGGCATATGAAGACCAAGACTGATAATGTTTTTTTTTCCAAGGAATTCTCAAAATAAGAAAAATCAACCAGGATTAGGTTGAACTTTATTACACTGAAGGGAACAGCGCTAGCATGTTTTGACCTGTGATTTTTGTGTAGAGCAGAATAAAACAATAGACTTCGTCAAGGAGGTAAAGACAAGAAAAGAGGGGACATGCCATCTGTCCCTTAACCAAAGTCAGCCAATGGATGGAACAGGATCAGCCTAGCTGGTTGCAACCATCTGGAGCTACAGACGGCAAATGCTGCTTAGCAAAGCACTATCACAAGGCAGACATAAGGTAAAGGAAGTGCACAAAACTAAACGTGTTACAGAACTAACCTGTCCCAGAGGATGACCTGGTATGAGACTTAACACAACACCCTGGGGAAGATTCCTTCCAGTGTCTGAATGGTTCAACTTACTCTTCTTTACAATCAGTTCATTTGGATAAAATGAACTATAAAAATTAACTATTTTGACAAAAGGAATTATAATGAGGGATTGCAACATAGTTACTTTGGCTGCTTCTGAATTTGTTTACTTTGATTAATGAGCAACTGTTGGTCTGGTACTTCTAAGTCCCCTCTACTATGCTTACATTTTGCTAGTGGCAGAGTTTTTATTTGGGCTGTGCTTTGCTAAGATCCCACATGATCATGTAGCGCCAGGCCATGACACAACTGAGCTGCTTCTTTACACTGCCTGTTGTAAAGTCCTGGACCTGCAGCATGAGTTTCTTATGCTTTTTTAATACTCAAGGTAGCACACAGGAGAAATGAGACAACATTCTCAGGAGGTTAAACAACAAACTTTCATTTGCAAACATTAGAAAATAAGGGTACTTGGCAAATTTTAAAGTAACATTCAATCAAAATCAAGCATTTCACAAGACATTGGCATAGTGAACTCCATACCATCCAACTCTTAGGTTACCCAGATTCTGAGAAGAAGAAATTGGGGGAGTCAGAGAGAAAGATTAAAAATCATTGCTTGAACTCCAGTGTGATCTCTACTGTGAAATCCTAACAGTGGGCTGTGACCACATGTGCCTATGCAACTGCTTTTATTTGCCCTGATCTCTCAGGGCATTCCCCCTTTGGTGGGGCTTCTGCTGTCCCAGTGGCTAACAGCCATTCTGGGGCTGGACTAGAGGCTTCAGGGCGGTAGGGGTGGAGCAGTGCACCATTCCACCTATGCAGGACACACCCTGCCCCTGTTCCTTTGGTTGTTTTAAGTACACGACCCCCAAGGCTCAAAACAATGACTGAGACCAGAACAATGGGAAACAGGATTTTCTTCTTCCATGGCAGCTGTAGTGGGATTCTAACCTAACAGAGAGAGGAAGAAAAAAAACAGGAGAGGAAAAAGAGGAAAGTGTACAAGAAATCATACAGTGGACAATTGCTACTCCAATAATCAAAAACAGAAGTCCAGTCAGTATAGGGACTCCACCCTATGCAAGCCATCATCCCTCACCCTGTCAGTTCCAGAGATGGCAAGAAAGATGCAAACCAGGATCTGGGGGGAAGAGTTCATGAAACCAGTATTTCGGCTGCAGTGATTGGAAGAGCTCAGCAGACTGGTTGGCAATTTTCTTTAATTTTTCTTGTGCTGCGTAAAACAGCATTTTCCTGTTGGTGAGGTTCAGCATTTCACATATTCCTCGCCCATTTAGTAAGAATTTATTGAGGATTAGACAATTTTATAAAATATTTTTTGATACTTGCTGGACTTCTAAGTTGAGCTTCAACATGGCCTAATGAGTCCAATTTGAGATTCTCTATTGCAATGTGATTGCACACATCACCAAAAAATAGAAAACTTAAGGATAAGGCAAATTTTCAACAGTTAGGCTGCCTTACATTTTGGAGCTGATAATTTTACAAGTCCAGGTATCATAGTAACCTGAGCACATTTCCTGTATTACCACCCTTGTCCCTTCCACCAATGTGATTTCAGGGGGGGGTCCCCAGAGTCCATATTACAGTCAGTTATCTTATTACAATGCTAGAGATCCAAATGCCAGGATAAGGGGGAATATCAGGATGCACCATGGGAAAGTTACATCAAGTGAAAGTTCTTAGTTGGGTTGCCTCAGGGGGGTTAAAGGTATAACAAACACTCGAGCCATTTCTATCTATTTGGCATATTTTTCTAGACAGGATCCTGGGTTCAAATCAAATACCTTTCTAACTTACTAAACCCTTCACTGGTTTCCAAATCTGAAATCCTTTCTTCTGACATCTTGACCACTTAGGACTTCTTTGCTTACAGCTGGAGAAAACTTTCCAGCTGCCGCCTCAGTCTCCGTCAACCTCCTTCTCTGTACGATCACGCTTCGTACATCACTTCCCACTACTACATGTGGCTGCTCTGGCATCAAACTACACTTCTTTCTCAGTCCAAAGTAATTTTATACCTTGTTCTGAGGAGGTAGGAAGGGGTATACAAATCTGATTTCATAATCATATGAAATCCTGTCTGAACTTCCAAGCTAAATTCAGGAAGGAAACTTTTCCACCTGCTGTGGCAACCAGAGACAAGACACAAACAGCGCAAAACAATGCTTGTGGCATTTATACACATAGTGCAAAACTACTGAGGCAAAACAGATACAAATATAAATATCACAAAACATATTAAGATAAAAACATGTACAAACAGTCACTGCAGCAAAGAACTGTGTAAAACTTCAGTCCTGCTGCCGCTTGATCTTCTCACAGCCACATCTTTGCATGGAATGCTTGTAGAAGGAAAGACAAAAGAAAACCTAGTCCTACTTGGACCAGTTTTAAAAAGCAGGAACTATCCACCTGCTGTTCATTTTGTGTTCTCTGCCATGGGCATCTTTGGTCGCGCATGCATGCATGTTCAGTGGGGTCTTTAAGACCAGCAGGACTTCCCTGATAGCTGGGAAGCCTACCAGTACCGGCTGACCAGGAAAATGTATGGGGTTCCGGGGATGCTCAGTCCTTTTGTTTCTGGAAGGCGTGGTGGGTGTCGTGGGACCAAAATGCTCTAAGTCATGGACATCCACTTACTCTCCAAGGGTCACTGACTTGGGTCACAGTGTCCCACAGTTGATCAGGCACCTTTGGATATTGAGGTCTCAAAAACCATTTTAGGAGATCATTTGTCCTTTCTGCTATCCCACTGGCTTGTGGATGTGGTGTAGGGGGCATGGAACACTCACAGTACCCCTTCAGTTTTCACCCGATCCTGGACTATTACTCCTGTGAAGTGACTGCCATTATCTGATTGCATTGATTTTGGTTTAGGAAGGAAACTGAATCATAATTTTAATTCTTTCACAGTACTTTCCCCTGTAGACCATGCCACTGCATTAGCCTGCACCTAACTTGACACTACTTGAACTCCTATCAGCACGTATTATTTTGTTCCTGATTTGTTAAAAGGACCAATGCAGTCTACCTGACAAATTTCCCTCAACTCCTTTCCGATCCTTTTAGGTGCAGGGCAGAAATGTGCAGGGGGTTTTTCTCCAGTCTGGGTGCAGCACTGGCTGCAGACAGAAAAGACTGTTTCACAAGCCCTTCGGGTGACAGGTCTTTCATCCCAGAGTGGCCATGCTTCACATGCAGCCATTCCAAGAAATGTCTCCATTTCTCTTATTCTGCTTCCTTTTCCTCAGCTAAGACAGCCAACTGAGTGACCAAGTCTACTTGGTCATTTAAGATGTGGGCTGGATAATCCCCCTTCTGATGGGCTGCTACCCATCCAACTGATACCATTTTGGATCTTGCACTTTTCAGAATTTCTCCCCATTTCTCTTTATTATACCAGCAATCTTTATACCTGTGTGTGCCAGTGGCTAATAGCCAGTCTGGGTCTGGATTAGAGGCTCCAAGGGGTGTGGTATCATGCCACCAATGCAGGACTTGCCCTGCCCCTCTTCCTCCCTTCCTTTAGTTGTTCTGAGCCAGTACTCATTTTCTCCAGTCTCTCACACAGATGTAAGCCTCAGAAAGAACTCCAGCTCTTGTGCTCATGTTGCCTTCCTTGTGGCATAATTCATCACTCCTATGGAGACAGACATTGTACTATACTCACATGCCAGGCTGAACAGGCTGCTCATATGAAACAAAAATTTCAGAGAGCCCAATACTTTATTTTCCTTTGTTCCTAAGGTGAAATGGCACAAATATTACCCTTCCATTTCCTCTGTAGACACACTCAAGGCTTTGAATTCAAAGAAGAAAACAAGCACCAGAAATTGTTTTTTACATTTCTTTGCACAGGAGCCTCCTAAGATTGACAGATTTGCAAAAATAGTACTGGGGTACTGTTTATAAAATAGTAATACTATTTTACTAATAGTAATACTATTTTTAAAATAGTATTTTTAAACATAAAATTAAGCAGCGTATAGAACAGAAAAGTCCCCCATTTGCAGCTTATCCTATCTAGAATCTAATGATTCTATCTGAAATAATTATCTATCTAGGGTCCAGTCATTACAGACCAAAGGAAACCTCAGATTTGCCAGAAGACCTTGGAACCTGGAAATATGGAATAGCTTACTTATTACAGGCATCTGAAAGACTGTTGAACAAATACAGAGCAGCAGAAAAAAAATAAGGCTGAAAACAAACTGCTGTCTTCCCACTTAAGGAGGTAATCCTTTAGTGTTTGCCCTGTCTCTGAAGCTTCAGAGGACATGAGCACAGCATGTGGCCCTGTCAAGGGAAAAGTTTTAAAGGACAAGTTGGGAAATGGATAGTTGTTCAAAAGAGAAATCAAGTGGTTTTGTCAAAACACTACAAATGGAAGCAAAGAGAAACTAAGAAAATAAAGCCAACAAAAAGAATTGTACAATTCGCACTTTTACATGACTCCAACCAAGAAATGTTATGCAAACGAAGAATGAACCCAGTGGAACTTTATTTTCCTACACTATGTGGTTTTGGTTTTGGCTGGGCTGCACAGTTCAGTCATTTCCTGGACGGCTAATGACAAAGGAAAAAAAAACCCAACCCTTGTGACCCTGACAAAATTTGTTATAAGTACAATTAAAGGTAAGATTTCTGCCTATCTCCCAAGACACTTGAGGTTAACTGTGAGTATAAATATGTTGTTTGTGAAATTCTTTGACAGTTAGAGGTATTACATCTAGAAGAAAAGTGGTGTTAAAGGCAGACCACAGTAGGTACAACTTGGCATGGGACTGTCTTTAGGTGGGATCGAGAGCTAGCACAATACACCAAAGGGATTTGAAAAGTGCCAGTGACAGGAATCACAAGGAGTGGGGGAAAAAGCCCAGGAAAAACCCCTCTCAGAGAATAGACTTCAGGGAGCAATTGTACCACTACTTGCTAGCTATCCCATCACCAGTCATCTTGCCACAACAGATGAGGGTAAAATCTAGAAGAGAGATTTTTGCATGGTTAAGTCAGTTATGGAAATATAAGTCTGGTCAAGTAACGAGGTAACTAGGAAACTGCAGCAAATGCCTACACATCTTTTCTTGGCATAAGACCACAGATCAGCATAACTGATGATCTACAGAAGGCTGATCAGTTTTCCCTTGACTCTACTATACAGAGAAACAGGAAATAAAAAGCATGCCTGATTTTCACTCCTTTGTATTACAGGTTTTTAAACCCATAAAAGTATAACAGAAAACAAGAGGTAATTCTGGTCAGTTTAGACTCAGATTCAAACATAGATGTTGATGCTACATGATATAAAATGTCTGTGGGAGAGTTTGTGATTTTCTAGGCAGCAATCTCTCTTTTGATTTGTAACAAGATCAATTTTTATTCCTCCTATTTTTAATAAACACAGTCTTAAACAACCGGAAATGCCTGATTTATCTCTTCTTCATTTTGTTCAGTATAAATTACAATAAACATATTGATAAAACCAAAAGACTAATTAACCATAGAAACATGGCAACTTAATTATTTATATCAAACAAATAGAAAAAAAGTAGGGATAAGCTAAACCACTGGTGTAATGTCTGACTTTTAAGCATGACTCACATCACTCTAGCAGTGCAAATTACTCTCAATATATATCTCCTTTACACAGATAAAGGGATGGCAAGTCCAAGTAATTATAGATGAAAATTGGTAATGAACTTCTAAAATGCCTATGCAAGCAATTTTCTTCAGTGGATGCTTCCTAGTCTCTTAGGCCTTTGAATAGTATTGCAGGCTTATAAGGAACTAAAAAAGGGCTAGAAATTGTTGCCCACATTGTGGTGTAAGGCTTTGTTGCACAGAAAATTAATCTGTTGATTTCTGATTTGATTCTCTGAAAAGTTACGTTTAAAAAAAGCAACAATAGGTAAATAGTAGCCATTATGTCCTTAGAAAAGGTTCATGTTTATTTCTTAACTCTCTTGTGAAATATAGGTTGGCAATTCAATTTTTTCAGAGTCCCTGAAGACACATGATGCATATCACAACAGTGGAGAGTTGTGATTTGCTGCACAGATTTTTCAGGTTTTGATTTGTTTACAAGATTTGATTTGTTGTGAAGCCACAAAAGGAGATTATTTACCCTTGGGCTGTTCTTTCCCTCCTTTGGAAGGTGAGAAGAAGCTGGTGGTCAAACTTCCCAGATGGTTTGTATGTTTAGTTTCTCAGGAAGTCTTAAAAATTAGGAACTTGGTTACATTTTTTTTTCTCACATCACTGTTTAACTTGGGAGTGGATACCCCTTTTCTCATCATTTTTTCAGAACAAGTCATCTCAAGGGCTCCAGTAAGCAGGAAATACAGGAAAAAAAAAAAAAGTGGTGAACTGCTCTTGAAAAGCTGCAGTTATTAGGCTTTAAAATGCTCCCCTAGTATTTGCATTATTGCCTAAACATGCCCTGTGTAAAACACTGAGCAATAAAAATAATTTAGATGTTAAGGTAACTGACAAGTACTTAAGCATGACCACTACTGTTACATTAAAAACCCAACAAAGATTTTATTCACATCTGCCCAATTTTTATGTGTGAAGGTTCCCTTGTGTCACTACTGGAAACCACTGAGAAGCTCCATGGAGAACTAGGTGGGTGAGTCTCAAGGAAAGAAAGTTTGCATTTACAATTATTTTCTTTTTCTTTTTTCTTTTTTTTTTTTTTTTTCTGGAGTGAGGAAGCTGTTAAAAGAATATGAGAAACAAGGGAACTTTTAACATTTTTTTCTGCAGACACTCCAATGCTTAATAGCTTCCTTCTAATAAGAACCTCCATCATAGCAAAATTTCCCTATTTTCTTCCACATAAATAGCTCTTCGGACAACAACATCTGCTTTAGATGTTTGCTACTTTTGGGCCCTGCACTCTTCCTATCTGTAATCCCACCAAAGCAGAGCCTGCAGTGCCTAGCAGTCTCTCGGGCACTGGCCAGGCTTTGGCAAGTGACAGCTGCAGTGTGGTGAGATCTCTGCTGATGACGAGGATCAGGTTTCAGGAAGGAGCTGAGACCAGCGTAAAGTTATGAGGTGCTGCTGTTTGTTTCTCAGCAGCCAGGAGAAGAAACGACAACAAAACCAACCTTTTTAGGATTTCTTAGTAAGAAGTGGTAAACAATTGTTCCCCCTCACCACAGAAAGGTCACACTTGGAAATGGAGCATATCTGTCCAATGAGCATAGCCATTCTGTACTATGTTTGTTTAAGACACAAGTTGTTCTTATATGAAACCCTTGGGAAAGCAGCAATCTCCAGGTATGTGACACATCTCCCGGGAATTGCTAATTTGTCAATGTTGTAACAACACCTTCAGTGCAGGCAGTGGCTAACTGGGAGCCTTTGTGTACTGAGAAACATCACCTGAAAAGAAATCCTCAGAATTGCCAAGACAAAGTGAAGCTGAAATTCTCCAAAGATCTCGAGAAGTTTCAAGGTCAGGAGCATTTCAGGAGTGGAGGAGCACACAGACAACAGTATGGAGCTATAACAGTGGCAGGAAAGAATCCCTGAATCCTGACAGGTGTGAGAGACCCAAGGAGGGTGTGCTTTGATGCGCGTGAAGGAGTACACTTCTAGAGTGAAAAAGGCACTTAAATATTTAAACACAGACAAAGTTGTTCTCCTTTTTCACTTCTACTATCAACACAGTAGGAAAAGCATCTGTTGCTACTCACAATCACAACTACTTTAACTCCCCATCTCCCTTAAAAACACAGATGCACAGATAAATGTCTGCACCCATAAAATGCATATTTGTGAACTTGTCTGTGAACAGATTTTCTACTAGCTGTATTACCTGATCCAGTCTCCTCTACCATTGCTGGAAAACTGCAGTCTGCTACCCCAACATGAATTGTGGCAGCTCCCAAAAGGCAGCTCAGCAAGTATAATAAGGGAAGGCTACCAGCTGGGTTTTTATTAAAGAAGGACCTGCAGTGTTTCACATATGCTTTGCCTTTTGTAACTTTGCAAAAGCATTCTGTATTTCTCCATGTATTGTGAAATTCCACATAAATGGTGAAATGAAATTCTAATGAAGCATCGCTGAATATATGAAATTATAAGTGATAGATTGATATGTTAGCTGCTGTTAACTGACAGAAAGTGATCAGCTGTTGTGAAAGTACAGCTTTAAAGACCTCATACAGCTTTCTAATAGTCCATGAAAAAAAATCTGCTTCTAGTGAATTTATTTTGAACTACTGTACAATGAAATAAGAAAAAGAGAATTAAGTTTGATCCTGAATTACAATAAAAGCAATAACTTTAATGAAATGTTCACATATTTTTGCATTGCTGCCTAAGCTTGGAACTAGACTGACATAGATGACACTTCCATGTAAAAACTCATAACATTTTGGATTTTTAGCAGCTTTATTAGCTATGTAAAGATATTGAACACCTCTTGCCATTGAAAGTGATGTGCAATGTCCCAGCAGAGCAAGATCTGATCCAAAGAATATTTTTCTTTTGAAAAAAGACATGTCAATCCCACATTTTCACATACCTTCTGTGTCCTTTTTAACATTACTAAGAAAAACTCATTTTTTCTACCTCAATTATTCTGCCAGCTCTGAATCCCCTGTGGAATTACCAAGGAGCAACCTGGACTTTTGCTTCTCTTCTTGCCCATGTCAAAATGTCTTACAGCTCAGATTCCCTCAGGTCATTATGGTGTAAAACATGCCACAGTCAGCACTTTCACTGCTCCTGATGATGACATGTGGAGCAGAAAAAGTCCAAATTGAATCTCAAGATGCTGCTGGTACAATACACATATAAAATTACTTGTACAATCAAGAGCTCCTATTGTAATATGGCTTTTTTATAATGAACCAAAAATTATTTCAGCAACACACTGTATATTCTGTTCCCTTACACCTGTGAACAACAAGAGAGTAGTAAAATCATCTCTCCCATTTTCCCCTTTCTGCGTAGTCTTTCGTATAGTGATGGGAAAACCTTTCAGGAAGAAAACATTCAGTAAGTAGCACTGTTCACCCAGTTTGCAAATGCACAGATTAACACTGTACTTACCACTCCCACAGGGAAAGCTAGAACAGCCATCATCCAGTCACGGAGGGAAATGAGTTTTTTCAGTTGCCTCTCTTGCTCTTGACTGTCGTTCCCTCTAGTGAGAAGACTGGACAGGTCAGTCAAGACGCAAATCCCAAAAAAGACAGCCTGGATAACCTGCACGGAAGGGAAACACACTCTTGAACATATACATCCTTATCTTTCTGTGTTCCTTCTTCCATTTCTTCTTCTTTTGAACAGAGAAGACTGGCCCTTCAGCAGAGGGCAGGTGAGACACAGGCACGCATGAGGAATATTGCCACAGAATTGACATGGGGAGCGGGAATACATCAGTCTCTTAAATATGGGTAAAGTTTATTCACATTAAAGCCACATGTGCTTCAAATTTTTGCATGCATCTTGCCTGCAGGTGCATCTGTAGGGGGAATCCATGTGAGTGGAAGGACCATTCCAGAGGTGGCTTTCCACCCTCACCTCAGATGTGTGTCACCTGCTGGGGACTGAACTGAAGCCACCCCTTCCTGTGTCACTCCATACAGCTCATCCCCAAAGCAATTGCCTCTGAGGCAGAAAAGTGAGGAATGCTCCCTGTGAGAAGACGGGAAAGAAACAGAAAGGAGTGTTTCCTTCCCTTGTGACAGGAGGTCTCTCTTGGGAGATTCTGCCTGCCCCAGACACTCCACCAAAAGGCAAAGGAAGTGCCTGAGACTTCCTGACAGACACAACACATGGTGTCAGCAAATCTATCTCTACTTTATCTCAGGTAGTGATGATAGAACGAGAAAGCTGAAGGAGTTATTCACTTTCTTTTCCTGATGGCAGTCTGTCATTTTTTTTCAACTTTTCCTTTTTTGCATTTACGTATTTGCGTGCAATATAAGATTATCTGTGATATTAAATCTTTCGTTTAATCACCTGAACCCAGTGATTTAGTTCAAACTTGACTCAGTCTTAATGTGATCACTGAGTTTTTCTCCCTAATTGGCTTAGTAAAACTGTAATAAGTTAGCTCAGGAATGCTCTTGCCTGAGGACTTACACATCCTTTCTAGTACAGTTCAGAGGAAGTGCATGCTGCTTGTTTACTCCCCAAACTGGAAGCCCAGGTCACAAACCCACACACATCAGGTAATCTCAGGTAAAAAATTAACAAAACATTGGCATGGTTCCTAAATTAGACAGTGATTAGTCAAAAAACATAAACACATATATGCTTAGAATTCATACTTCATGTATTTTAAAGCAAGCATGGAGTCCTAGTTTAGAAGTCTTACTGTAAACTAAGCGTTCCACTGACTGGAAGTCTCTGACCAAGCAGAAGACTACCTGTAAGAAATAAGAATAGCATATACCCAGATGCTGCAAAATACAATTTATTATCTGCATACACCTTTGCAGAATTTACACTACAATAAGGCAAGTCAGGCAGGCAGGAAGGAAGGATGGATGGAGAGAAATACCAAACAGATGTTGGCTACCAGGAAGAAATCCAGAGATACGTAATGATTGTATGGATTAAAGTACGCTTACTTCCTCAACAATCTTTATGTGACCCAAACACTTGTCAATTCTGGCTGTAAAGCTGTGAATGACAAACACTCAAACGGCCCCTGGATCTGCTTGCAATTCTGTTGCCATTGCTTTCTCCTCTCCAGGCTGTAGCTACATTGAATTTGCTTGATAAATAGATGAAGCAACATTACAAAACATTCCCTGAAGCCGTGAGATGTGACAGACTACTAGTGCTAGAGCTGTATATTGCGCTAGAAAAAGGTATTGCTATTTCAAATGACTGCTTGGAAAAGTTACAATCTTCCACATAATTTTTGAAAAGCCTTTTAAATACAAGTTGGGGATTCTTGGAGCTACTAAGAACTCCTAATGCACTTTCTCATATTATTTGTTTGAAACAAGCACTTAGTAGGAAAAAAATCTTCCCATACTCAGCCCTGTTTTCCACCAAACAGATGGCCTATTTGGAGAGCTGAAATAGAAGAACTAATTATGCATTTGCTTGACTTATGAGGAGATATGATACCATCTACTATTCACTCAAGAGTGTGAATGCCAAACAAGATGGAGATGGGAAAAAAGTATAGCTCACAGTAATGAGATCAATCTGGGTGTTAAAAAGTTTAGGCTGAGTACCAGGAAATATTTCCTAACAGTTAGCTCCGTCAGACCATGAAATAGTTTCTCAGAGGAAGTGGTGGAAGCCTCATGGCTTGAGTCACTCAAACCGATATTGGACAAAACACTCAATAATGTACTGCAGGGAACCGTATTTTGCTGGCAGGGCTTGGAAGAGTGACTAATGGATTGTTTGCAGCTCTAACTACAATTCCCTGAAATGGTCCCTCTCCAAAGAAACACAGACTCAAATAATCACACACCCACTTTCCAAGGGAATTGAGATTGTACATCCACTAATCAATCACAAACAGAGCAACTTCCCTCCCTATTATCCTCTTATGAACACAGAGCTTCAAGAGAAAATGTAATGATATCATTGGGAATGAAATACCAATTAGGATTTCCCTGAAGGGAAATACCCAAAGATTTAAGAGGGTAGGTATGAAGCAGACTACTTTACAAAAATATTAAAAATAAAAATCCATATAGGAAAGAGAAAATTACATCTTTACTGAGAACATTCAGAGCCAATGAAAAACTTGTACTGTGTTCAAGGCAGAACAGTTACAGCTTAGTCACACAAATAATGTACATACATTCACTCCATTCATTCTACTTCCTTTCCTTTCTAGAATGCACATGAAAGCTCTTCTGACACCTATCAACACCTGGGATTTGAGTTAGGACCTCCAGAGCTGCATGAGTCTCAGCAACATTAATTAAACAGAATCAGTAATGATTTACATCCTTTGTGGGTCTGGCACAGGAAAAGCACAGCATGCAGCTACTGGTGGCTTTTGGTATGAAACAAAATTTTTAAGCCCATGCTCCTCAGTATGAATGCTGTCTAACAGATATGAAAAAGCACAGCAAAGGAATAGAAACTCCCTTTAAACAATGTTCTCCAAGGTGCCCTGGTGTTACCTCAGATTTCAAAAGCAAAAATTATTATGAAAATTTATTTTTATTATTTTGAAAATTTGCAGGTGGTAAATCTATACATGAAACATCCTCAAGCTGTTAAACAGCTGACTTTTTTTTCCCCTTGGAAATATAAGCAAGAACAGCATTTCAGAGGAAATACTTTCCAGTTTTGCCTCTAACTAGAGCTTGAAGGAGAACAGTGATTTAGAAAACAACAAATTTGACAGAAAACAGACAGAGCTTCCCTACACAATGCAACAGTATAGATAAATAGTATAGACAGAATCAGAAACTTATGAGCAGAATATGCAATCCCAAGAAAATAACTGAACAGGTATAAAATACTTACTGCTGATCCTTTTTCTCCTAGAAGCCTAAAGGGGCCACTGCCACTACAGTACCTTTAAACTGTGATAATGTAATGACAAGTAATAACAATGGCCATGTAGAGGATGTCAGCAAACAAAACTCAGAGCAGAGAAAACAGCTATAAACATAAGATTAAACCAAGCAGCACAGAAACCTTCTCAAACAGTGAGATGTGTTGAACTACATAGAATAAACTAGTTGTATGTGTCTGCCTACTAAAAGAAAATAAAAACTTGCTTCAGTAGGACAGTTTTTTCACAGCTAATGACCTCCTTGTACTATCCCTAATCTGACTTCTTAAGAAAGAGAAAACCTATTTCCTCATAAATCTATTTCCAGGGCATGGAGACTCCCTTCTGCCCCATGCCATGAAGCTCCATGGTGTGGACAAGATCTCTTGAGATTATGAATATTCTGTTACTAGTCTTAACAAGGCAGAAAATCCCCCATTAAATCACTGAATCTGGAATTTCATTCTCCTTCAAGTTCACTCTCATAATCAGAAGCACTCCTTAGAACTCAGGGCAGAACTGGAAAAGTCTCTGCAAGCACTAATACCATTCAAGCGTAATTATTACTCTACCTACCTGTGATTATGAAAAATAATGGTCCTCAAAAAAAGTTATCATTTTCGAGATTAACACAGTTTACTTCATGTGACCCTCTATGAAATAAGGCTTCAGTCTAGGCAGGCAAATAGACAGCACTGAGAATAAAACACGGGAGCAACACTCACAAAATCCACAAGAAATAACAAAAAAGCACTAAGTAACCAAACAGAACCCACATGATAAGATGACTAATTCACAGAAGGGTGTCAAGGAAGCCTTACTGATCCATGGGGGCAGGGAGTGGCACGAGGGCAGTCAGGGCCCTTCCCATCCCCAGCCAGGAGCAGGGCAGCCAGTGGCACAGGGTCAGTCCCAGCCTCAGGGCATCAGGCACGCCCCTGGGGACAGGCCACCAGCTTTCAGGTGGGGGGACAGACATAACTTGACCCATCAAACCACTCAGGCTTGAGACACATGTTGTATTTCCACAAGAAGATGGAAGTTTAGCTCTACCAGCATGCAAAATCAAATTGCTGAAAGTTTTAATTTCTCTTGTATTTCAGATTTTACAATCTGTCATATAAAGAACATGATCTGATTTTCCTCTTCAAACAACGGAAAATTATTTATAACCTTGGAGTATCACTGCTCACTGTCACCTTAGCTTTAATTTCTCCAGCCTCTGAACACCATCACTTGCTGTAACAGATGTACTATGCTTCAGCAATTAAGATGACTGTTTCAAGTGGTGTTGAGTATTGGGCTGTTGGCAGGCACCTGTGGACGGCTTGCATCCTTAACAACAGCTACGTTATCTGTAGTTGCAACACACAGAGGAAGTCCAGGATGACGGATGGAGAATAAGAAGGTATTTTTAATAGAAAATGCTTCAAATGAAGTCATGGGTTGTAGCTGCTTAATAAATGCTACTGTTCTTGATTGTATGGAACTACTGATTGTTCTTGCCCATTGCCATTCCATCACTACCCACAGGCACACTGCTTTATTCTTCTTGCTTCTCCTCTTCTCGCTGTATCTTTGTCAGTTATGATAGCAAGCAGAAGCTGAACAACATTACAACACGTAATCTTTGTATCAGAGACGCTACAGACTTCAGATAAGAAAAAGGCAGATCTTTGTGTCTACAGACAAACGAAAGAGAGGAATAAAGAAAAAAATACAAGAACCAAGAGCCTTTTAAATACTAAAATACAGTGTAATACATTTAACCACTAAGCCTACAATTAATTAGGGCGCAAGAACCATGAAAAAGCACTGTGTTCTACTCAGAATCATTATTTCTGTGCAAGGAATAGGGAAAAATACTCATATTTCAAAGGTCAGAAGTAAAAAAGAAGCATCACCCCAGAAGATTCATTGACAGTAAGCTGAGGCAAATAGGCAAGCTTATATCCTATCTTTTTCCAAACCAGCTGCAAGTGTCGTGGTTGTTTTAGGTTGCTTTGTTTCTTAAGCAGGTTTCAACATCATAGGTCACTTCAACACGGAAAAGGATGAGCCCCTGGCCCATCAAAAGCCAGTAGAAAACAAATATATCATATTTGTTACATACATCATAGAAAACAAATACATCAAGCCTCAGAAAACAAATACATCATAGACAGAAGAAAAGCAACAAAAACAGAGTAAGCCAAAGGAATAGTTAATGCAAATGCCATCTATTTTACTTTGAGTTGTTTACTGGTTAGGAACCTTGAAGTAAGTATTTCTCCTATCCCTCGTTTCTCTTTTACTTACACAAATTAGAACTAAAAACTATATGAGTAAAACATGACACTTCTATCAGAAGAGACATTAGAATCTCAGTAACTGGATAAAGGGACAGCCTTATAACCCAGCACTGTCTTCATCCAAGCTAATGACTCATGTCTCCCTTTGCAGCCTTCAGTGGGGGGACAGGTCTTGTACCCAGCATGTTGCATATGAAGACTAGTCCTTAGTAGGAGATTTAACTTCATTTTCATGGTTTAGTCATAAGATATAAATCAGCTTATAAAACATGCCTAATCCCTTACCGTATTATGTACGTTCAGGAACTCCTTTAAATATAATCCTTTACATTCTACACATCCTCCTGTGATCTCCTTCTTTGAAGCCCACCAGCATTGTCCAAATATAACCAAGGATGGGATTTTAAACCACTGAGATTATATAGATATACAAAAGAACAAAGTCTACTGAGAAATGAATATGCATGAAAGAAAAAATTGTTTGACTCTTGTGTCTAGTTTTTATAGGTACTACACTGTTCACTGCTTAAGCACCTATTATGAAGGTGTGGAATGGGGACCAAGCTGTGTAAGATAACAAGATCTTGTTTCCATGACAAGAGATGCCTTTTAAAATTATGACTATTGAAATACAAGATCTGTTTTAATCTGGACAGACAAAAAAGCAACTCAGCAGGCTCTTCCTTTATCTTTTCATCTTCCCTCCGCTTAACCCAGGAAAATCCCTTACTCTGCTACTCTTACTTGAAAGGTTAACTCAGACCATTCAGTTTTAGCATGATTCCTGACTGTCTCATAAAGATTTCAAAAAAATATGCAGCACAGATCTTGGAGAAATAATGTATTTGTGCTAGCATAGTTTTTAAAGCAGTTTTTATAATACTTTAAGTACTTCTGTAAGGACAAGTATTCCTTACTACAGCAAATTGAACCGAAATTCGGTACACTAGCAAAAAAACTTGGAAATGCTATATTCTTTGACAGCAACAGAAACATCTTTATTTTTTTTTACATGGGTGCAACATCACCAGCAAAAAACCTAAAAATATCCATGGTGGACAACTGAGGAATTCATTTTAAAGTGCTACTCTATCTCAGCTGAGTTGCATAGATGACATTTTTAACATGATCTCAGCATGACAGAGTGTATGCCATCTGGCTCAGAAGTGCTAACAGCCTGGAATCCACTGCCACATATCCAATGAAGACATGGAATGGACAATGTACTAAAGAAATATGAATAAAAACTTGAACAGATGCTGAGAAAGTACTACATTTCCTCAAATCTTTTGCGATAAAAAAACTATATCAGCTGTGTCATTCCTTTCCAACACCATGTCTGTCTTCTTCTTAGATGTTCATATATCCTACTTTGATCTTGGCTAATACACTCAAAGAAGCATGATGCTCATTGTTGCAGTACTTAAGAAATTACTATTCTATTTTTATCTTTATCTTTTTAATTGTTTTGACTTAACTCATTTTCTAATAATCCCCATCTTCTTCCTTGCTCTTTTACATTCTCTATAGAAAAGCTGCCATTACTACTTATTGTATCCTGCTTATAAGACAGTGTAATTTCATTAAATTTATATAATCCATTAAGCAAACATGTATAATACAGTTTATTCAGAATAGATTATGATTTTATTGAGTTATATATTCTATGTTTTTCTTTGGTAAAGCTTAATCTTATTAGGATTATACACTGCTCAGAAGGTTATGTCATTATTTTGGCATAAATGATCATTTTACACATTTTAGTGTGATTGGTACACGCTCTGCAGTAGTGCCCTTGCAGTTAAGGCAGGAAAAGCAGCCCTTTAGACAATGTTTGTGATAGCTAGCTAAGAAGGTAAGACTTGTCCTATAGCTCTCTGTGCTAAAATGAGCTTTAGGATAGGATTTCCCATGGCTGGAAAGCCCCAAGCAGTTTGTAAGTTAACTATCCCCAAAAAGAAACTACTCTTTATTAATTCCAAAGTTTATTTAAAAAATAGTTTTCTCAAAACCCCAGAAATTTCTGCATTGCACCAAATTTTTCATGTTTAGAAATACAGTTCGAATACCACTACAGGGAAGCAATTTTGACTGATCAAACAGTACCCGATTTTGCTTTTAATTTCTTCCCTTTTTAATGAATAAGGTAATAGCTGCCTTCTAAACTCCTGAATTTAGATAAGGCCATTACAAATGTATCTCAGCAACATGGGGACAGAGCTGGAAATGCAAATGAGAAAGTCACTACTATCTTCTGAGACACAGCAACCTCAGTGCTGTCCTACAGTAGCTTAGGAAATAAAAGGTTTTAAAAGTCTGTTTCCTGAGCACTGTGAAAATAGTAATGAATGACTCCACACACCAGTCCAGAAAGACAGGCTTTTACATGATATGCATCTAAGTTGGGCAATTCTCTCTCTACAGGGAAGGTAAGGGAAGGAGACACTGAGGGCTTTATCCCACTTCGTCATTCATCCAACAATACACAAATAAGTCAGCTGCAAACCCATATTGGGGAAAACAGCTCAAATCTCTGATCAGGCTCAACTTCAGCTTTTGCTTAAACTCTTCTTCCTTTGCACACTGCTGCAGCAGCTGAAGTATAACTTACGACAGGAAAAGTATATTCAAAAATAAAGTTATTACTAAGATAAGGATTTTCTGCAATTTAGACCACAGCAAAGGATGCTGCTATTTAAGCTCCACTTGAAGAAAAGACAGGACATAATTTTGTACATAATTAAAAAGCATGTAGTTCAATGAAAGGTGATCTAACATGTTATACTGTCCTCATAAACAAGACTATTCTTTACACAGCACTTCAAGCAAGACACTGTTCTAAAGAGTTGCATTTTGGGAGAAAAAAAAACTCATTATCTCACATCTCTAAAGAAACCATGGGAAAACCCCTGATATAAGCTAACTGCATTTAAATTAAAAATACAAGCGGGTTAAGCGTTCACTAGGTGTGTGGCATTCTAACCACAGATGATAACACTTCCCTGCTTTCATTGTCTTTCTCACGGATCAATCTCAGAGGAAATGAAGGATTTGTTTCCTGATTGTTGTTGGTGAAAGCAAGGCAGGGGGAAATGAGCTGGCCAAGGCAGCAAGGCACCGCAGGGGTGAACTCAGGTGTCCTGACCCCTAGGCAGTTCTCCAGGCACTGTATCAGCGTTATTTTCCATGCATCTACACTCATTCTTATAGAAACAACCATTTCCAATGCACACAGCTTTCATTTCTTCCAAATGCAGCCATACTTCTGTATGTATGTACTAATAGTGTAAATCCAAATATTTCTCCTCTTTTGTAGCTCACAGTGATAAGAGTTTTCAAAGACCTTCTTCAGTGTACTGTGTCATTAATAGCTGGATACAATAAATCTGACCAGCTGATCTATTTCTGCTAACAAACTGGAGTTACTGAGGTCTCTAATATCTTTGGAGACCTTCTTGTCCATTATCAAGAAGGTACATGAGACCACTCCCAACTTTACTGCTCTTATATCATATTTCATACAGCAAATACTGACTTTGAACAACACTAGTAGTAAATAAGTATTTTTATTTTTTCCCCTTGTTTTGCTCTGTATGAGTAAGTTTGATATGCTGCAATGTCAACGCAGTGTACACTTGCCTTCTCAGCATCCCTGTAGGACAGGTCACAGAGTAGAAGAAGCACAACCACCTCAAGCTGCTACTTGGAGACTGTCTTCGGAGAGAGTGGTCTGAAAAAGGAAACAGCATGGAACCATATCTTGCCTTATATGCTCATGAACAGACACAGTTGAAACCTGTCCCACTCTGTAACCAACTTTAACTGTTTCTTGAGTTTCCAAACTAACCTTTCAGACATATCTGTTTACTGTACTTCTGGCTCACTACTTTTCATTTCATTTGCAAAAGAAAAAAGAGATTAACAATATGGAAGTTTAAATTTACATCCCCTTACATATTAGGGGAAGCCACTTTATGACAACTACCTGATATCAAACCAGGTTCCAAACCCATGAGATTTAGATATTCTCCATCAGCAATGAATGTATTTTTCAGTAAGTAAGCACTATTAGTTCAATAATAGGCTGCCCTTTCTTCTGGAAGAAACAGAAGGCTCAAACAACACCTGTTGCAGCAGGTAAGAAAGTAGCAAATCACTCCAGTAAAGAGACCTTTGTTGAAGTGTAGTTCTGGTAACAGTGAGCAAGGTGGTTTTGATTGTCCACGGCAGGAAAAGCACTTTGTAGCAGCTTGTAAACATGGCAGCCTGACATGAAAAAAAAAAAAAAAAAGGCATCTGTGCCTACCAAAGAACACATCTTACTAGTTAGTGGAGCAGGACACACCAAGAAATGCCCAAGGATCAACTGGCCTCTGCAAAACCTCTTGGTCCTCCCAACACTCCATGCACCAGGTGGGTACATGCACGTGCACTCGGAATTTGCACAGCAGCTGTTATTGTAATGCAGCTGGGGACAAGGGCTGTGCCCCTGCACATGCTGGGCGGGCGTGCTGAGTCACCCAGAGGAACTCCCTGGGCAGTCCCGGGAACTCCCCAGCTAGTTTCTGTCCAGATGAGATAATTGATTGATAGCTACTGGAACCCGCCCCAGGCACTCCCAGCTCCACCAGAGGTCTGAGGCATCGATAAAAGAACTCCACAGGCAGTCCCAGTACACGTTAACAAGATAATCAACTGCATGCCAGAGACTGGGGAGGCAGGGAGTTCCCAGCAGCCCTGGGAACAGCCCAGGCGGGTCCTGCTTTGCTCATATGAAGTAAATGGTGAACTAATGGACACTGTTTATCTATCGAGATATGTATATCATTGAACCAGACAACTTTCGGCACACAGATGAGATGATTTTAACTAGAAACTCATCATGCATACGCTGGAGTGTTGACAAGGGGCTGGACAGCTGAAGCAAACCAGAGGTTGGGGGGGGGGGGTTCACATCAAACCAGCTGAAAATGCTGCTACAAGGATACTTGTGATGGAGACTCCTGTCATCACCTGGTCAGAAACTGGCCTTACTGTCACAACAGCGACAACAGCAACACAATATTGTTAGCTAACACATAAACCAATGTGTGTGTAACATGAACCAGAACAGTCTCTTAAGAAAAATGAGTCTACCACCACATAAACTGATCACAGTGAAATGCCACACAGATCTAAAACATTATCCTAGAGTATAAGAACATTGTTCCAAGTAAATGTATCTGATGTTACGGTCTGATTTTATGTAAGGTACCTCTAATTCCAACTTGCAGACAACATACTCTTTTCCCAAAACACTTGGTAAAGAAATACTTCATAGTATTCTGCCCTGTTCTTCACAATACAAAAAACCAGCTGGTTACCCAGATAACACTTATAAACACTGGAGGCTTTTAGGCCATGCCCATTTGTTTATAATCTGGCAGTAGCCCATTGCAGCACCAGGCCCAGACACCCCTGCAACAGAACAAGAATCTCTCTAGTCCAAGCCACCTGTAACCATTCAACAAGAAACTTCCCACCGGAGTCTCTGAGCAGAGCTGCTGAGCAGCCCCTATCAGCATGCCCATCTTGAGACATTCACTTCTGACTAACAGCGAGACTGGGTCACATTCAACCTCTAGCTGTGAATCAGCCAAGAATCCTGGCTGAGACGTGTTTCAAATTTTGTATGAAACAGCCTGACCAAGGCATTGGACCCTTCTACCCCCATGTCATGAACTCAAGGCCAACTACTCACTGCAGAGCTGAGCTGAGTCCACCTGGACTTTGAGCACCACAAAGGACTGTTCTGTTTACACTCAGGAAAGCTGGATTTGGATTATGCCTGTACCCACCAGGAGGTTCAGGTGCAACAATGCACAGAGTTTTTAGATACCTGGCTAAAGTGGAAACCACAGCTCTCACACAACACTAATTTCCAAGGAGCAGACCATAAAGTGAGATGAAAATAAAGCAAAAATGAACTGGATATAGTAAGGTAAAGAAGTCCAGAATCCCAGCCTCTCCTGCAAGGCACATACGCGCAGAATTTCAGTGACCTCAGTCAATTTCTTGTGTGAGTTGAGCACTCACAGCTTGACGCCCAAGAAGGGCTTTACGAGTCCAGCATTTAACTTTTGGGACTACTTGCTGTAATATGTGATGGAAAGCAAAGACAAATTCTTGGTATCAACTTTTATGCAGTATCAGAGTATATTACTTGCTAACAGACGCACCTTCTATACCCATTTCAACCCAAATTGAGCTTAAAGAATAATTCCTGTCTTCAAGAAGATATATATTACTGACAATGTCAAAGAGTATTATGCCCACCTTTCCTGATAAGTTGTGCTAGTGTAGGAGAGAGCCCAAAGATGTCTTTGGAACTTATACTGAGGTTCCAGCCCTGTGCCTGTATTTCACTATAAAAACTATTTGCTAAAACACTTTATCTGGAGCAAGAAATAGAAATCAGAAACAAGGGTGACTTCCTCCCAGTCCCATCCTTCTCCATACAACATTCAAACTGGACAGCCACTACTCTAAGTACAGCTCTTCGTGAATGCTGTCTACCATCTTGCCACTAAAGTAATTGTTTTCTTGGGGCAGAACCCAATATATTTTAGAAGTCTCACTGCAGAGCTCATATATACCACATTTCTTCGTGCATTAATGAAACCTCAAGGAAAACACATGCTGGAGATGTTTTTCAAGTTCCAGTTACCTCAATCAGTTTACTTTGCTCTTCCCACTCCACTGAAGGGAAGAAGCATGTGTGAACTCTGGCAATATCAAAGTTTGCTGTCAATATCAGCCATTTTACTTCTTTGTTGCTATTTATAAACACAGTTAGGTATTACAAGAGCCAGACTATTTAGCCATGAAGACTGTCAAAACAGATAATGTACTGTGTCTCACTGAATTGCAAACTGGCTGGATGCCTAGCCTATTGACTGCAAAAGTCCACTCCATAACAGCTCCAGCAGTGTCTTCTATCTACTTCAGAAAGGTTTTTAAAAGCAGACAATTGTGAAATTACTATATGGATCACATATATTATTCTTTTTTTTACTCCCTCTGTTGGTTACCTGCAATTATTGGTTATTAGTTCTGATGCCAACTCAGGAAGAGTAATACTTTACCAGAAAATCTAACTGATGACCTTCAGTATGAGACACCACTCAGCAGTAATCTCCTCTAGTATCCACACAGATGTGTGTAAACTTACTCTGCTGGAATTAGTGCCCTGATAAATTGTTTTCCTTATGTGTTTAGGGTATACATGTGCAGCCACAGTGTGATCAAAATTAGTATTACATTTCAAGGAACCAAGTCCTTGGTGTAGTAGAAGTTACAACACAGTGATAGCTGTTATAAGAACCATGAAATTTTGTTTGACTCGCTGCAGGCATTGCTTGTATCTGCTTCCAAAATATCCAAAATAGCTAACTAAAAAACAAAGGTAATAGCACCTACAAGTACGGCAAATTGATTACAGATAGGCAAACATCTTCTTTGGAGTGGAAAACACTGAAACAAAACAATAACTCAGAAAATGTACACAGACTTCAAGTTAGAATACCACAGCTTGCCTTTACATGAAATTGCATTATCTTTCAGAGGAAAATACAATTTAAATACTGGTTTGATTTATAAAATGCTTGACATTCAATCATCAAGTTGCATACATGCAGTGAAGTAAAAGAACATCGTGCTTCCCTGCAAAGGGCTTTCTTCTCAAGAAGCAGGGTTTATCCAGCTATGAACATAGTCAAAACATGTACTTCATCTAAAAGCAAAATATTATATAGTATTGAAATAAAGTAGTATTATAATTAATATAAAACTACTACTTCAGGAATTTCCTGTCTATAATTACAACACCTATATTAATGCCAAGGTCAGAATGTTAATCCATAGTCAATTTGAAAAATAAGCACAAAACATCTACAGCAGAAATGGTCATATTTTAACCAAGTGTTTATTGACCTTGTATGGTAAAAGGATAACTATCATATCATGATGTCCATATTTTAAATGTATATAACTGGAAAAAAAATCAATCTGCATATCACAGTATTACTATGGCATTATGATTGCTTCTCTACAGAAATTTTCCTACCCTTATTTTGTTTTTTGTCATTAATACTTCCCAGGTTTTCAGACTGATAATGGAGAAAGTATTAGAGGGACTCTTGCCTCTCTAAACAACTAAGAAATCAGAGAAGGAACCTGAAAGGATCTCACGTATTTCAGTTCTAGGTTTGCTTTCCCTTAATAGCCCTCAGTCAATTAGAAATTATTTTGCTGCTAAATACAGAGACAGCTAGCTTCAGGACTTTCTCTTTGGTGTTATCAGACCATTACCATCTTTTGAAGAAGCTTGAAACTGATCAAAGAGATTATCTGTTTATTTCTTATGCAGCTCTTATTTAATTATTCTAAATGTCATATGGAAAGGATGCTTTACATGGAACTGTCATAAACCAGCCTAAACGATATCAATGCACATTACTCAGCAGTGTAAACTGAGTGTAAACATCCATATATTGTAATATTTCTATTGAGCTATGATTTTTTAAAAACCAACAGAAAATTATGAAGCAGAGACCAATAAATTGCTAACCTCAAAAACAATTAAGTCTGCTTCCCCAATTTTAATTTCTTTACTCTTATTAATGGTAAACTTTTTAAAGAACTAATAAAAGAGATTTTTCATATAGAATTTTTTCATAGGTCATTGTATTTATTTAGATCAAAAAGAGGAGTAAGATTTACAACAGAGATGTTCCCTATCAGTGGCTATTTCATAAGAAGGCAAAATAGTATGTCTGTTAACTTCACTGTTGCATGGTAGCACAGGAGGAGCAACCAAGAGCAAAGCAGACAAATCCACAGCAATTTACTGTTTTGTAACCAAAATCAGTGCTTTAAATTCAGCTTGAAAAAAATACAGGAAGCACTAGTGTAGCTGGACAAAACAAAAAAAAAAAAGCAATTTCCTTGCGGTGAGATATACTTAGTAAGCAGACTGCTACATTTTGCACTACTTGCCATTTTTGGATAAAGCTTCTGGTGAAGAAAACTGCAGAGAAATAAGGCCTAAGGCACTGATGCCGTGTGAGCATTACAAAAATGTGACACAGAACACAGCCACCTAGTCAACCACAGGCAGAAAAAAGGACTCCAGAGCTTGGGAAGGTAACCAGACTTGTAAGGGCCAAAACCAAGTAACACAATGGCAATCACTTCCCCTAAAAAGTGAAATCTTGTTTTCTACTACATTCCTTATTTTTTGTTGTACTAGAAAACTGTAACTAAAATTGGGCATTTATTTTATTTCTGTTAGATAAGTATCCTGACTGGTGATAGGCAGGAACATGCTAAATATCTCCAAGCAGAATTCTGAACAGTTCTGAACTAAATAAATGATCTTAACTTCAGATGTGTTGCGAATGCAAAGAAAAGCTTAAAATAACACATTATGTATTTAAATGACATACTAAAGAAACTATATGTTTTCTGTAGTAAGTAAAAACAGATTTAGTGATTCTTTTCACTATGCTCTGCAAGATTTTAGAGGTAGTAGATATTATCCTCCCACACCTCATTGTTATTCGCAGGTGAGTAGGAGGAAAACCAGTTTTCCTACTTTCTAACTCCCAGCTGGTTTCTCACTGAATTGATTTCTCTTCATTCTGTGTGAATGAAATAGTTACTGAACTAACCTAATGAAAACAAGAAATACTTTCTCTGTATCTGCAGAGGAGAGCAGTGTTGTCAAAAAAGCAATTAATACTGAACGAAACTCTAACTGTGGTGCTTAACCATTACCTTTAAATAGTTCTGTGGTGTGGTTCCTGTTAAAAACTTCAATAGCACACTCTCCATCTAGATCTAAGAGGAACTATTGAAAAATCTGGATGTGTAGTACATGCTTATAAAAGTACCTGAAAGTATGCTGTACTAGGATACATGATGGATTATGAGTGTCTTACACTATCACACATCCAGCAAACAGGACCACCACCAGTGAGATCCTAAGCAGACAATGTGATCGAGCAGTTCTGTACAACACAACATAAAGAGATGGATGTGTAACTCTAGAAAGAGTGCAGGTTTCCACATTAAAAGCCAGAACCCAGGTGGACAAAGTCCTAGGAAATCTGGGTCAGTGTTGAGCATGACTGATTAAGGGATTGGACTAGATGACCTCATGGCTTACCTTCCAACTTGAGTGATCCTATGATTACATTATGTCTGGGGCTTCATGTAAGGAAAGTGTTTAGCTGCATCAAGGATTGTGAAATCTCTTCATTGTTTATAAAATTCACATATCTCTTGAATGACTCCAACCGATCACAAAATTTTAAACACTTCTGAACAATTCTCACAATATACTGAAGGAATTTTCCTATGGTCGTTACAGGTTTAAGCTTCACATGAGGATTCTGGTGAACCTACACTGTTTCAATAGTACTTGGTCTTGTATAAGGGTCTCCCAGTCGGTAAGACTTCAAACATGTTACTCAGAGGGCAAAAAAAAAGTCAGGGGACACAGACCAACTGAAGATTTGAGTGTAAAGTTGTGTACTATACTGTCATTAACTAAGAGGTACTTAGTAGCACCTGGTTGCTATTTTATAGGCTTACATAGAAACAATTAAAAAAATTCAAACCCTATCCAAGTTGTCATCCATGTAAATCTGGAAATCATTCTGCAATTGCAACATCTGCACTTGACAGGTTCAACTCATCCATTAGAATAAAAAAAGAGTTATCAGTGCATGTTTAGGCATGTACCTTACTGATTCTTTCATTGCCATTTTCTGTCTAAACAGGTCAGGAAGTTTTTACATACACACTTACATACCAGAGCTGCCTTTTAAGTCTATAGTAGCTGTTCAAAATCCATCTCCATGAAACGGAAAGACATTGAAACAAATAGCTTAGTCTTTTCTATGTGAATTTGCAGTCCACTGTTTTTCAGTCATACAAAGAATTCTTATACCATGTCAAATTTCTGGTTTACATTAAAGGGATGCTATCCATTACTTGGTGAGGTCTTCATTATGGATCCTGGATCTACCTTGCTGATGTCAGCAGCAAACTAACACCAATTCAGCTTTTAACCAAGATGCACAATGTTGATAAAAAGGTTATCACTTCAGTATCAGCCAGGCAAGTTGCATATGAAATGCAGCACTAATGTAATTTCTTGAAAAAGCTTATTAAAGTTTTGCAGGTAGTCTTTCCAACAGCTAATGGTATGTTATGAAAGGGCTTATCAACTGGGTGAATAATTTAAAGATTTGAATTCCCATAGGTGGTAAGACAATAACAAACTAGAATGAAATTCTCTTTTCACTTAGTTGAGTCCCCTGTTAGTTAAAATATAAGAGGCAAGATGTAACCAAAGTTATTTTCTCTGTTGCTGGTTGAACTGAAAGCTTCAGTTTGTCTTGGGATACTGGAGTCTTCCAGTTTAATACCTTGGACATGTACACTCCTCAAAAGGAGTCTGCCATTCCTCACCATTGATCCTGAAAACTGGAGCTAGAACCCTGAACCTTAATGCCTGTTTAAGGCACCATAACTACATTTATTTCAGCCTGCAGAGATAAATTCAGCTAAAAGAGAGAACAAGAACAAAGGGACTGCAGTAGGACAACTGTTGCTACCTTTCCGTCTACAACAAGTTCAGTTAAGTATAACCTACATATGCCCCACAAACAAGATTGAACCGTTCTCATTACAGGTCTCCTGTTAGGGGAGGGAAGGGGGGGAAGGGGCTGTCCTTCTCCTTTATTTGCCCCACCAGTGAGGAAGCTGGGGGTGAACAAGAAGTTGGGAGGAGACACAGATGATCCCAAGAGACCAAAGGGATATTCCATTATCATGTTCCATACAAAAAGTGGTGGGAAAAAGAAGGAAGAGGGGGATGTTTGGAGAGACGCCATCTGTCTTCCAGAGTAACCATGAGGTGTGACAGAGCCCTGCTTTCCTGAAGATGGCTGAACACCTGCCTGCCCAGGCAAAGTGGCAAACAAACTCATTTTGCTTTACTTGTGTGCATCGCCTTTGCTTTTCCTATTGAACTGCCTCTAACTCAACCCACGGGTTTTCTCTCTTTTACTCTCCTGATTCTCACCCCCATCCCACCACAGGGGGATGAGCAAGGGTTGCATGTGATGCTCTGTTGCTGGCCAGGGTTAAATCATGACAGTACTCTACCACTGCTGGTGGTTACTGAATTTTAACTGCAGTAAAGTTGCTGAAAAAAAGCTAATTTTTCTAAGCATTTGGAGAATGAAAGCATAGAAAAAGTCTACATGAAGGACTTTCAGATAAGCTGCACTGAAGGGCCATAACAGATTCCTCTACATACTGTCAGACAAAATTAAGCTGTGGTTTGTATTTCTTTTATTAATTTCTTCCTTGATGTTCAGAACATTTGATAAAATAGCCTACATATTAAGGCAAAAAATATTTGCTAATGTAGTAAAAAAATACTGTATTACTGATTTATTTGAAGAAACTGTGAAGAAGAATTACAGCTAGTATTTCAGAAGAGTCTCTCCAACCATTTAACATTTACAGGTAGGACTTTAAACTGATAAGGAAACCTACCAGAATTCATAGCCCAAGGTACAAAGCAGTGGAAAATAATATTTTACCTGAACACATCATCCAGGGAAGTAACAATAGCTACTTTTATTGTCAATAAAGCCCAGAGAATTTACTCCCTGTGATCTTATAGCTTTACTCCCTGACATCTTATAGCCCAGGACATTCTGTAAGAAGAGACTCAAAACCCTTGATTGACCAAGACTCATTAAATAATTCTTCTGACCTTGACAGAAGTCAGTTGGCAGAAATTCTTCATGATTTGATTATCTCTCTCTCCTATAGACATCTTTTGAATGCTCATACTTAAATATAGACATGCACACTTCTAAATAAGCACCACTTACATCTGTCTCTTGCTGATAAAACAATGCACAGATGATAATTCTATCATGGAAAAAACAGTATTTGCAGTTACAGACCTTGACAAGGAGCTCAAAAATTTAAATAAGTGCTTCAGTTTGTCTGCTTAGCAGATTAAACAGGTATTTCTAAAGGGTGTCTGCTTCATGGAAGAAAGAAAATTAGACAGACTCTGGATAAAGGCTATGTCTTGAACTTTCCACTTCCTCTACATCTACATACAAAGCGAAGACAAGATGCAAGCGCTACCAGACGATAATGATGTGTACTTGTATCACTAAGGTGTACATGGCAACAGAAGGTGCAAACTAGAGGCCTTAAAAGTGGATGAAGAATTCAAAGAAATTCTAGCAGTAAAAAAGTTACATCCTCATTAGGAAAAGAGTAGAAAAATAATAAAACAAGCATAATTTTCAAAGTAAAATTGATAGAAGTAGATCAGGACTATGATTAAGAGAATATAAACACCTAAAATCCTTTTGCTGCCATGATTGTTTACTACTAATTAAGCAGATAATTTTTTCACACTCCATTTGCAGCAGCATCTTCTGTTTGAAGTGTTGTGAAGATGTTCTGTTTGTCCAACACAAACACTTGTAAATTTCACTTTTTGATGGTTCTACACTTTGATCAATTCAGTGCCTTTCATGACTTCAAGAAAACTGGATTTTAGAGACTTATAAAATTTCCTGAGAACTGGCCATACGAAACATTTGATGACCTCTAACTTTGGCTCTTTACACTGTTGTCCATGTCACAGTTGAGGTGAGAAAACTAAAGCTGTGGAAAAGTCATAGCAAGGATAAATACCAATGTAGCTTCATTTGTGGCTGTGGTTCTTTATAAAATACTTGGACATACCTCATGAATGACAAAGGTCTGAAACACAATTTATTCAAAGACCAACAAGAAAATGAAAAGGGAAGGAAGGATGTTTATAATAGAAGTCTGATAGCTGTAAGTTAAAAGCTCAAATCAGATTAATGACTTGGTATGTAGACTTTCAACTGATAAAAATTTGGAAGTCACTGTCATGTGATTACAGATTAAAATGGCAGCCACTCTCAAGATCAGGTGTATCTGGAAACCATTCACTACATTAACTGGCATTCTGCAGAGGCAGATACATCTTATCTGAGTGTAAGAGCAAAGGCTCTTAGGACAGCACAGAACAAACCAAGCACTAGCACAAAGTAAAACACCTGACACTAAAACTGACTCTCTGATTCTAGAAGTAATTAGGGTTCATGCCTTCTTGATATTCTTCTAACAGAAAATTCTAGATCTTCAGACTTCCCTTTTAGATCATCTGCTTTAAGTCAAAGAGCTTTTTGGGCCACACAGCTCAAAGAGATACTCAGGAATTATTCAGAGAATACTGATTTCAAGCTGTGGGATGGGATCGCAAAAAACATATACATAATAAAACATGCTTAGAAAATATTCTTGTGAGAAAAAGAAAAAAACATGAACCTTATTCTCCCCACAGAAAAGTGTTAATTAATGAGATAACTGAAAGCTGTAAACAAAAATCTAAAGAAAACATAAAACCCAAAGGAGGTTGTGAATTAACTTGACCCTATCCACTTCACTACATAAATGCAATGCTTTTTGTTGTGTATGGCACAATCTCCTTCCTCTCTTTTATAATCCTAAGTACATACAGTCTCTCTTTGGAATCACTAAACCTTTTAGCTAGGGTTGGCATTGCCCCTTGTCCTGAAAAGAGGGGGTGCACTCCACAGCCATGAAAGCTGGATCTCCTCACAGGCTGCCCCAGCTCAGCACTACAGGTTGCCTTTCCAAGCAGGAAGAGAAGGGCAGGCACCCAGGAAGCAAGCAGCAGGCTGCCTGTAGGCAAGGCTTGGCTGGAAGGCCTCAGCAATCTGTCCTCAGCTGCCCCTGTTTCCCCATGAGGAAGAGGGTGAGCTGCACACCACTGCCTTCAGCCAGGACTCACCTGCAGCTACCCCTGAGCATCACGGCCAACCAGCGACTACAGCAGCAACAAAACATGGCCCTGACACCCAAATGCCAGTCATACATAGGCTTAACCATTTACATAATCACAAACTACAAAATACACTAATAAATAAGGGCACACATGAAATTCAAGATCAGAAAGGCTGACAGGACAATGCATCCCTCCCCAAAGCATGCACACAGCTGCCTCAGCCCAGATCCATTTCAAGATGGATCCTTTAGGCAGAAGGGCTCAGTTCAGGAAATCAGGGATTGATCCATGGGGATCCAGGATTGTCAAAATACAGATAATATGTCTTTGCAATCTCTTTCACTGCAAATCACAGATCCTTTATGAATTTTCAAAGAAGTAATGAATATTGGGAGAGAAAAATTGTCCAGCACAGTGAAGCAATAATCCACAGACTTGAAACACATTCCGCATTTCTCTCCTCATTCAACTCCACAGCTACAAGAAGACAGTAGCACAGTAAACAAGCCTCCTCCTCCTCACCACACTTCAACTCATTCTTCCCACACACAGCTGCCACTATCATGCATATTTCAAAGCCTCCATCTGGGCTTGACAACTGTACCTTCCTTTCTTCCAGCCAACAGAAATACACGTCCTACTCAAACCGGCATGGATGATACTGCGCTGTTTATTTCAAAAAAGAAGCTATTCCACAAGTAGGTCATGTGGGTGGAAGCCTCCATGCTAACCTACATGTTCACTGTGTAGGTTAGAGCTACCCTACATTCATTTTTCCCTCTTTCCAGCCAGAAATTGTCTTCAGGCAGCATGTGAAGACTCGTGGTACTTGTCCAGGCTACTGAATGCCTGGTTCTTCTGCATAAACACCTACTGTTCACACAGGGATTAACTTCACAGTATACACCCAGCAGGTTAAACATTTCCCAGAGATTCTTCATTTATGCCACATATGCTACACAGTGCAGGTACACCTCCTTCTGTCCAGAAATATGTCCATAATTCCAACAGCTGTTACAGACTGAGGATGTCTTGAACTCAGCATGCACACAGGCAGATCTCCAGTCTATGGCCCTCATCTTTTTTCTCTTAAGGTCAATTTGCCCTGCTGGAGCTGTGCCTCTTGAAGTGCTGCTGCAGCAATCACCCACTCTGTACCCACAGCAGCAGCCTACGTTCTACCACTTAAATAGCTGTGTCTCTTCCTTCCTCCCTCATCATCAGCCTGTACTCAGATCACCCTTCCTGTACCATCAAATGCACTCGCCTACATCCAGCATGTAAACATGCACCCTGCCTCTCCTATCTCTTGCTCTGCAGTGGCTGGGTAGGCATACACTGAAGACAGTGCCTCTTGCAACACCAAGAAGAGCCAAAGCTACCCCAGGCTGTGGTTCTTATCTTGGACAGCAGAAGAAGGTGGGGCCAAAGTGGAGTTAAGTTGCTCCTGATCCACCAAGGGGGAAGCCCTGGGTTTATTCACACCCAATGGCAATATCCACACGTTTCCTATATCTTAGTGAATAGCAGCAGCAGCAGCAGCGAGTCACCAGGTGAAACAGGGCAGAATGGAGGTGATGCTTAACAACCCAAGCAGAGCAGGTTAAATAGCCTCCAGCCCCACCCTGCAAAAAACCCGAAGGCTGAACAGGGGTAATCTGTGGGCAGCCTCTGCCCCACACCACCTCCTGAACCACCTGAGATTAACAATGTTATACATACAGATTGCTCAACTAAGGTAATTCCTAAAGGATTTTAATGACTATATGTCCAACCAATTTCAGTGTCTTTGCTGTGATTGCATTTGGTTGAAATCACACTTCTCCGCAGAGAGATGTGAGGCTTAGTTAGCAAATAGTTCTTAAATGCTTTGAGAACTTGTAATAAAAGGTGCAATGGCACTACAAAGGAATTTTAGTAAGATGCTTGCTATCAGAAGATGTTAATTTTTTTTGGAAGGTCTCTATCTACGTGTGTACTGCTTCTTTCTTGGAATAAGGAGAACAAAGGAGATGGTACACATGTAAGCATCCCTAAAGAGAACCGACAAGATTGATCATTTAGATTGGTCAATTAGCTGTTTATACTATTTATCTGTGCTTTCTTTTTGGAAGACCACCAAGGAGAAAAACTGCAAAGTAAACTCCACAGAAAGATACTTTCAACCCAGCATACTCATTCGTTTTAGGTCATATGGAAAAAGATGTGACCTAGATCTTCTGCCACTCTGCAGGCACTACCTGTCTTCCTACTTTACCAGCATTTCCAACAGACTGAGATATGGTCTTAATTTTCCTTAAGCTGATCATACAGGTTTAACATTTTTTCTTTGATATTTATCATAGTGCTTCGGAGGTCACCCAGGCATTTTATGCAGACTGCTGGTACACTTAATCATTTCAGTGTCTTCCTGCAGTAAATCAGAAGACATTATATTAATAAAAGATGGGTATGTTCCAGGTCTGATTCAGAATGCTGAACCTCCATCTACCTGGCTTAGAAAAGTTCTTTAAAAAGGTCAGTTTACTCTATGGAATTCTGAGTATCAAGGATATGTCTTCTCTCACACAAGATATATACACTTGAGACTAGCACGAAGACACTGGAGTGATTCAGAATGAGTGCTCAAGGCTGTCTATATCACAGCCTAGCCAAACAGACCTTGTCTGAAAATACACCACTGAGATACAGGCACACCATGCAAATAAGTATCTCATAAAACATGTCTGCCTCCATCACTACAGTTCTTGGTATGGCAAATACATTCACTTAGCACAAGAAACAAGACAGGCAAAATACAAGATCTGCAAGAGAAAGACTGACCAGAAGAGAACTTGTACCATATTATTATTATTTGGTTTTGTCTTCAAAATCCTTACTAATTCTTGTAATCAGGTTGTACCTAGTTAAAAAATAATAAATACAAAAGAAAAAGGTTAAACAGTTGTTATTTTCTGGGCTTGGATTTATCAGATCCTCTTCTGACTCTCACTTTCAAATTTAAGTTTGCATTGACTATTCCATACAGCACAGGTGCAATTCCGATGAAATAAGGTAATATTTATGATTAAGTCACAACTTTCAGTGTTATGGTCCTCTTGTGACATTGATCTGTCCCTTGATAGAGGGAAATTTAACACACTTTCAATTAATACCACTGACAAAATATTTCTGAATAACAGTTTCTCACTGCACTGGCTGACTCCCTTGTAACATCATTTTGTCCGAGCATTTTAATGAAGACAATCAAATGTCTTGTTTTCACTTGATCAGTTCAACTGCTCTGAAACCATGATTTTGAAATACTTTTTCTAAATCTTTTTCCTCACAAGAAATTGTGAGATTGATTTTTTTTCTTCTCTTCTGGAACAAATTCGTAATTTCTAAATTTACAATCACACCAGAAGAGGCATTAAAAAAAAAAATACAAACCACCACAAAAAACCCAGAAAAAAAGCTTCCTTCAATATTTTATGTCTTATCTTACAATGTGCTAAAAAATCACGTATTTCTAAGTCACATGCATATCTGGATGCTTTGCAACTCCCAGAACTGGGAGTCTGACCTTAACTCCTGTGCAAACTAGGCAGAACCCATGTGAATAATACAGAGAGAATACCTTCCCATCAGCTGTCAAAAGTAACACCAAAATACCCCTGTAGATCAAGATCTTTGCTACCTTTCCATTAGCTGTTGGAAGTAATATTAAAATACCCTTGTAGATCTGGACCTTTGCGAGATGCACTGACCTCCTGGAACATTTTATCACAAGGCAGTTGTGAACACTGGTTCCAGGGATGTGCCACACAGGTAGGCCCTGTGCTAGGGCTGAACTCTCTAACAGAAGTGACTTTGAGACCAAAGTGCTCCCACCAGAACACAGCACTCTGACTGCAGCCCAGCCCTGTGTTCAGCACAGGAAGGGTAAGCAGGCAGGATACAGACTCTAGGTGGGTCATATGTTGAGCATTCCTTGTTCCAAACATCACTTGACATCCTGGCTGACATATCTTAAAAGATATTGACTCTTAACCATCTAGTTCAATCTGAATTTTATTTGTATTGACCTGGATTACAGGCAACTTGATTTTACACGTCTGTCTTTGTATGTATCCACTGGGCATGTGTTCAGCCTTGCTTATGGCTGGAAATGGGGGAGTGGAGCCATGGCAGGCTCATCTGTATCTGGTAATCCCTGACAAAAAACAGGGTGTTTTCATGTGGGTTTGAGGAGAAAGTTGCCACTGTGACATGTATATTTCTTTCTTTCCTTACTCCTAAATTGCACCAGGTGTGTCTGCACACAGCCAAAATTCGCACTTGCAAACAAGGTATAAGTACTTGTATATGTTCACATGAAAAAAAAAAAGAAGCTGCTTCTATTAACAGCTGAAAAGCTAAGCAATGTTCAAAAACATTTTTGTTCATTTCACTGAAAGTAGTAGATTTCAAACCTCACGATTATTGTTAAAAGACAAGTTTTCTTATTAGGAAATATAAAATATAATTTAAATAATTTTGGCAGCTCATTTAAAACAAGTACATTACAAAAAACAAAGATGGAAAATGTTGGAATAAATACTGATTGCCGATTCTGTACATAATTTTCATTTTTCATGTTAAATATCAGTTTTTATCAAGGACCTGCTTCTGAATTGGAAATTTTATCATAAAAAAATTGAATGGCAGACTACCAAGAAATGACAAGATTTTAACACCATAATAAACATTAGGATCATGATCCATTATGCTTAACACTTCCAGGCTTTTTTTTTCCTGTAACCAGGATGCTTGAAAACTTGTTCAAAAAGAGAAAGCAAAGCTAAGAGTCTTATGTAACAGCATAATTTCCAAACTGGTTTATTTAAGGCCACAGCACACCAAGATCAAGTTTTTCTAATGGGAAGTGGCTTATTTTTTTATTGGCTCGGGTCTATACGAGGTGTTTTAAAAACACAAGAGAATGAATGACACTGAGTAGGTCTGGTATTTGGGAAGGACAGGGTGAGAATGCAGAAGAATAAATGAGAGTGAATGCACTGGGAGGAAAGACAGTATGTGTGAATGGTGGGGAAGTAGTGTAAGGAGTATGTGGGGTAAGAAAAGCAGCACTTAACAGGAAAACACACGCTTCTGGAAGAGCACTGGGAGTGTAATTGGAACTGCAGTGCAGAGCTGAAAGATCAAGGAGATTGTGCTGGGTTAGAAGATACTAGAACAGGGGAAGAGATATCAGAGAGGGGGATTCCTCTAAGAAAAAAAAAGGTAGAAAATATACTGATAGCTGACAGCAACTTGTAACTGAGGAGCCTGATTGGGTGATAAGGGGCACAAATGGATCAGGGCAAAGCCAGCAGTCGATGAAAAGAGTCATCCTTTGCACACCCTCAAGAACATTCATATTTTGCTTTTATGTTGCAGGTTGAATTTTAAAATCAAGAAGTTCAGATCCCACTGGTCCAAATCCCCAAAGTAACAAGAGGTCCTCCACACTTTTCTAAAATGCATTGCCATAAAATACATCTCATCATTTGAACTCAGCCTTGTAATTAATAGGGAGCAAAACAGCTTTGAAGTATTTTGGTAATATTTGGTAATAATTGTAAGTAGCTTCTGCCTCAAACCACGCCAAAAAGAAAATAAAACTTAGCCTGAAATTACATATAACTTAAAAGCAGAGAATACAATCTATGGAAAACCAGAGGTGTCTAGCTTCTGAAATTACACTGGCAATGAGTCAAGGAGATTTGAATGCTAATCTTCTATAATAATATATTAGAATTAGAAAGATCATTAGCTCCTTAATAAATGCAGGAATATCCCTTTCTAGCCATGGTAGGTCATGAGACAGCTAATTTAAAAGCTGTCTGCTCTCTCCTGTCCTCTACAGTCGACACTGAAAAACTTGAACAGCATCTTGAACTGGTGTAATCTTTGACCCACTGTTCATTAACTGGTCACCTAAACTTACTTCAGTAGTAGCAGACCAATTTACCCTGAGATGTGCACAGCATATGGAGAGGCTATGGAACAGAGCAGCTCTTATGACAGTTTGGTATTTTCAAATTATGTGCAGCATAGGTAAGTAACCATTATATCAAAAGCACACAAAGATGTGTATCCACACCTGAACATACCAAATCCCTTCCAGCCTCCTGAATGTCCAGTTTAAAAGTACAGTGCCATCCAGTTCCACACAGCAGAGATTTCTACTGTGACTCACACACTCTTGGGACTCACTTCCTGGGACGTACTGGAATGCAGACAATTGTGTCTACTGCACAGTCCTTGGAACATAGATAGAACAAGTAAACCCAGGTTAAGAAAGTTTTCACAGCATGGAGTCTCCATTTGTTTGCAAGCCTAAGTGAACAGCAAATGGGGACCTCTGCATCTGTCAGCACATATGGCTTCTAACTAGGGACAAGCTTTTCAAGCACCCTGCGCTGAGCACAGCACGCTAAGCCAAACACGTATGCGCAGAGAAGTGGTGCTGTGGCACCAGTGCCCCCAGCCAGGGGGGCTGTGCGGGGAGACTGTGTGTGTGTGTAGGAGGAAGAAATGACAGAGAGGAAAAGGAAAGGAGAGAAGTCTGAGGGAGCTAACACATGCTGGTTTAGCCAAGAAATACCAGCCACCCTGCATCTCCACCCTTTGCTTTCCCTCACTTTGTCCTCATAGCCGGCAGTCAAATACCTAAATACCAGTTTGTCACAACACAAGACTGGTCGGCACGGTGCACTCTGACACCTACGTGCCCCAGGTACAAAGTGCTGTCATGTCCGATTCCTTTCCTCCCTCACTTCCTACTTCCTTTCTTTACACAGATGAGCCTGTGCAAGCACTGGCCATAAACAACTTGTGTCTTCCCTATGGGCAAGGGCCCCACTGCCATGCCTCAGATCAGCCACTTGCCCCAACATCAGCTGTCTGAAAGGTTTCCACCACTTTCACAAGCATGTGCTTGCCAAGCACCTCGCATGGAAAACATCCCTTTTGTATTCTTGCATTTCACCAATTCATATAGCAGCAGTCAAGTCAGCAGTCTCTTTTTCTTCCTTTTGCATCTATCTGATCAAGTACATTTAGGAACATATGCCACCTGTACTTTGCATGTCGAACTCCCACTCGTGCTGAATTCTACTAATATTAGCAATAATAATAAATAATGATTTATTACTTATGTGCCGCCAGGACCAGAAGGCTTCAAGACACATTATAAAATATACACAAATATGGGGAAGAAAAAAGTAAATTTGCCCTCAGGTACATAAACCCCTAGGTTTAAAAAAATATACAAATACAGACAGCATTGCCTGAAACCAAAAATGAGCCAAACAATCCCTAATAGATTAAAATTTAATTTCTCAGCTAGGTCCCTCCCTGCACAAGCAGCTCAAACAGTCTGAAGAGTCTAGCAGCATTTGAAGAGTTAAGATTCAGCCTCTTAAATTGTTTCAGTTGGACCAATTAATTGCAAAAACCCACCACCCCTTGTGTGTTGCTTTACAAGTAAGGAAGAAATTAGTGAGGGATTTTACATCCTGCTCTCCTGCACATTCTATTCTACTTTACCAGGACACCAAATATTCAGCTAGGAAAAATGCAGCAGTACTAGTTTTGTTTTAAGCTACACTGCAGAGTCCTCATGCACTTTAAAACAACTAACCTGACAGACAACTGCAGCAAAAATACCTGAACCATGTCAGCTACAAACAGAATAAAGTGGAAATTATTATACAACTTCACCTTTTGGCATATTTGTTTAGAAAACCTAGTGTAAACTGGATGCTTGTATCAGCAGTGGCAAGACAGGATGTTCAGGGAATACAACTAGAGGCATTCAAATGGTACTTTGAAACTCTCAAGGGAAAATTGGGATTTAGCTACATTGCCAGAAGAAGCCTTCACACAAATGAAAATCAGGTTCTTATTTTCCCCTAGCATTTCACATAAGCTTAGCCTGTTTTGAACCAACAGAATCTCTAAAATTTGCAGCATAAAAGCAATTTTGCAGTATTAAAAGAAAAACCCAAAACTTAATCACAGTTCTAATTGGGAGAGGGGCTTGTTTTTAAGTCTTACCAACACATACTTATAAATGTTAACATAGAGTTTCTTCCTGTCTGAAAAGTCTGGAAGTTTTACTTCCAACAGATATTTTTTTTCTTCAGAGTTGGGTTAACTTTTCCATCCACTAAAGTTAAACACAGCTTTTTGTAGTGCGTATTTAACTATGCTGAGTTGAAAAAAATCTTACATTATACATAGTAAGAGTAATGGAACAAAGCCTGCAAAGCTTTGAAGACTAATAACAAATTCAGAGCCTTGGAAAATACAGTACCGGGAAAATGTAATTATACAAATAAATGCTGGCAAATAAGGCAAAATTTGAAAAAGCTTTCACTGGAAGGATGAAAGCTTTTCATACTCATTCAAAGAGTTGGTTTACAAAATAAGTCAGTTGTCAATTTTGTTTCTACCTTATATGCCTTATTTATCCATATATATATATACATATAGTGAAACATCAAGACGAGAAGACTAGGCCTCATATACAAATACTTTAAAAAATCCCAAAAACCTACACTGAAAGGAGTTTGATGTCTTGCATGAGTGTTTTGCAAGCAATAACATCACTTTTATTTCAAATACAGAAATATCCAATGTGAACTTTCTTGTACACCAATATTTATTTCACTCTTGAATTCTTCAGAAAGGATACAAACCTGTCACTGCTGGTGATCTTTTTTATATTTACTGTCTGGAATTGCATTAGCAATTAGAACTACAAATGACAAGAAATTCTCCACTCACAATGAGCTCCTCCCAACATCAGAGACTATATCAAAGTAGCGCAATTAGAAAAATGTTTTCTAAATATTCCATTAGGATATGCAGGCCCTCAAAAAACGTATTATTAGATATGGAAGGTTGCAGCATAGAAAATACTTTATCTAATAGAAGAAATCGAAGATTTTTTTTTAATTGGTTTGTTCAGGTACATACACACTCACCATAATCCCTCACAATGAATCTCATATATTGTGTTCAACAGACTGCAGAATTGCCTATTTTTTCCAAATTACATTCTATCGTGTTACTTTATTCAAATCTTCAAACTTATATCTCTGGAATGTGAAGGTTCTGTCATTTCATAAGGGCTTTTCTTTACTTATAGGTCAACTTCAGATTTGTTGTACAGTGGCATATTACCACATATTCTTTTTCAGCCTAAGGACTACCCACATGGCAATCTACCCTACAAGTCCTTGTACATTCTAAGGTTCATGTAACTGCAAAGAATCAAGTATTTGATTTTTATTACAAATATATTTAATTTAGAATACTAAGTTTGCAATTTTCTATATTAGTTAAGAATATTATTTGATAGGTTATATAGATCATTACTACAACTTAAGAAGGTCAATCTTCCAGAATCTATTTCTTGTATAAACTTACGTGGCTGCATTAGCATAACACAACTATAAGGTCAAAAATCCATTGATTAAATAATTTTTAAATACTTATATTCGTAATGGATTAGGACAGCTCAGAACCCAAATGACTTCAGCAAAGAACACTAACGTAAAACACTAGATGTGTTGTCCTTGTTTAAACTAATTGTTTAAAACAATTTTGCCATATGAAGGCATATAAGATTATCTGAATTATCCTTACCACTGCAATAAAATTTTAAAGAAAACAATTCAACTTTTATACAACTTAAGTAAATAGGATGTTTTTCAAAGGGCAACTGAAAGACTACTAAACCAACTTCTTGAAGTTGTCATCATTTGAAACTCTTCTGGCAAAACTCTACAGACTGTAAACTGGTGTAAAGCACAGAACTGCTGCATATCACTTACCTGCTCCAAGTTCTAAAATAATATTACTGACATTAGTTAAATCTATCATCATGAAAAGTGATCCAATTTTTCCTCTCTTCCATTCTCCTGCCTTACACTGCCAACACTATTGCCAACACAAATAGTTCAAGATAGCCATAACTTCCCTGAGAATTCCCAAATTAAATGTACATCATACTTAAGTACAATTGTAAAATAAAGGCAGACTAATGCAATGTGAAAATGGAACACTTCAATGTAGTGCTCAAATTCCACTCAATTTGTAACAGTGCTACCAACAGCAAATGGAAAACACGCATCTATGAATAAAGAAGGGTGACACTATTACATTTTTATTACTGCATCAACAGCACTATACATTACTCTTCCCCAGACATGTTTACAGCCCAAGAGTGAAAAAAAAAGCTCTGAAATACTTAAAAGGCTCTCCTACATATATTGTTACCTTTTCTCTCAAATACCTTAAGTATCATTAAGAAACCTCATCTTGTTATTCCTTAAAAAACAATCCTTTTTTATGTAAACTGATAAATTCTCCATTGACTGTATTCTCTGTAACACCACAGAGGTATTTAGATATGATGGTTAATTACTGCTGGGAATAATGCATAGTAATATTTTACACTTCAGGAATCTTTTCACTCAAAAGCCATAAAACACTTGCATATCAGGCTAACTTTACAGATGATGAAAAAGAAAATCATAAGGTGAAATTTATTTTACTTAGGGAAATCTTGTAAAAGAGTCATAGTTATATTCCATAGAATGTGTTTTCACTTTTATCCTCTGCTTGTGGCAAGTGTAACCCATATAGTTAGCAATGAAATTCACTCACTTTCAAATAATACACCAATGGTACTGTTCATTATTCCTTCATTCTGAAACTATTGGCCTCTAGAATATTTTCTGGTCCTTTTATTTCCTATCAGCTCCACTAAATCGAAATTGGGCACAAATCACCAAAAATTTTTAGCTGCATTTTGCTTAACTGATATCTTTTTTTGTTGTCCAGTAAATGTATCTCATACAACTTAATAACTAATACACTAATTAAATAAATTATAAGTCTAACAACTCCAATTTCTAGTCCTGTTGATAACAAGGTCCTCTGAAATTTTTTAGACACAAGGATATAAGTTCTGACAACTTATATGAACTTAAATCAAACTAAATCTAAAGGTGTTTTCTGAAAAAAACCCACAGCATTTACTGGCAAAAAATCTGTGCTGGGAACAGAGCACATACCTATTTTTTGTAGAACTCAATCTGCCAGGCAATGTATAAAAAGTTCACACAGACATCCTGCTATTTCTATCAAGGGAATAATAAATGTATAACTCAGGCAGATTTATATATGAGCAAAATCTGTTCCTCTCTAGCTTTGGCTGCGCTGAATCAAGTCAAAGGAATACCCAGGTCAACATTCTGATATTCAAAATGGGACTATTAATTTTATGATGATTAATCATAAAACATAACACTTGAGACTGCTTCCAAAAATCTGGCCTTGCTTTCTCTCTCTTTAACTACCCTGTGCTGCCTATCAGGGAGACCTTAAAATTATAAAATACAAAACCAAAAACATATAAATTTGGTAATATATGTGCACTTGTATCTTGGTTTATTCTACTTTTTTGAGGAATAAGGTTTTCAGAAAAACTGCACAATGAAAACTAGAAGCTATTTAGACCAGCACATCCCTTACTAAGGAGGTACATACTTACAACTCTAAGTTATTTTGTGCTAATTATTACACACACCCAAACACATAAAGTAGATTTGGTCTTCTTCTGGCACCCACAGGCTCTCCACTTAATTCCAGAAGACAAATTCTATTCAATTTTGCCTCCTCCCCCAAAAAAGTAAGAGATCCAAGAGAAACTGAAGAATAAAATGCAATAGCAACTTTTAAACTAGTTGGTGCAATGGATTCCTCAACAAATGTGTATTTATAAAGGCAAGTGTGTGATTGCAGCATATGCAGGATGACCAAGTACTATTATCATTAATCCAGCTACTTCAAGTACCTACAGAACTGTGTAAGGAAAATTTCTGAGAGATTTATATAAGATGACAAACTTGCTGCAAAGAATATTTGCTGGCATCATTTCCTGCCTAACTTAAATTTCAGCTATGGGGCTCAACAATGTATTAATGGGATGTGGAAAAGGACAGTGCTGTCCTGCAGCATTCTACTATTAAAGCACAAAATCATGAATCTGAGTTAAACAAAGGCAGCCATACAAGAAATTTTAGGTCCATTTCTTGAAATATCCCATCTGAATCCAGTTCTTTGCTATTTTCACAGGCACTAACCTCAGGGCTCGGTTTGTGTTTTGAGTTTAAATGAAAACAACATGTAGTTTTGAACTAGCCTGAATATTCAGTTTCATAATTCCATTTGCTGGGTCCACCAACTGATTTTGGCAGCAGCTCTTTACCTCTTCATACCTTGGTTTTCCACTCTATACAAGACAAAGAAGACACCGCTGTCTTTTCTGTGTGGGCTTTGCAATATACAGGTACTAGGCAGGTATCTTTACCACCTTTTCAAAAAGCAGGGTAAGTATCTACCACCTCTGTATATGAAGAAGAAAGGCTGAAGTGGAGATATTACTGTTAGTAGCAACACTCAGGAGCATCTTGAATGTAATGTCAAAACATATTGCCTGTGCATTGCTTCATAAACCTGAAAAATACTCCACTGTCACAGGTGTTTTAAGGAATGTTGCCACCAGATTTGCAACTGCAAAAAACCAGTAAGTCATCAGAATGACAGCAGTTAAAATTCATTGGTTGCACTTGTTTTCTTTCCTAATTCAAGGGCAGAAGAGATTAGGGATGAACACTGGTATTCAAGACAATTAGATATGAACATCCAAAATACTTTAGATCGACATGGACATTACATTTGTATTTAAAAACTTCCTCATAATGCTCAACTTCCATGAACAGTATGAGGGCTCAAAGTCTACTGTTCAAACCACTGCATACACTTGTAATGTTTTACTGCCCCATGTTTTAGAGTCCAAACTACTAGATTTGCATAATTCTGTTCAAATGTATAATACCTGCTGATAACTGTAAATCATTTCTCACAGCACCTCTACAAAACTGGCTACTTAAGACTCCAAGAGATATATGGATACTGAGACTGGAACGAACATCCCTTTGCAAATGGACAGATGGAAAAAATTCCAAATTACTTTTCAGATTAAATTAATAAACTGACTTTTCCCAGAAACTGGTAGCAGTTTTTGGAAGCAGAAAGAACTTCTACGTGCTTCTGTGATGTCAAAGATGAAATCTCTGTTTGTGGAGGTACAATCTGTAGCAAGAACACATGTCTGCCAAGACGCTGGCATTGATGATATTTTGTCTAGACAGCCTTTGAATGTGACTGACACAGGAACAGTGCACATGGCTGAGCAAACTGAAACTTATGGAAGAGCTTTTCAAGACTTAGTCAAGATACAGGATTTTGGAAATGTGCCTAACATCCTCCAACCATGCCTCCTGGTAGCCTCCTCAGGAATCTAACTGGTTTTGTTTCATCAGATCTCCTAGCTGTCCCAGGGAACAGAAAGATACATTTGCTCAAAGAAGATACTGGCAGGGCCATTTGGACATAAAGAAATATCATCGGCAAGTGGAGAGCTCTACATGCTGGCTAGAGTCCTTACAGTGTTCTGCTTTCACTGAGAAAGGCATTCAAGTCATTGAACTGTTTGTTATTTTGAAGGACTGAACACTGTAAGAAATAGCTAAATCTTTTCTCAGCTACTGAGCTTGACTATGAGAAACACATGACAACTATTAGGTAAAGGACAGAAATAACTAGCTGCAGTTGATAACTATTCTAGCTATTTTAGAAAGCACTACATATTTACCATGACCTTTTGAGCCCTGACAGAAGTAGCCTGGACCATGTACATGCTTTGATGGAAAAGCCCATGTGAACTTGCCATCGACAAGGCTATAATTTTTGGGAAATGATGACTATCATTTAGAGTTAAATTTTCACTGTATGACAGCCCTGGCTGACTTAGTCCTCAAGCAACTGTCAGAGTTAGGAGAAAAGAGAAAAAGATGAAGGAGACTCAAAGAGATTTTCAGCTTTTAGCTTTGGCTGGTTCACTTCCAGTTCAACTGTCATTGAAGTCAACAGCCACCCCCCTAACTTACTGGGATTTTATTTTAACTTCTATTAACCAATATAAGAGAGTGTACTGTTCAGCAACCCAAAAGGTAAAAAACATAGATTCTAGTTTGTCCTCCAGAGAAACATCAAGCCTTAAGACTCTAGAGTTGCAGCATAAGTACTAGTTACTGCTGTGGAACCTCAGAGCTCCAGAAAATTTTTGCACCTGCAAAAAAAAAATTATCCTGGCTAAGTGAAAAATACAGCAGATGCTTCATCTCTGCAAATAAAATATAAACCTCAGTCTCTATTTTAACCTTAACTAAGGTTAACTAAGTTAACCTTAACTTAATCCTGACACAGAAATTTGCACACTTGACTTGCTTGGCTATGAGTGTTTGAGTCTTTGGTCTCCAAGCCCACAAACTCAACCTATTTAGTCAGTACCATGAGTGTAGGCAACAGCAGCAGTACTTGTGAATCTACAATGAAGTTCTGAGAGAGGTGTTATCACTGGGAGGCACTGAAATACTTGCATTTTGGGACTTTTCAGTGAGTTGGAACGGCAAAATTTCTCACCTAGTTACACCGTGGATACAAAGAAAAAAAAGTATTTTGATCTAGGTACTAGGTGTAAGTTGGCTATCATATTTCTGAACCAGAAACGAATTTTCTCCTCCCATCTCCTCTCTTCCTCCCGTCCCCTCTCCTCCCACCTGCACTAAGGAAACACTTGTTGTGGGGGCAGCACGCCTAGGAAGCTCAGGTTAAAAATGGCCCTGACTAGCACCTGGTGTTCTCCAGCAGGCCAGCGTGCTGGTGACTCTTACAGATCTGGACCCTTATGAAGAAATATGATGAAATGACATGTCTTTTATTTCATACACTCGTTTATGGATTTGCAACTAAAACTAACTGGATCTGGCTAGTTGGAGTTGCCTGGCTCTTTTTGCACCACTGACACACTTGCACCTGTCACGGATGGATTCCTCAGAAGGGCCAAAAGGAGCAAGACATATATTTTATTTTGACAGCACACGGGAGCCAGATGCTGGGCCAGCAGGTTCTGGTGTTCACTGTCGGCCATTAGAAAAGGCGAAACACATCATCAC